>NC_056737.1:1552037164-1552402922 GCF_019279795.1 Protopterus annectens | reverse complement strand
AGTGCTTTGCCAGGGAGAAAGAGGAACAGGCCAAAAATATGAGCCAATTATCTGGACATTCTGTGAAAATCTGTACAGTTGAGATGTATGATTATGCATACAACTTGCTACCACTCCTAGGATTCAAACCATGGCTGTGTGTGCTAAAAATACAACAATTTATGTTTCATCACGGTGAGCTATTTAGAAACTGCTGTCTGTTCCTTCAGTGGTTTTAGAATCTGACCTTGTACTTACAACAGTCTTATACAGACATTCATAGACATAATTTTTATGTAGCACAGTGTGGGTAACAGTGGTTAACACAACATTACTACTCAGAGAATGCAGCACTAAATGCCATACAATAACAGAGTAAACACAACCAGTCCAGGATTTAGAACTTTATTGCCAGGCAGTTATGTTTTTATTTAAATATCACCTATATGGAACTCATACTGTCATATTGTCTGATTTATTCGTACAACCCATACACAGTTTTTGTACTGCCAGGTGACTTTCTACTACTTTATATTTATTTGGTATGACTACTACAAGCAGGATTGTTACTCACCAGCCTCACAAAGCAGGCTTTGCAACCTACTAGCATTGGCTTCCAGATTCACAGCCCGCACAGCTGCAGCTGTAAAGGGAATAGAGAAATATTTAGGCATACCTATCCATCACATACACAGGCTGGACTTTGGTAAGCAGTTATTGATATGAATACTTACACACTGCTGGGACATCACCCCTCTGCCTTGCTTTCCTCTGCTTCAAGTCGGCATAGCAGTGCCAGACCTGCCCACCAGTTCGAGGGATACCAGTGGCACCGGTGAGATCACGGGCGAGACGGTCCCAGGCTTCCACTTTATGTTGAAAAACAAACTGGAGCCGGACCACCACAATAAATGGATAAGAACAAGTTTACTTTATTCGGTCAAGCGCTTTCGCGTGTAAAAACACGCTTCTTCAGATCCTTTACATAAACTATTAGTATAGCAATACTTATATACTCTAATTTAATGACATCCCTCTGTGAGAGAGTAATTAATCAATTAAACAATCGTTCAACTAGATAAATTCTCTGTATACCAAACAATTGTCTAATGTCATCAGATAACACCATACTAGTTAAAAGTTAAAACAAACATCTCGGCATCAAGTGCATATACCCTAAAATCAATATATCAAAACAACAAATGCAAAATCACATCATATATAACTGTTAGGGCTATCACAAAGAACATCTTTGTCAAAACCCGATCTCTAAAACATCTATGGTGTAGATGTATAAAGAACATAAGGGTGTAAACAATGTCATAAAATGAAGTGACATAAAATAAAATAAAATAGAACAACACATTTTCACTTCTTCATAGTTCGCATTACCCTGTCTAAGAACCTAATTACAACTTTAAGAACCTCATAGATAGTCTCAACAGTTCATAGAACTATACTAAAGGCGTCTCCAAATAAATACATGAATATGTGCTGGAGACATCAGGTAATCTGCTAGCTTCAAAAAGTAATACAGCAAAATCATTATTCAGTAACTTCCCTAGTATTAACTCGCCAGCCTCCTGTAAACATTACCAATTAATATTTAAACTAGAATAAAATACATAAACCGCTCATGTGGCTAACAGTATTAATGAAACTGAAGAACATGAACAAACTTCAAGTTATTGTAAAGTATTGAAATATGTAAAATATTAAAATATTAAAATATCTATGTAGAAATATATATCTTAAACAATATAATAATAAAGAAATATTAGAATTACATGAAAACTGTATATGTTTCTAAAACTATGTCAGAATATATAATATATAACAAAAACCTGGTCCTGTATCAGGTCCGCTCTCTTCACATAACAAGAGCCTTGGATCAAACATGATCAATCCAAAAAATACTAAGAATACAAAAAATACAATAAATACAAAAAAATAATATATGCTCTCTCCAGTCAAGGAAATTGAATGTATCATCCAAAAATAGATCCTGTGGAACATCGTCATACATCCTGAAGTTTGTAAAAACTGAATGGAATACTTAAGCTAAAAAGCAATCCTTCTGACACTGACTAATATTTAAGGCTAATAAAAATATATAAAAAATATATATATATATCAGTGACACAGTAATGACCATGAATCAGCTAAAGAACAGAAGTCGTAACCCATACGGAACCATATGACAAATCGTTAAACGGCAAATGTCAAACGCTTCCAACAATATCAAATATATATTTTTATCATAACTGAATGTAGTCAAATCAGTCCCCTTACACACATAAATCATGTAAAGGAAACCTGCCATCAAGCTGAATTATAATATGAGGGGAGTATTCATATCCATCTCTAGTCTGTTGTCCAGAGCTTCCTAAAATAAAAATATAAAATGTAATCATCTGATATAATATGCATCCTAGTAAGCCGTCAACACTAAGCCTATCCGCGGTGACTATATGCATCGCTTATCAAGAATCTTTACTCAGTAATACTATGCTATCAAAAATCTAATCATGTGTCTATTCAAAACCATATATATCCGAGTAAAGAACGTACATTAATACTCATATCTGAAGAAAGTATGAGTGTGCTGATGTGCAAGTATAAACCATGCAGCAGATAATATAACATATCATACTCCATAGACAAGAGATATCTAATGGGTAAATATATACAAACATATGTAAGAAATATGTATGTATTGAATATCACTGGGTTCTATCACCAAAACACACCAAATAGTAACAGGTCACCAAACCTAGACCTCTCTCAGAGGCATCACTAAGTGTATCCTGTCTATTAAAATGCATACTATTTGAGTGTGCGTGCTTTCAAAGGAGCCCTAATGCTCACATATTGATTTAATCCTGGTTCATACTGTGCTTTAAGTTTGAGAATCCAGCTAAGTTCCACTTGTTCAAGGTCATTAAAAATGTCTCCCTCTCTCGTGTTGGGGGTGACCTTCTGTAAGATCCTGAATACAAAGGAATGACCCAGATTGGCTATAATATGTTTCGCTAGGGCACTCTTCATATCCCTCTTCATGATGTCATTAGCATGTTCCTGTATTCTCTCCTTCAACGACCTGGTCGTCATCCCTACATAAAATGCACTGCAAGTTACACAAGTTGCCAAATAAATTAAATTCCTATTCTCACATGTACCTGTGAAATGAGGTACGAAAGTATAAGACAAAGTTGGATGTGTAAATAATTGTTCTTGTGTTATTAAGCTGCAAACATTACATTTATGACATGAGAACGTCCCAAGGACACTGCCCTTAGATGTATTAGATCTAACATTCTTGCTGGGTTCTATACAAAGTAATCTCCTCAGGTTTTTACTATTACGGAAGGTGTAAGAAGGTGTAGAACCTACCAACTTCACAATTCGTTGGTCAGTCAACAGGATGTGCCAATTCTTGAATATAACATTCTTAATGTGTTTGATATCACTGGTGTATCTAAGGTTTAGTCTCACTTTAGAGTTGTCAAAAGATTTCTTGGCATAACTTAGATGTCTATATGTACTAACTGTACTATGTGATGTTCTCTTGTTAAGTAGGACGGAGTCCCTAATGATAACTACCTTCTCAATGTTGTACCCCCTCTCTACAAGGCATTCTGTTAAGAAATGACTCTGTTTATCCAGTTCTGTCTCGATTTTACATAACCTCTTGACTCTGGTGAATTGGCTTTTCACTACACTGTCAAACACAAATCTCGGGTGCATGCTGTTGTACTGCAGTAAACTATTCCTCCAACACTCTTTCCTGAAAATGGTGGTTTCTATATTCCCATGTTTTCCTCTAGATATAGATAGATCTAGGAAGTCTATGTTAAGGGAAGAGGAGCTAACTGTAAATTTCAAAAACTCTGTGGTAGATTCCATATATTCCACAAAGGACAATAGTTCTGCATTGCTCCCATGCCAAAATAATAGTATATCATCCACGAATCTTTTATATATGCTAACCTTCTTAAACCAATCATGATTAAACAAGTAAGTTCGCTCCCAATACAACATGACCAAATTTGCGTATGTATTGGCGCAGGGGGTGCCCATAGCCACCCCCCACTGTTGCAGATAGAGCTGATCCATGAACTTGAACACATTGTGTGTCAATACAAGTTCCATGATGGCACATAGTAGGATTTCATCATTGTTACTAAACTTCTTGCTGGTATTGATGATATTCCTAAGTGCTTCCAGACCGAATGAATTCGGTATGGAGGTAAAAAGGTTTTTCACATCTAGAGTCACAAAAACCAAAACTTCACTGGGGTCTGTGGAATATTTATCAAAAGTGTCTAACAAGTCATAGGTATCCTTAAGAATCGAGTGAGTCTCAGAAACCAAAGGTCTTAACCTTTTTTCTAAATAAGCAGATAACGTCTCCGTGACCCAGCCCTGCCCCACTACTATGGGTCTCATAGGTGGTGGAAAAATACCTTTGTGGATCTTGGGCAGGCCTTTGATGTATGGTATCCTCGGTTTCTCTACAAAAAAATACTGGTACAACTCATAGTCAATCTGCCTACACATCACATATTCATACAATTCTTGATGAACATATATATATATAGATATAGATATAGATATCGACACTCACTATATTACAGCACAAGTACATTCAGAAACCTATTACCCTTCAACTATATGCCCGGGGGCAAGCTCCCCTGCACCCCCCATGTGGGGGGCTGTGCAGCCCACATCCCCTGCTACTTAAATATTTCAACTCTGAGATTGCACTTCACTACATATCTATATGTATATGTATATATGTATATGTATATATATATATATATATATATATATATATATATATATATATATATATATATGCTTATGTATGTATATCTGTGTAGTGACGTGCACTTAACACTACCTGACTGTTTCTACGCATATTCCCAGGTTCCTAGTTAAAATTATGCACGTACCTCTCAATCTCTTAATGCACAACATCTGGATAAAGCTTGACAACATGGGGGTACAAATAGGAACATATTTTGAATATTGCTATTATAAACTTTTAGACAGTTGCTAGGTTAACAGGGTTTGTTTTAATATACATTTTTGAAGGGTTTGAAGTCTGACACTCAAATATATGTAATTATTTGGTGACTACAATCCTGATATCACCCCAGTGATTTGCCAGGACAAAAGAGGGACAGGCCAAAAATATGAGCCAAATATATGGACATTCTGGGAAAATCTGTACTGTTAAATGGTTTGATTGTGCATGCAGCTTACTACCACTCCCAGGGTTCAAACCATGGCTGTGTCTGCTAAAAATACAACAGTTTCTGCTTTATCAGAGTGAGCTATTTATAAACCGCTGTCTGTTCCTGGAGTGTTTTCTGTCTAATTCTCTCTTGGTTGTACAATCTGACCTTGTAATTACAACAGTCTTATACAGACATTTCTAGACATATTTTAATGTAGCACAGTGTGAGAAGCAGTGGTTGACAAAACAGTACTATTCTGATATCAGACCTTGGTGAATGCTTCATGTCAGGCCATGCAATAGCAGAGTAAACACAACCAGTTCAGGATTTATAACTTTATTGCCAGGCAGTTACAGTTTTCTTATCTGAAAGACCTGTGGGGGCAATGTTTGTTAATACAGGCTGACTGATTCTACACATATTCCCAGATTCCTAGTTAAAAGTATGCACATACCTCTCAATTTCTTAATGCGCAGACTACGGGCAAAGCTTGACCACATGGGGGTACAAATAGGGACATATTTTGAATATTGCTCTTAAAAACTTAGAGAGTTGCTAGAGTAACAGGGTTTGTTTTAGTATAGATTGTCTGACGGATTAGAAGTCTGAAACTCAAGTGTATGTCATTATTTAGTGACTACAGTTCTGAGATTATCCCAGTGCTTTGCCAGGGAGAAAGAGGAACAGGCCAATTATCTGGACATTCTGTGAAAATCTGTACAGTTGAGATGTATGATTATGCATACAACTTGCTACCACTCCTAGGATTCAAACCATGGCTGTGTGTGCTAAAAATACAACAATTTATGTTTCATCACGGTGAGCTATTTAGAAACTGCTGTCTGTTCCTTCAGTGGTTTTAGAATCTGACCTTGTACTTACAACAGTCTTATACAGACATTCATAGACATATTTTTTATGTAGCACAGTGTGGGTAACAGTGGTTAACACAACATTACTACTCAGAGAATGCAACACTAAATGCCATACAATAACAGAGTAAACACAACCAGTCCAGGATTTAGAACTTTATTGCCAGGCAGTTATGTTTTTATTTAAATATCACCTATATGGAACTCATACTGTCATATTGTCTGATTTATTCGTACAACCCATACACAGTTTTTGTACTGCCAGGTGACTTTCTACTACTTTATATTTATTTGGTATGACTACTACAAGCAGGATTGTTACTCACCAGCCTCACAAAGCAGGCTTTGCAATCTACTAGCATTGGCTTCCAGATTCACAGCCCGCACAGCTGCAGCTGTAAAGGGAATAGAGAAATATTTAGGCATACCTATCCATCACATACACAGGCTGGACTTTGGTAAACAGTTATTGATATGAATACTTACACACTGCTGGGACATCACCCCTCTGCCTTGCTTTCCTCTGCTTCAAGTCGGCATAGCAGTGCCAGACCTGCCCACCAGTTCGAGGGATACCAGTGGCACAGGTGAGATCACGGGCGAGACGGTCCCAGGCTTCCACTTTATATTGGGAGCCCTGGTAATGGCCCTGCAGCAGTCTCTCATCATGGTTATTTACCAGGAGCCCTACAATGACTTTGGACTCCTGTATGCCCCAGCGATGCTCCCGGAAGTGCTTGCCCTCACCAACACCTGCCATACTGCCTACAGTGGGAAGCTGCAACCAGTTATGAGCTGTATTCCCGCAATTCAGGGTTTAAATATGGCTGATTTCCTGCCCTTTGCCATGATTTGATGGTTTTGAATATGCTGAGCTAAGGTAAGCTACGGGCAAACCTGCTTAACTAAGGTTGGCAGTGCTTAAAGGGGCAGGTTCAGCATGGCTTACCAATGGGCAATTTCACTTAGCTGGGCTACTTATTGCTTAGCAGTCATATTTACACAATGCTTACACCTGGTAAGCAGAGCTGTGCAATGCTTAGATTGCTTTTTTTTATTTTATAGACTGCTGCTGTATGGGATTGATTCATCATTCATTACGTATTATAAATGTGTTAACTGTCCCCAATATCCCCCAATGTGCTTTCATTACATTTATTCATGTGTGATTATACTGTGTGGGGCACTTGTGTTTATATGGGGGTTTCACAACTTTATTAAATTGACGCCGTACATCTGGACTTACTCTGGTTAACAAATATATGTTATTTAGTAGCTAATGCAAATTGGTTACAGTGCAGATCGAGCCAGGAATGGCTGCTTGCAAAGCGTACGCTCTAACCACTACACAATTGCAGTACTGCTTATGTTGGATGTCTCTTGCCATTTAACTTCTTGTGCTGTTTAAGCTGGACTAAGCATAGCTAAGCAACGGGCACACGCGCACAGCTATGCTTAAACTTTATTGCATGTTTAAAAAAAATTATTTGTTGTGCTTTATTATTTGTATCCTTCAGAATATCCATGCTAATGCTGAACCTGTTACTCTATCAACTTTCTGCTTTGTGGGACGATTGTCCCTTATGGCTTTGACCACATTCCTTACTCTGACGGGTTTGAAGGCGTGCACTATATGCTTATGCTACATCTGTTATTCTATCAACTTTTACCTTGGTAGGGACGATTGTCCCTTGTGGCTTTGACTAGATTTCTTACCCTGACGGGTTGGGGGTGTTACGAGCGTTCTCACTCATTTTAAATTGCCGAATGGCAGTTCTGGTGTGCAGAGGTCATGTGTATTCTGAAAGCACTGATCTCAGACACACACCCTGCACTCGTACACAAAACCATGTCCGTTTTGCATCATGGCAGCATGCCTTCATGAATATGCATGGTGCTCTGCGGTGCTGCACGGGAACGGTTCCTTCCGTGCAGGAGTAAGCTATTCCTGCACGGAGGTTTACTGAATTCCTGGAAATGTTTTCATTAACCTGACTGGATGTTGAAACAAGTGAAGTTTCATAAGGCACTGTTGTGTTAACAGCAAGAAATATGAACCTACTTGGACTGTGTATACATGGGATTTGCAACTAATACTAACAGTCATCTTAGTTTTATATTAAATCTGGCATAAAGAAACACTAAAAATGGTTACTTAGAAATATATATATATATATATATATATATATAGATTCACTTCATAACCTCGAATTGCTGAAATATCGAATTTCAGCATCTCGAGACTATAAACCCGAATCCACAAAACACCGACAAACAAAAACCGCGAAACCACATAACCGAAAACACCGCACACACTACACTAAACATACAACAAAACACCCACATCACAACATAAATAAAAAAACAACACACATACACAACTCACACATTATTACATGGGGCAAGCCCCCTGCACCCCCACACCCCCTACTTATATATATTAACTCAGATCGCACAACACAACACAAAAAGCTCACTCACGCACGCACATTCTCCAATCCTCACACACACTCTAACTCCCACTCAAAACCCTTACAACACACTCACTTACCAGACATAACACCTCCATCCAAACACGACACCGCGCACCAACAAAACCCAAACCCGAACATTACATAGCGCAACTTCCTAACCGCGAATTCGACATATTTTCGACATACATCAAATTCGACATGAATGTTCATGATTTTACATTCGACTTTATAGCTTCGAAATACTGAAATTCGACATTTCAGTATTTCGATGTTATAAAGTGAACCCATATATATATATATATATATATACATATATATATAATGGATTCACTTTATAACCTCGAAATGCTGAAATATCGAATTTCAGTATCTCGAGACTATAAACCCGAATCCACTAAACCCGAATCCACAAAACACCGACAAACAAAAACCGCGAAACCACATAACCGAAAACACCGCACACACTACACTAAACATACAACACAACACCCACATCACAACGTAAACAAAATAAAACACACATACACAACTCACACACACATAAGCAGGGCAAGCCCCTGCATTCTATAGGCTGTTTCCACACCCCTACTTATATATACTAACTCAGATCGCACAAACACAACACAAAGCACACTCATGCACGCACATTCTCCATTCCCTCACACACACTCTAACTTCCATTCAAAACCCTTACAAAACACTCACTTACCTGACATAACACCTATATCCACACACGGCACTGCGCACCACCAAAACACAAACCCGGACATTACGTAGCGCAACTTCATAACCGTGAATTCGACATATATTCGACATATGTGAAATTCGCGATTATGAACGTTCGCTATTTCAAACATTCGACTTTATAGCTTCGAGATACTGAAATTCGACATTTCAGTATTTCGATGTTATAAAGTGAACCAATATATATATATATATATATATATATATATATATATATATATGTAGATATATATAGATATATATGGGCAAAAGTGTATATATGTGTATACAGTGGTTATAAATGAAGCAAGAAATGCATGGATAATAAAGCAGCTAAATAAAATGTTGAAACTGTTGAACTGAAAACAAATGTTGGTTGAAGGCCATTAAATAATGCAAGGTGATAAAATACAAGATGTATATACTAGAACAATGATTTATTTAAAGTTGGCTGTACTATTTTAACTGTGAACACTAATATCATATAACAGTATCTGTAATAGTGTTTAATTATTATACAGTTCAATTGTTAGAAGCTTGACAGCACATAAGCAATAAGAATTTGATGCTTTTAGTTATATTTGCTGTTGAGAAAGCTGAGGGAGGATGTTGAATAGGGATAAGAGGGGTCACTTGAATGGTAAATCTATTCAAGGATGGGATGTTTTCTCCCAGTAAGGGAATGATTGGTTGTTTATATTTTAACAGCCACCTTTTATGCAGAGAGTGTTTATTTGTACCTTTTAAATGGATGTCTGTGCAATGCATCTATAACATATATGAAATGAATGGTAAAAAGTTTTCAGCACACATACAAGGTTATGCACAAACACAAAAAGAGGACAATGGTTAAATACAAAGTTATAGTTAGTCCAACTGTGAAATGCATCTCTGTCAATGGCTTAAGTAAAAGCTGCAAAAGAGGAAGCTTACAGAGCTGTCTTAAGCTATGTAAAGCGCAAGTAGTATTTTTACATCTTACACATCTTATACAGCAAGACATTAATAAAATTAGTATGCGTAATTACACATTGCTAGCAAGTTCAGAATGTAAGAAAAAGCAGAGAGGTTTGGCAATGTTATAGAGAAAGACTGCCTTGATGCCCAAGATTATAAATACAATCAGTGATAACTCAAGAATGTTTTGTTTAGTGTCAATGTTAATAAATGTTTTGGCTTATACCCTGGTAAACAACTATTGGATACCAGGGCTGGGTGTCAGAGCAGCCAAACAAAATTTAGAGAACATAATACTACATTCCAAAGGTAATACAGTAATTGCAGGAGACTTTAATTGTATAATGAAAGAAGAGGTCACAAATGCTAAAAACACATTCAAGATATTTCCACTGTCAAAGTTACTTACAGAGTTTACTGATTGCTATAATGTAATGGACATTAACATATATGCTAAACAAGATTCATAGATATTCACACATTACTCACATAGGCATAACACCTTTCCTAGAATAGATAGTGTTTATAGTAAAGCATCTTACCACAAAAATAAGCAAAGTTAAAACAATCACTTGCCCCTTCTCAGACCATAGGTTCAATAGGTGTGTACTAGGCGAATGGCCCTGGAGTCTTTGCAAGCCTAGCCCATAGGATTACCTTGGCATTGTGCCACTCGACATTAGTTCCCAGTGCCTCTGTTAAGTATAGCCACTGGAGTGATCCCCAGGGTGTATTTTCAATTTCCCATCCGCTCATCAAGATTTCTCTTGAAGAGGGCCAGTGAGGTGCTCTGCTTGGCATGTATGGGAAGTCTATTCCATAGCATGGGCAGTCTCTGGGTTATGAACCTGTCCCTCCAGCGTGTTTTGTTGATTGTGGTAATGAGGTTGAGGTCTCTGGAGTTTGTGCTGAGGAGGGATTGGGATTTCTTTAGATGTAGCATTTCTAACAGAGCTGTATCAGACATAGCTTTGTAAGTCAAGCAGTGATCGCCTCTAAGTAGGTGATATGAGACAGAGAATTGTTGGAGTTTTTTGAGTCTGTCCATATAGGACAACTGTTTAAGGCCTTGAATCATCTTTGTGAGGTAATTTTGCAGCCTCTCCAGTTGTTGCAGGCGTCTAGTGAGATACACGCAAAATGGGGCATTGTACATTGTCTAATGAGGGAAGGGTAGAGGGAGACAGTGACCTCTTTCTTCCTGGATCCAAAACCCGTAGTAATGAGATGTGCCACATAGAATGACTTTCTGACCACAGTGGCAATGTGGTGGTCAAACAAGAGGTTGCTGTCAACCTGTTGTTACCAGATCTCTTATAACATCTTCTGTGTTCAGTGGACTACCATCGATGTGGTAATTCGTGGGAACCGAGTTTTTCCCAAATGGGATGACGACACATTTTTTTAGCATTGAGCTTAAGGCCATGGCTCTGACACCAGTTGTTGGGCTCATTGACGCCTTACTGCAGGAAGTCAACATCACTTGGGGAGTTAATAATAGCTCCCAACCTGCAATATTCTGCTAACTTTGTCAGCCAGAGTCCCTTTGTGTTGGCCTGGACCTTAAAGAAGTAGATGCCAAACAGGAGAGGACCCAGGACCGAACCCTGTGGGACTTCACGCGTGACTGGATGACAGTCTGACTTGGAGTCAGCTACTTTCACACTGTGGGTTCTATCTGTGAGCCAGTTTGCAACCTGCCTAGTGATATAGGGCTTGATGCCTTGCTTAATGAGCTTTTCTATGATTCCAGAGTGGGGAATGGTATCAAAGGCCTTGGCCAGATCAAGATAGGCTTTATGGAACCACCTTGCCGTCATCCCCAGCTCTAGTGACTGACTCAAAAAGTTGACCAAGTTGTGCAGGCATGATCTACCCTTCGCAAAACCAAACTGTGTGGGATCCAGAGTTTGGAGATTCCCCTATATCCTTGTTTATTTGGTCCATAGCATTGCATATCAGACTCGTCAGGCTAATGGGGCAATAGTTCCCAGGGTCTGTAGTTGCTTCTCCTTTGTGGCAAGGGATGACTATAGTAGTGTGCCATTCAGTAGGGACAAAGACTGAGGTGAGGCTGTGATTGAACAGGGCATACAAGTGTGGTGCCAGTTCACTCTGCAGTTCATGTAGAACATAGCCAGGGATATTGCAGGTCCCATAATGCAATAACTTTTGAAATAGATTTTAACTTTAACAGAAAACTTACAATCATAAGAATTCCAGCTTAGGTAGCAAACCTTTGAGCTTAAACAATACTGTACTGCAGAGATGCAAACATTTCTAGATTGAAACCTCACAGACGAGGTAGCAGAAATGTTTAGGACTTCTTCAGAGCAATTACTAAGCATTATTACCTCCCTTATATACTTAATTAATTAAACAATTTACATATAAAAAGTCAAATATTTAAGGACATATCTCCAGCATTTATCCATGTCAAACATATCCAAAAAAAATATGCCAAAAGATTGTTTACAAAAAAATATCTATAGTATTTCATTTTTAATATACTTAAATGCTGATGCATTCATTTAAACCAGGTCTTATCGTACTGTTAAGCCTTAATTGCCGGCGAAGTTTGCAAGCTTGAAGTTGCTCAGGAACCATCCTGCCTTGCAAATCAGAAACAAGTTGTTGGACTACTAGAAATTTAAAACAATGATCACTATACAATTGTATATGTTTGCTCACGGCGTTACTATTAACACCCTTGGAAATATCTGATATATGGTCATAAATTCTGTTTTTAAAATTCCTAGAAGTCTTTGCAGCATAAAAGGCTGGACATGACATGCACTTAGCAATATAAACATTTTTTGATACACAATTATGATGCATAAAATATTAATCTTAAAATTGTTTAGCATAAAAATATTAATCTTAAAATTGTTTAGCATAAATACATTAGTAGTTTCCAAAATATGTGCACATTGTCTACATGTGCCACATTTAAAATTATCTACATTTTTATTAATCTCTTCTACATTAACACTATTTTGACCTCTTTCTAAAATTTCTTTAAAATTTAAATCCCTCCTAAAATGAATTTGGGAGTTTGACCAAATAGACATAAACAGTCTTCATGTGATGTTAACAATGACCAGTTTTTCTTAACTGTTGCACAGATTAGTGGTGCTACCAAGTTGTGTGTAAAAGTAAATGCAACGTGACCCTTACGTTTGTTAGAAGGTATATTCACCTCACTCATTCTTGAACTATTAGTCAAAATGGGTGAATAAATATTCTTTTGCCTTATAACCTGAATCTCATTTTTTAACTCTGCGAACAAGTTATCAGGGTAACCTCTAGACTGAAACATTTGTAACATGAATTCAGTGTCATTATTGAAATCTAAATCCCCTAGTCACCATCCTCGCTGCCCTTACAAGCTGTCTTTTAACTACTGCACTTTGTTGAAAATCAGGGTGGCAGCTTGAATATTCTAAATAAGAATTCAAAAAATGTTGGTTTTCTAAATATTTTAGAGGCTAGTTAGTTGGTGTTTGGGTCTATAAAAATTTCAACATCCAAATAATGAATAACTTCACAACTATAATAGTGGGTACATTTTAGAAAATCCACGGTATTATTGATAAACTGGATATATTCTAACAATTTGTCTACTGTTTCATGCCAAATGAAAAAATGTCTTCCAGAAATCTTGTATAGTTGGAAATAAACTTAATATAGTCACTACTGAATACATAACTGCTTTCCCAAAAGGATATAACCAAACTGGCAAATATGGGAACACATGCTGGCCCCATAGCCAGTCCAACACGCTGTCTAAAATATTGCCCATCAAAATAGATAAAATTATTAAGACAGCTTCCATCAAAGTAACTAAAGTAGTTATCCTGTGACCGTCAAACTTCCTAGACATAAACAATTGTTTCTCTAACCACTCTAGGCCAAGTTCATGAGGTATAACACCAATAAGGTTACATACATCAATAGTAACAAAATAATTTTTAACCTTTACACTGTTCAAATTAGATAAAAATTGCCATGAATATTTACAAATGTAAAGAAAAACTTGTAATACTTGTTTAAGGTGATAATCCAAGAATTTCGATGTAAAAAAGTTTTTGATCTTTTAGCATCTCGGATGGGTCTGTGATTCCTGAGTGGGGAATGGTATCAAAGGCCTTGGCCAGATCAAGTTAGGCTGTATGGAACCACCTTGCCTTCATCCACAGCTCTACTGACTGACTCAAAGAAGTCAACCAGGTTGAGCAGCGACGATCTACCCTTCACAAAACCAAACTGTGTTGGATCCAGAGTTTGCAGATTCCCTACATCCTTGTTTGTTAGGTCCATGATGATATGCATTCCATAGCCTGGCATATCAGACTCATCAGGCTAATGGGGCGATAGTTCCCAGGGTCTGTAGTTGCTCCTCCTTTGTGGAGAGGGATGACTGTAGCAGTGTGCCAAATAGGGACAAAGCCTGAGCTGAGGCTGTAATTGAACAGGGCACACAGGTGTGGTGCCAGTTCACTCTGCAGTTCATGTAGAACATAGCCAGGGATATTGTTAGGTCCCATAATGCAATAACTTTTGAAACAGATTTTAACTTTAAGAGAAAACTTACAATCATAAGAATTCCAGCCTATAAAGCAAACCTTAGAGTTTAAACAGTACAATATGCAAAGATGCAAAAATTTCTAGATTTAAACCTCAGAGATGGGATACAGTGAAAGCATATTTATATGGGAAGGTGATAGCCTGGTATAAAAACAAATAAAAGCTTTGGAAAAAAGAACTGGCAGAACTACAAACTAAAATAGACAAAATTAAATTAAATATTCATAAGGCAACTTAGCTTCAGAAAAAGAATTAGAAGACCTCAACAAAAAATACTTGGAGATATTGAACCATAAAACAATGATTAATCTAGAGAAGGTCAAACTATCCGATTACTCTATAAATCCAAAAAATCAAAGGAGAATAGCTAACAGGATTAAAAGAATGATAAAGGCAAATCAGATAAAATAAATATTCAATATAGACAAAAAAAGAAAAGTATCAGATTTAGAAGGAATTCTAGAAGCTTTTAGAATGCAGTTAAACTCAGTAGTCAAGAAAATAAAGTAGAATCAAGTGAAGCACTTAGAAAATGTCTTAAAGAAAATATAGGACTAAGACTAGAAAATTCCTTAAGGAAAATATAAGACTAAGACTATCAGATGAACACAGGAAAATAATAGATAAAGATATAACTATGACAAATTAAAGCACAAATCAAGAAACTAAAATTAAACAAAGCTCCAGGTAATGGTAATATGACATTAGAGATGTTTAAACTACTATCTAATAATGCTTTATATTACTGTGTTATATCAGTTGATGAAGGCAAGAAATGCCCTCCTTCTTCAAAATATACTCCGGTATCACCAATTCTGAAACAAGATAAAAAACCTGATGAGTGTATCTCATACAGACCCATACGTTTACTAAATATAGATTATAAAATATTTATGACAGTTCATGCAAACAGAATAAAACAAATATTGCTGTTATTGATAGAGAATGGTCAAGCAGGATTCATTAAAAACAGAAATGCATATGACTATAAAGAGAATTGTGTCCCTTATTGATTTCATAAACAAAACAAAAAATAAAATGAATGTCATTTGCCTAGATATTAACAGTACATTCGATCCCGTGAATTGGGAATACCTTTGGCTTGCACTGGTGAAGTACGGCGTTTTGAAAAAAATTTACCTCCCTGATAAGGTTTCTCATAAAAATAGGATCCTGTTTGTCAGAGCCTATTACCATTACAAAAGATACAAAACAAGGTTGCCCACTTTCCCCTTTGTTATTCGCATTAGTAATAGAACCATTAGCAAATTTCATATGTGCAAAACCAAAGATTCAAGGAATTCAACTAGATACTGACCCTGAGTTAAAGATTCTACTATTTGCAGACAACATTTTATTGACTTTAAAAGAAGATAATAACACATTAAAAAAACCAAGGAAAGCAACAAAACAGTTGAAGATTTCTGGACTATCATTTAATGAAAATAAAACCAATATATTACTAATAAACATGCATTAAATAAAAAAAATCACAAATATATATCTAAAATGATATAATCAAATACTTAGGAGTTAAAATTACAAATGACATAGATACAACAGTACAATTAACCTGTAAAGAGATTTTAGATAATATCAAAGAACTCGTACAAAAATGGAATAAGCTATTTCTTTTTTACCATGGAGGAAAGACTACATATAATTAAAATGATTATATTCCCGAAAATTCTGTATTTTATACAAGCTTGCTCTCTACATCCACCTTAATTGTATTTAAAACAATTTGAGGGGTTAATATCAAAATTGTTCTGATACACTAAAAACTTAGAGTTGCCCTAAGACATCATTTTGACAAATGAGAAGAAGGTGGAGTAGGCTTTCCAGATTTGGAAGGACACATATAATCATCAGCTTTAAAAACAATTTCTCTATGGTTAAACAAAGAATGTGCTTTAAAATGGAAACTAGTACATGAAAAAATCTGGTTAAAAACCACTCATGCTACAATAAATAAACAAAAATAGTACCGAATGACTTACTTTGGTTATTGAAGGAATATATGGCAACAGGGAAACACAAAAATATAAATTCTAAATACATTATCAGTACTCTAAAGACTTTTATGCACAAAAATCCAGATATAAAAGCATGGTCTTTTTTCATATTCGCAGTAGCATATGCACAAAATAATATTGTAACTCAGGACTCAGTAGCAGTTAAAACAGTAAGAAATGTCTAATTTACTGGCATCAGTTGATCAACACTAATAAAGTACTAATGATAGAGCAAATTATAAGTGAGTTCAACCTTGAAAATATGTGGTTAACACTGTAGGGATTAAGACAAACAGTTTTAAACCAACAGGCAATAATGCAGAAGTCTGTTAGGGAAAAGGTTCCTAAGTTCATAGAGCAGTTAATAACACTGATGGAATTTTCTCACAGATGGGAAAGGAATTTTTATCAGTATTGTACAAATTAGTTAAAGAAACAAGAGTTCATAATAAACAAAATGTACGGAACTACTTTGAAACTGTCAATGGTAAAATGCCAGATGATAAAGATAAAAAAAATAATTCTTAAATCTCCAAAACCTAACATCTTTATCACTATACTGGCAACTTTTCACATGGCAATTTATACATAGAACATAATTAACACCACACAAATTAGAACTGATATATAATAAAGAAAATAGATGTTGGAGATGTAAATCTCCAACATCTATTTTCTATATTATATATTAGTTCTAATTTGTGTGGTGTTAATTAGAACTAACATATAATAAAGAAAATAGATGTTGGAGATATAAATCTTAATCAATAGCCAATTGGCAACACATGTTCTATGAATGCCATTTACTTAAACAATTTTGGGAAAGTATTAACTATTTGTTACAGGCACTTTTCACTGATAATTTTCAAATTGCATAATCTCTAGTTTTGTTGAATACACCTGTGCCTTCTTGTGTTCCAAGACAAAAATATGCAATTTTGTTGATTCTCCTTGCTATTGCAAGGAAAAATATTACACAGAACTGGAAAGCTGTAACTCCTCCCAGTTTTAAACATTGCAAGAACATGGTTTTATCAGTCTCGCAGTTGGAATTGAAAACAATCAAGGGAAGAACAGAACAACCTACTTCCTTAAGCATTGCATGGCAGAATGTAAATCAAGTTCTGGAAACAGAAGACTGTAATAAATTATAATCTAATTCAAAGACACATTCAAGTAAACAGTTTTTTTTTTCAAGTCTAGACATCCTGTGTAAATAGTTGGTTTTGTAGTGTTTTGTTTTTGGAATTGTTTCTTCACTTTAACCTTTGATTATGTCATTATTTCTTTGATATACATACTGTATACATGTTTATGTTTGTGAAAAATCAATAAAAAATTATTCAGTAAAAAAGAAAAAAAAAAAGAAAGATATGAGGTTGACAGGAAGTTAAAATTAGACTAGTCTCTGTGTATCTGCTCCCAAGATCAATTTTACAAGATATTAAACAAATAATGGGAAAAGTGATAGCATTTCAACGATGTATACTATCTGTGGCAGGATACTGGAATATTGTTTGTAATGAAACATATGTATCTGGGGGACCTAGAAAATAGGTTCATAGGTTCATACTAGGCTATCTGCCCTAGGGCATTTATAAGCCTAGCCAGAGTGTGTTTGGCTTTTGCCACCCCTTGGAATGAGTATACTGTGCCCATTTTAAGGTTTAGTTTACTGTACCTCTGTCTAGCAGTGACACAGAAGTCACCCCTGGAGTAAACCTACGATCTCCCATCCACTCGTCAAGATTTCTCTTGAAGAGAGTCAGTGAGGGGCTCTGCCTAACATGGACTGGGATTTTATTCCAGAGTGAAGGGAGCCTCTGGGTTATGAATCTGCCCCGCCAGCATGTCCTATTTATTTCTGTGCTGAGGTTTAAATCTCTCGCTCATGTAGCTCTGGTGGATTTGGATTTTCTGTGGTGGAGCATGTCCATTAATTCCGGGTTGGACATGGCCTTGTACGTCAGGCATAGATCGCCTCTGAGTAGGTGGTATGCTACTGAGTAGAGCTGGAGTTTCTTTAGCCGGGCAGCATATGGCATATGTTTGAGTCCCTTGATCCTCTTGGTGAGGTACTTTTGGGGTCTTTCCAATTGCTGCAGGTGTCGGGTAAGGTACATCCCAAATGGGGCATTGTACCCAATTATAGGCCTGATGAGGGAAGAGTAAAGGGGCACAATGACCTCTCCCGATCTAGATGTGAATCCCTTCATGATAAGGTGGGCAGTATAGAAGTTCTTTCTAACCACTTTGGCAATGTGAGTGTCAAATGAGAGGTTACTGTCAACTTGGGTCCCTAGGTCCCTAATTACTTCTTCCGTACTTAATGGATTACCACCTATGTGGTAACTTGTCTGCACTTTGTTTTTCCCAAAGGGTATAACTATACACTTTTTGGCGTTTAGTTTAAGGCCATGGCTCTGGCACCAGTTTTCCGTTTCTATGAGACCCTTTTGAAAGATGCTTGTGTCCGCCGGAGAATCAGTTATGGCGCCCAGTTTGCAGTCATCTGCAAACTTGGTGAGCCACAATCCTCCCATGTTAGCCTGTACCTCAGAAAAATAAATACTGAACAAGAGGGGTCCCAGGACCAAGCCCTGTGGGACGCCACTTGTGACTGGTTTAGAGTCTGACATGGCTCCAGCAATTCTTACCTTGTGGGTTCTGTCCTTGAGCCAGTTTGCAACCCATCTTATGACATAGGGATTTATATTTAAGCTGGAGAGCTTGTCTATGATGCCAGAGTGGGGTATTGTGTCGAAGGCTTTTGCAAGGTCAAGGTAGGCCATGTGCACTACCTTACCCTCATCAATGGCCTTGGTGACTGTTTCAAAAAAGTTGACCAGGTTCAAGAGGCAGGATCTGCCATTAACAAAGCCGAATTGGGTAGGATCCAATGTCTGTAGGTCCCCAATGTCTTTGTTTATGAGTTCCATAATGATCCTCTCCATAGCTTTGCAGACCAGGCTCGTCAAGCTTATGGGGAGGTAGTTCCCAGAGTCCATAGAAGCACCTCCTTTGTGGAGTGGGACAACTGTTGCTGTAAGCCATTCTTTGGGTACATATCCTGTAGTAAGGCGGAGATTAAACAGCAGCCTTATGTGTGGGTTTAGCTCTTCTTGGAGTTCATGTAGCACGCAACCCGGGACACTGTCTGGTTCCATTGATGCTGTGTTTTTAGCTTTGGAGAGGGCAGCTCTCACCTGGGCATCTGAGATGTCGGGGAGGCAACACTCTGCTGGGATAGATATTTGTCCTTTTGGGGGGGGGGTTTGCACTGAACCTGTCTGCTAGTATGTTGGCAATGTCTGTGGGTTCAGTGTATTTTTTGTCATTTTGGACTAACTCTGAGCATATCTGGGAGTTTCCACCCAGGTTTCTAACATAACTAAAGAAAGCCTTGTGATTATCTTTAGTGTCTTGTGCAATTTTTCTCTCAAAGTTGGCCTTGGATGATTTTATGAGTGTTCGTAGTTTTTTGCTAGTACTGATCAGAGATGCCTTCCCTTTTAGGGATTTTGTCATGTTGTAGCGTCCTCCTTCTGTTGTATAGCTTATTAATGGCTGGGGTCCACCAGACAGGACACCTGCCTTTGGGGGAATGGGTCTTGGTTTTATTTGGGATTGCATGATCCATGCATTCCTGTAGGTGTCCATAGAATGCGTTTATAAAGGATTCAGCAGAGTGGGCTGTGGTTTCCACTGGCCCTGGGGCCTTGAAGGATTCCACTTTGGTCTTAAGAAGTGTGAAGTCAGCTTTTGAGAAGTTCTTCACTGTGGTCTTCTGTGCTGGGGATGGGGGCGGGATATGGATTTCCAGGGAGATTAATTTATGGTCCGGTCTTACCAATGATGGGTATACTTCTGGTATGGAACATTGTGTCCCCATGTTTGTGATGATCAGGTCTAATATGTTTTCACTTCTTGTGGGAGAGGTGACAAATTGTTCCATAGCATTTGAGTTTATGAATTCTAGGAACCTTTGGGCTAGGGTGTTGGGCTTGAGTAATGTTCCCAGTCTATGTTTGGTTAGTTGAAGTCCCCCAATATGATGGTGTTTGGAGAGACCTTCATGTTCTCCAGTGTCTTTAGGAAGGCTGAGTGGGGTTCCTGAGTTTGAGAGGGTGGTCTGTAGCATGCTACAAACTGGAGGCAGTTTTGCCCACTGTTAGTTGCACGTGGATGGTCTCCAGTGCTTCGTGCATTGCCACTAACCTGGAGGTGTGGGTGCCCTTGATAAATATGGATACTCCCCCTCCTTTTGTGGTTCGGTCCAAGTTCTGGGGCCGAAAAGCATGATATGAGGTATAACCTGGTAGTGCTGGGGTGCTCTCGGGAGCCTTGAACCAGGTTTCTGTCACTGCACAGACATCGATGTTCTCCATACTGAGGAGGGCTTCGAGAGCGTGCATCTTGAGGTTTAGACTTCTAGCGTTGAGCAGCATTACCCTTAGTTTCTTTCTACTTGTGTTTTTTAGAGCGGTGGGTTTGTCTTTTGAGCCTTGCCTAAAAAAGGCACTATGGGAGTGGCAAGAGCCTTTGCCAATATCCAAAAGCCCAGGGGTGACAGGTGCAAGCCGTCCCTTGCGAAGCAGCGTGGCTTGTCAAGCATGTCATCCCAAGCAGACAGACATTGGAGCCCCTTAGAATGACACCAATACTTAAGCCAGTTGTTAAAATTGATCATTTTGTCTTTGTACTGTGGCATCATTCTTGGTGAGGGTAAGATGCTGCTCAAGGTCAGGGGCATACCGGCCTGGGCTATATAATCAGAGAGCTTCTCTGTCTTTTTTCATGTAGTCCAGGGAGGTACTTCTCAAGTCATTCACACCAACATGGGCAATGATTGAGTCATAATTGTACCTGCTTTGGAGTGACCTGAGTGCTTGTGTTATGTGGCGGATTTTAACGCCCGACAGGCAGCTTACTGTGACCTTTTCCTTGTTCAGCCTGGTGAGCGGGACGTCAGTGTGTCTCACTATAGGGTCACCTATTACAAGTGTATCAGGTATGTTGTTTAGCCTTAAGGGCTGTGACTGTTTGGCACACTGACTTTGTGAACTATGTGTTGCATGTGTTTTGCTTTGAGGTAGTGGTTGCTTGGATGTCTGCTTTGGAGGTCTCTGTTGCTTTGTCAGATTTTTATTAAGAGCCTCCGAGTATGTTTTTGTGTGTTTATGTGTTTGGTTTGCAGTTGTGGTAGGTCTATGTGAGACTGGATTTGTGGTGTACCTTCTCCTCTTGACTGGTTATGCCAGTACTGAGTCGAGAGAGCTCAGCCTCCAGTTTGGGTATATGGTTGCATCTCTCACATATATTTGTATTTGTTGGGAGGAGGAGAGAGTTGTCTGTGTACATGAGGCAGCTGTAACATTGCTTCAAGATTCCCAGATTTACCAGCTGAACTGGAGAGGAAGCCAGCATCTGTCCCTTCGACATGCTAGAATAATATAAGGAACTGCTATGTAACTGAATCAGAAAGGACCTATAGAAGATAGGGTACTCAAGGGGATTTTTAGGAGGATGTAGTGCTTTTTAAGTTAAAAAGTGCTTAACTTATACAAAATGCTTATAGGAGCAAATGCGGGGTTTTTAGATTGAGAATAGAATGTTTAGATTGAGAGTTAGAGCAGTTCTAAGGGAAAAAATAAAGAGCAGACTTTGTGGAGCCGGGAATAGTTTAAACCTGATTAAGCGGCGCTGTGCTATGCGCAAAATCGTGCTAAAGCGGGCTTTATAGCAGGGGGTTAGAAAAAGCTAGGAAATGACCCAAAACGGCCAATAAGCTACAAGTTACTTGGCTGGAACCACTCCTTTAGGGACAGATAGACTGCTCAGAGCTCCCCACTCCCACTGGTGAACAAAGAAGCTTCCTCCTATCCAAACAAGGATATAGGCAACACAGGAACTATGACACAGCCCAGAGATCAGCAATACCTGAAGACTGGACTATTCTAGTTCAGTAAAGGTGGGAAACAAGGATATTTTTTGGGGGGTTTTTTGGGTTTTTTTTCTTACAAAGTAGCAGAAAATAGATACAGTAAGAACAGTAAATGCTTTAATTCGGCTAGCGCACTTGAGTGCGTTGCCTACCAGTTAATGTAAGCAATGTAACATTCAGAAGTGGGGTATATACTTGGAAAAACATATTCACTTATTTGGACTGCCATATGTCATGACTGTAAAAGATGGATAAAAAGATTTTATTTACAAAGTTCTCAGTGAATTACAAAAAATGGACAAGGCTAGATGGATGTTATATCTCAAAAAAGCATATTAATCTAGTGCATAAAATAAGAAACTCACCCAGTACTTCTCTTAAGTCAACTCCCAGTGCAAAAAAAAATGTTGAATTGAAAGGAAAGAAAATGGTTTGGAAGACACTGGCACTTCTTATCTTCTTGGAAAAAAGAACAACACTCCATGAATGGTTATACTAGACAGTACTGCATTCTGAAAGAGAAACAATTGTTAGTAACAGGGACTAGGGTGAAAAAGGGACATTTGCAAACTTAGCATCAGAAATCTTGCTACATACACATTGATAACCTGTGTGTAGATTCCAGAATTTATTATTAGACAAAACAGTACAGATATATTTACAAAATCATATGCAAAGTAGTTTGGCTCCACCAGTGGGGGTGGTGATCAGTTGTTTTGTTGATATCCAGGTAAACTCTGACACTGAAATTAAAGTAGATTATATCGAAAAGTAAATGTGCAAACTAAATCCAAACAAGATAATGGAATTAGTAATAATGACCTGAGAACACTTTGACATGAATTTACAGTGCCATTATATCCGTTATGTACTAGGCAGTATAAATATGTGAAGATGCCACAAGATTGGAGACATGAACTTATTAAACATGTCTTTAAGGTAAAGGGGGGTAGGTCAAACTCAGAGTCATATGGTCCCATAAGTTTACTTTCATGTTGCACAAAACTAACGGAAAAAGTTATACTAGCTAAATTATTATTTTTTTTTGCATACGAAAAGATATTTTTTAACAAGAGGCATCTGTATTGAATTATCACTTTATGGCAAGCATTCATATAAATAAAAACAAACCATATTCACATATTTTCAGTTGCATACATTATGCATCACATATAATTTACAGTCATTGTCATTTGACTATTGCATAGCTCATTCAGTTCCCGGCTCCCCTTAAACCTCATTCCATCCCCGAATTTTTAAAGTCTACGATGTCATTATGCTTCCAAAAATTGTTCCTGGTTACTGCTTTCTTCCCCATCACACATCAAACATTTGTAATCTACCTGAGGAAAAAAGTTCTTCAGAGTCTGCTTGGAGTATAAAAAACACTTCCAAATAAAATCCTAAATATTTCAGACTTTGTTCCATATTTGTGAGCCATAATATATCCCTCCATTGTTTCTTTGTAAATTGCTTACCTAGCTCTCTTCCCAATCCTTTCTAACCTCCTCTGATTGATTTCTATAGTTGCCATGCAATATTTTATATGCTCTACTAATTATCCTTTTTTTAACTGCAGCCTTTGTTTTAGATTCTATGAAACCCTCTACCATTGCTGGTCTTTCACTTAGGAGCCCCCTACTCATTTCTCTTTGCCAGTTTTCTGATGTCAATCCTTGATGGGGAAGGGAATTTGTAGCCTGCAGTCCAAATGCATTCTTGGCCTCTTCCAAGTCTATTACCTTTCCCTCTCCAGTTATTTGCTCCCAATACCTTGGTTCATTTGCCAGATTTCTCCAGTAAATTCCAGTCTCCTGTTGCTTATTCTCTGTACCACCAATTGCATTCATCCGTGTCAGTAGAATCTCCTTTCCCCATTCTTGTGTTGGCTTAGTTCTTAAAATACTTTTTTTTACTTGTAATGTTTTATATGATTATTATTTTCCTTAAGGATCTGCTTCCAAACCCCAGTTTCTCCTTGTTTCTTGAGTTTCCCTCCCTGTTTTATCATTATCCCTTTCCACTTTGAATTATAGCTTCCTGATTGTACTCTGTGTAGGAGTCTTAACTGTGTAGCCCTGAAATACCCCTTCAAATTAGGTAATCCCAAACTACCTTGTTCCATTTGAAGGATCAGCTTATCCCACTTGACTCTTCCCTTCTTCCACTCCCAGATAAAATCCTTAAAAACTCTATTAGTTGCTATCTACAACTGCTCTACTGGTTGATAAAAGTATGCCTGATCTGTGTATGAAACTAAAGGGACTAAAATCATTTTTACTGCTTGTATTGTGCTATCCATATCCGTAAAACAGAGATTCCAGTTTCTCAATTTTGTATTATCTTTTGGTTTAGTCCCTACCCACATATCCTTAGCTGCCATAACAGAATTCTTTCATACCCCCATTTTATCATGTCCCCATAAGTATGTGCATTTCTGAACCAATTTGTGTGTAAATACATAGTTTACAGCTATTGCCTTTGTTTTATCTTTATTAAGTTTGTATCCTGAAAAGACTCAAAATTGTCTCAGTATGTTCCGCAACATTGAAATATCCTTTTCTGGTTTTGTCAGGTACAAAATAATATCTGCAAATAAAGCCAACTTTTCTTGGTTATCATAGCAATTTTATCCTTGAATTTCTGAGTCCTTTGTTTTGTTTGCCAGTGGTTATAAATAAAATACAAATAAAGGGAAAAGAGGAAATCCCTACCTGGTTCATGTATTCAAACAGAACTTAGAGAGGATCCCTCCACTTTAATTTTTGCCTCCGATCCCTCATATATCTCCCTAATTGACTGTGTTATTGTGTTAGGGAATGCAAATGCTTCTATTGCTCTAGTCATAAAATCCCAGCTTACTCTGTCGAATGCTTTATCTTCATCAAGATCCACAAACAACAGTGGTATTTTCTTACATTCTGCTTCCCCCGGATCAGAATTGTTCTTTAATATTGTCAGATGTTTGCCTCCCCTCCACAAAACCACATTGATCTGTGTCTGTCAATTTTGGCATCTTCTCTGCCATTCTTTTAGCCATTATAGACATAAACACTTTATAATCATGACTTAGTATTAAAATAGGCCCGTACAAAGCTGGATCTGATGAATTTTTATCATCTTTAGGTATTACAGCCAGAACAGCTGTCTTCCAGGATGTTGGTGCTTCTCCATTTAAAATACTTTTAAACAAAACCTTCCAGATCTTTATCGCTTTCTTTCAAAGTTGCACAGAATAACATCTCTTCCAGGAGACTTTCCTGTAGAGTGATTATACATACCATTTTTATCTCATGACCTCTTATCCTGTGAATAATTGAGCCTCCTCTACCTCTAACCCTGGCATATTTAATTCTTACATAAACATTTCCATTTGTTTTTTTTCTTGATTTCCACATTTCTCTGCATTGTACAGACTTTTATAAAATTTCCAAAATGTTTCTAATACCTGTACTGGATCTCTGGTTATTTTCCTTGTTATAGGCTCCCAGACTTGACAACAACCCTTTCTACTTTCTGTTCCCGTTCCCTGTTGTGCTGAAAGCATTTCTACTCTGGATTAACTATAAAAACCAGTTGCTTAACAGCATTCTTTCTAAACCTGTGCATATTATCCAGATAATCCCTTATTTTCTGTTTAGCTCTATGCAGTTGTGCCTCTTCTTATTCTGTGAGATTACCCCCCATTCAGCAATACTTTAACCTTTGTCAGTCCCTCTAAATAATTCTTGTTACTGCTTAATCATACTTCTTTTACATTTATGTCTACCCTGTTTTCAAACTCCACATTCATTTCATCCCACTCCATAGCTATATTTTCTGTGGAAATTTCTATCTTTCCTAATAACTCCTGAATAATTTCTCCTACCCATTTCTGAAATTCCTCTCTGTTTAACAGATGGGAGGGGGAGTGCCAGTGTCTCCATTTTTCATTACCCTGCATTTTTATTTTCGTTATTGTTGGTGTGTGATGTGAAATAGTTATTGGATGTGTATGAAAACTTTCAATTAAATGCTAATGTTCCTGTGAAATATAATTTCTATCTAGCCTAGTACAGTTTTTGTACCTTGGGGAATAATATAAAAATTATTTCAGAGCTGCTATTACTGAATTCACATCTTCCATACCAAATATTTTCATAAATTTCTTGAATAATCTATCCTAAAAAAAAGTCTTGTATTTGACTTTGGCTTGGGCAAATACTTTAGCCTCAAACTTTGCTTTGGTGGACTAAATTAAGCTCCTGAGTGGTTTGTTTATTTTTGTGACAAGGACTCTAACATTCCGGGACTTGCTGTTCCTACTTTTGGTCAAAATTATTTTCCTTTTATTTTAAAGCTTTTTGATGTTATGGTTCCACTATGTGGGTTTGTTTCCGGGGTTTGCAGGGCACTTGTTTCTATGGGTTACAGCTGCATCTCTGCCCCTACTTACATGCTGGTATAGTGTGGTGGTGTACATTTCTGCATTTCCAGTAGAGTTAACTTGGATTGTGAGGATCTGAAGGAAGCTTGGCAGTGTATCACTTAGAAGCAGGTAGTTTGCCTTAAACAAATTTCTAAAGGTACAGTAGGTAGAAGTAATCTCTGGTTTCAATTTTATTTTGAAGGAGACTGCTTTATAAGCACACTTTACAAGTAATGAAGATATGCAAAGAATGGAGGAAGATTCTCCCATATTTTTCAAGGAAAGATCCAAGATGTTATTCCCCTTAGTGGGTACTCTTGACTAATTGCTCCAGGGCATTTGTAATGAGGAAGTTCAGGAATCTCTGTTTTTATGCACTAGTGGTGGTGTAGGTTTCCCAGTTTATACTTGGACAGTTTAGATGTCCTAAGAAAGTAGTATTGGGTTTAATAATATTAACTATTTCATTCCAATCATCAATAGAAAACTGTTTCTGTAGTCCTCAGTGACAGTGTAATATGAACTTGGCTCCTTGTTGAGCCCTTGATTGTGTTAAAACCTTGTATGTTGTACTTGGCAAGTTCTTCCTGTCTGCCAAGTCTGATCTTGCTTCTGTTATGAAGTCTACTGGATTTGGTTTCTCCTGCATTTGTAGACATTTACATAGGTTTCTTTTAATTCTACAGAAATAGCACCTTTCTGGTTTAGAAATCTGAACCCTCTAAGCATCTGTTCCTAGAATCTTGTGATGTTCTTCGTGTTTCACTGTTGCAGTCATTACATTTGGGTAATCTGCTCTCAGGTTGCCCACAGTCGGCCTGAATAACAAAGTCTTGGGTCCTGCATCGGTTGCTGTCTCTTCTTCCATGACGTCAGGTCGTCAGGGGTATAAAACATGCAGCCGACACCATTTTATTCAGTCTTTCTTGCCACGCGGTGCCTGAAGTATCAAGTGCTGGTCGTCCAACTCCTGAAATTTTCGTATTCGAGTTTCAGAACTGAAGTCTTCAAACTAAAGCTAAGTACCCCGTTGGGGAAACTTTTTCTTGCTCCTTACTGACGTCAGTAAAAGTTAATAACTGCATTACTTGTGGGAAGCAAATACCTCATAAGGATTTTTATTTGTACTGTATTCCTTGCCTAGGCCCAGATCACAACGTACCTTGCTGTCGGTTTTGTGCTAGATTTAACCAAAGCACTATTAAGCGTCTGTATATTTTTGCTTCTAAATACTTTGGTACAAGATTTAATTATCCTGAAATGTCGTCAGTTAGCAGTCCGACTACCGGAGTTCACAAAAAAAATGCAAAGAAAAAGACAGACTGTTGAGGTCCAAAACCGATGACAAAGCTTCTCCTAAGCCAGTCGCCAGTTCGCCGGTACTCTGCATCTCCTCCTGAGGATTACTCTTTTGGAGAGACTTTGCATACTTTAAGGGAACATTTTCACTGGGAGAGTCAGGACTTCTCTGAATCAAAAAAGAGGCTTAGGGATTTCCTCCTTCTTTCTCAGCATAGGTCTTTGGCTATACCTCCTGTATTAGACATTGTTGATGTGTTTTCGGAATCAAGCATGGCTCCTGATTCCCTGCCTCCAGCTCCTAGTAAGCCAGACAGATATTGCAGGGTTCCTGACTCCCACAAATTTCTATTCAAAAATCCTGCTGCTGATCCTGAGACTATTTTTCAGGGTCCCAAGGGTGTAAAGGCCTCTACAGCCAAAAATCCTACCCCCTCTGACAGAGATTCCAGGGCACTGGATAGATGGGGAAAGAAGGCTTATACGTCTGCAACCTTGGCAATCAGGGCCTTAAACTGCCAGTTTCATATGCTTGAATATCAATAGCATGTTATGGGCTTACTGAAACAGAAAATTATGTTGATTTCTGATTGTGTGGAAAATAAAGAGCTACAGGAATTATTGCATTCAGCAGAACAGGTTGGAAAGCATACTTTGCAATGTGGTTTTGATTCCTTGGAGGCTTCTTGTAGGACCGCCATTACTGGATCTGTGATTAGAAGGCATGCCTGGCTCAAGGAGCAAAATCTGCCTGATCATGTTAAAGCTAAATTGTTGGATGTCCCTTTGCAGCATGATACTCTGGTAATAAGGCAGAAGAGGTTTTAAAGAAAATGGAAGACAAAGCTAAATCTATGCAAACTGTAAAAGATTTCTTGCAAGTGCAGCCAGCCAGGGTCAGTAGACACTGGCCTACTAAAAATTGGTCCTTTCCTGTGTCCAACAGAGTAACTCAAGGCAAATCCAGGCGCTCAAAAGGCTCCAGATACCAATCACAGGGTTCTTGCAGGTCAAAGCAATGGGGTGCCTCCACCTCCAAATCTGGAGGAAACAAAGCACAACCCTACAGAAAGCAGTCTCAATGACTTTCCTCTACCATCACCAAGCACTTATCTTTTGGCAGCCCCCTTGGGGGGAAAACTAGCACTTCATACTCAAAATTGGCAGTTAATTACCCAGGACAAGTGGGTATTAAACATAGCATCCTAGGGGTACAGATTTCATTTCCATACTTTGCCAATTCCAAATGGATGGCCAGATCTGTCACCAAACCAGTGGGCAGAGGCCCAGAAACAAGTCATGTCCGGCTATTCAACCGGTACCAGAAAAGGAAAAAGGACAAGTTTATTATTCAATACTTTTCCTGGTACCCAGAAAAGACAATTCATGGCGTCCAATACTGGACTTAACGATTTTGAACACGTTCCTGGACATTCCAAAATTCAAGATGCTGACTTTACAACAGCTACTTGCCTATGCTTGGCAGGAATGCTTGGTTAGTAACTCTAGACTTAAAAGAGGCATACCTGCATATCCCAGTAAGGGAATCATGCAGAAGATACCTCCACTTCAAAGCAGGTTTTTTGCATTACCAATTCTCTGCACTGCCCTTTGGCTTATCTACTGCACCCAGGGCCTTTACAAAGTGCCTGGCACCAGTAATTGCATTCTGCAGACAAAGAAGCATTCAAATTTACCCTTATCTGGATGACTGTCTCATTCAAGCAGAGGACAAGGACACTCTTCTTCAAAATCTGACATTTGTAAAAAGGCTTCTAGCATGCCTAGGGTACACCATAAACGAAAAGAAATTACAACTGGTACCCTCTCAAATAATTACATTCCTGGGTGCAAGCTTGAATACAACTGCCCAGATGGCTTACCTCACGCCAGAGAAACAAAGGCACCTGACAACATACTTCAAACAAAAGGCAACAAAACCCCAGTTATCTGCAAAACAAATTCTGCAGGCTTTGGGGTTCATGGCATCCTGCATTCTACTAAGTCCGTATGCGAGAATGCATATGAGGAAACTTCAATGGTACCTAAAAAGTTTATGGAGTCAACATTGTCACAGTCAGGAAACAATGATTCCTCTCATTCCCTGCCTACAACAGGAGTTTCTTTGGTGGACAGAAACATATCACCAAAACAAGGGACTGTCATTCACTCTACCTCCTGCCACCCAAACTCTAACTACAGATGCATCAGACTATGCTTGGGGGGCCCACTTGGCGGGGAGATGCATTCAGGGCAAATGGAGACAAAACCAAATGCATCTGCATATCAAACAGAAAGAGATGCTAGCTGTTCAGAATGCTCTGACAGCCTTCAAGGACTTACTTCAGTCAGGACAACTACTGATAGACGGACAACACCACAGTTATGTGGTACATAAACAAGCAGAGGGCTACACATTTCTACCCCCTTTGCAGACTAGCCATGGCCTTGTGGAACACAGCCTTTACTTACCAAATACATCTTCAAGCTCAATTCCTGCCAGGAAAACAAAATACTCTGGCAGACGACCTAAGCAGAAATCTTATGGACCCGCACGAATGGAAACTGGATACACAAATCTTCAGAATGTTAACACAGAAATGGGGGAGCCCAGACATAGATCTCTTTGCCTCTCCCCAGAATTATCAGTTGGACAAATTCTGCACAAGAACTCATCACAAAAAAGCATGGAAAGTGGATGCCCTATCCTTCAGCTGCCTTTCCCCCTCTGCCTCTACTCTCCAAGGTCTTACTAAAAGTCAGACAGGAAAAACCAAAAATTATCCTAGTTACCTCGCCAGCACTGGTACCAACTTCTAAGGAATATATCTCAACTTCCTCCATGGTACTTGCCTCAAATACCTCATCTCCTGTCTCAGCAAAACAATCAAATTCTGCACACTCAGCTCCAAACTCTGAATCTTGCAGCATGGCTGATCAGTTAATTATTCAAACAACAACCCCCAGTAAATCTGTGATGGATGTCATTTTGGAAGCCAGAAGGCCTAGTACTAGAAAATCTTATGCTGATAAATGGAAAATATTCTGTGCTTGGAACCAAGCACAAGGAACAGACACAGCAAAGCCCAATATTCCTCAGATTTTACAATATTTGACTGAGATGCTTGACAAGGGCCTATCTTTTTCCTCAATAAAAATCCATGTCTCTGCCATCTCAGCTCATTACAACACAGAGCCTCCCCTCTTTTCTCATCCTCTGCTTAAACGGTGTCTTAGAGAAGCCAAAAATTTAAGACCTCCCAGAAGATCACCAACTCCTGCATGGGACCTCAATTTTGTGCTGGAAAAACTCACCCTGCCCCCTTTTGAAACAGCAGCTACTGCGGATATAAAATTTCTATCATGGAAAACAGCTTTTCTCTTGGCAGTCACTTCAGCAAGAAGGGTTTCTGAACTACAGGCTGTCATGGCAGTGGAGCCTTTTATTATATTTTACCCAGACAGGGTGTCCCTCAGGACCAATCCTTCTTTTATGCCTAAGGTGGTATCCAGTGTGGCTCTTCACCAGACCATTCACCTGCCAACATTTTGCCTAAATCCGCATTACAAGGGTGAGCGGATTCTGCATTCATTGGACATACACAGACAACTAAGATTCTACTTAAACAGGACCAAATCTCTAAGAAAGTCTGAGCAACTACTGATAGAATCTGCTGCAGGGTCAGAGGGGAAGGCTATATCAAAGCAGACTATTTCTAAGTGGATAATCCACTGCATTCGTTTCTGCTACTTGCACCATGGTAAACCTGTGCCCAAGGGGATCAGATCACATTCCACCAGGGCTGCCTCTACTTCAGCAGCTTTTCTCAAAGGGGTTCCAACCAAAGACATTCTAGAAGCTGCTACTTGGAGCCCTGTTCATATCTTCACAAAGCATTATCATTTGCCTCTCTTCTCCAAATCCAGGGCAGACTTTGCCACTGCAGTTCTACAGGGCCTTATAGCCGCTCCTAATGCTGTTTAGTACCATCCTCCCATCCATAGCTTTGGGATTCTACCCAAATGTAATGACTGCAACAGTGAAACATGAAGAACATAGTATAGATGGTCATCATGTTTCACTGTTGCAGTCACTACACTTGGGTTATCCTGCTGGCAGGCTACCCACAGTCAGCCTGAATTCCAAAGTCTTGGTCCGGCGTCGGTTGCTGTCGCCTCTTCCCTGACGTCAGTGCGCCAGGGGTATAAAAGATGCAGCCGACGCCATTTTCTTCAGTCTTTCTTGCCGCGCGGTGCCCGAAGCAAAAGCAGTTTGCAAGTGCCGGTCGGCCGACTCCTGAGATTTTCAAAATCGAATTTCAGATCCGAAGTCTTTATTAAAGCTAAGTACCCAGTTGGGGAAACTTTTTTCTTGCTCCAGATCGATGTCAGAAAAAGTTAACAATTGTATTTCTTGTTGGAAGCAAATACCTCCCAAGGATTTTCATTCTTACTGTATTCCTTGCCTAGCCCCTAACCACGACGTTGCTAGCTGTCGGTTTTGTGCTAGATTTAACCAATGCACTGCATCGGTACGATTTTGCCTTTCATTACTTTGGCCAAAGATTTAATTATATAATGTCGTCAGAACAGTCGACGACCGGAGTTTATAAAAAGCGCAAGGAAAAGGACAGGCATCCGAGGTCCAAAACCGACGAGGCTTCCGCTAGGCCAGTCGCCGGTTCTCAGTGAGGCGCTTTCGCAGCCCCTGATGCCCGCTACCACAGAGCCACAGGCCACTTCCGACTCCCATGTGGAGCCAACTAGGCCTCTGGATACTCAACGTATTGGACACTCGGACACTATTCCCTCAGATGAGTCCAGAGCCGCTGAGCAGACATCGGCTTCTGAGGGTGTTTTCAGACCTACACAGTTATATGTAAAGCCAACCTCAGCTTCAAAGGCAAAGACTAAAGCAGCTCTAAAGACAAAGAAACAAGTACAGCATTCTCCTGGACAGACTTCCATGCCTAAAAAACAGATGCTTAAAATGGCCGAAGACCTAATTACTTTGATCAGGGGTTCCCATCCCCCTCCTGATAAGAGGCCTAGGCAAGAGACAGAATATGAATCTTCAGATCAGCTTTCCATTTCCTCTGACTCTTTTGAACAGGGATATTCTCTTCCTCCCTATGAGAATTCTGATGCTGAAGAATCTATTCTTTCAGGCTCTCCTCCTGAGGATTATTCTTTTGGGGAAACCCTGCATACCATGAGGGAGCACTTTCACTGGGAGAGCCAAGATTACTCAGAATGAAAGAAAAGGCTCAGAGACTTTCTTTTACTACCTCAGCACAGGCCTCTTGCTAGTCCACCTGTTCTAGACATTGTAGATGATGTATTTTCAGAGTCCGGCCTGTCTCCTGACTCTTTACCCCCTGCTCCCGTTAAGCCAGACAGATACTACAGGGTTCCAGATTCCCATAAATTTATATATAAAAACCCTGCTGCTGACCCAGAAACTATATCCTAGGGTCCCAAAGGGGTCAAGGCTTCCACTGCAAAAAACCCTGTCCCCTCTGATAGGGATTCAAGGGCACTGGACAGATGGGGAAAAAAGTTTACACTTCTGCTACCTTGGCTGTAAGGGCTTTAAATTGTCAGTTTCATATGCTTTAAATATCAGCAATACTTAATGTCACTGCTGAAACAGAAAATGTTGACAAATTCTGAATGTCCAGAAAACAAGGAAATACAGGATTTATTGCATGCAGCTGAACAAGTGGGAAAGCATACTTTGCAGTGTGGTTTTGATTCTCTGGAGGCCTCTTGCAGGGCCACTGTTACGGGTTCTGTCATTAGAAGGCATGCTTGATTAAAGGAACAGAATCTGCCTGATCATGTTAAAGCAAAATTATTGGATGCTCCATTACAGCATGATACTTTGTTTGGTGTTAAGGCAGAAGAAGTGTTGAAGAAAATGGAGGATAAAGCAAAATCTATGCAGACAGTTAAGGATTTCTTACAGGTACAGCCACCCAGATTTAGCAGGAACTGGCCTACAAAGAATTGGTCCTTTCCAGTGTCAAACAGGCCACAAAGAGGCTGATCCCAGCCCCAAGGCTCATACAGACCTAAACAAATGGGGTGCTTCTACCTCCAAAAGCGGAGAAGATAAATCACAGCCCTATAGAAAACAATCCTTATGACTTTCCTCTGCCAGTACCAAGCACTTACCTTTTGGCAACCCCCTTAGGGGGAAAACTAGCACTTTTTTCACAAAATTGGCACATGATCACCCAGGACAAATAGGTCTTGAATATAGTGTGTCAGGGCTACAGGTTCCACTTTCACACCCTGCCAAAGGCAAAAGGTATGCCAGACCTGCCACACAGTCAAAGGGCAGAGGCACAAAAGCAAGTTTCATCCCTCATGGACATGAGGGCCATTCATCGAGTACCACAAGAGCAGGGACAAGGATTCTACTCAAGACTTTTCTTGGTACCTAGAAAGGACAAAGCCTGGAGACCAATACTTGACCTGTCTATTCTAAACACTTTTATGGACGTTCCAAAATTCAAAATTTTGACTCTGCAACAGCTTCTACCCTTGCTGGGCAAGAAGGCTTGGCTTGTAACTTTGGACCTAAAAGAGGCATACCTGCATGTCCCAATCAGACAATCTTTCAGAAGATACCTCAGATTCATAGCTGGCTCAATGCACTACCAATTCTCTGCACTGCCCTTTGGCTTATCTACTGTCCCCAGTGTCTTCACAAAATGCCTGGCACCAGTAATTGCTTTCTGCAGACAAAGGAATTCAAATATATCCTTACTTGGACGACTGCTTCATTCAAGCAGAGAACAAGGACACTCTACTAAAGCATCTGGCATTTGTAAAATGATTACTAATTTGCCTAGGGTACACAGTAAACGAAAAGAAATCAAAATTAGTACCCTCTCTCAAGAGATAATATTTCTGGGTGCAAGCTTAAATACAACTGCCCAGATGGCTTATTTCATGCCAGAAAAACAAAGGCAACTGACTTCTTACTTCGCAACAAAGACCCAGTTATCTGCAAGAAAAATTCTGCAGGCTTTGGGCTTCATGGCATCCTGCATTCTGTTAATTCCATATGCAAGACTGCATATGAGGAAACTACAATGGTATCTAAAAAGTGTTTGGATTCAACATTGCCACAGCCTGGAAACATTAATTACCCTCATTCCCTGCCTGCAACAGGAGTTTCTATGGTGGGCACCGGCCTGTCACCACAACAAGGGACAGCCATTCACTTTACCCACAGCCAGGCAGACACTAACAACAGATGCATCAGATTATGCCTGGAGGGCCCGCATGGCAGGAAAATGTATTCAGGGCACATGGCCCGAAAGCCAAATGCATCTTCATATCAATCAAAAATAGATGTTAGCTGTTCAGAATGCCCTGACAGCCTTCAAGGATCTACTTCATCCAGGACAACTGCTGATAAAGACGGACAATAGTACAGTCATGTGGTACATAAATGAGCAGGGAGGAACACATTCCTACCCCCTCTGCAGACAAGCTGTGACTTTGTGGAACACAGCATTGACTTATCAAGTACACCTGCAAGCACAATTCCTGCCAGGAAAGACAAATACTCTGGCAGACGAACTAAGCAGAAACCTCATGGATCCTCACGAGTGGAAACTAGATCCACAAATCCTCAGCATGATAACAAAGAAATGGGGATGCCCAGACATAGATCTGTTTGCCTCCCCTCAGAACTGCAAACTACAGAGATTCTGCACAAGGACTTATCAGAAGCTAGCATGGAAGTGGACGCTCTATCATTCAGCTGGAAAACCCTTACAGTATATGCCTTTCCTCCACTGCCTCTCTTCTCCAAGGTACTCCTAAAGGTCAGACAAGAGAAGCCAAAAATTATACTGATTGCCCCAGACTGGCCCCGCCAGCACTGGTACCCAATCCTAAAGAGTTTGTCTCAAGGCCCAGCCTAGACATTGCTTCAAATTCTCGATTTACTGACCCAACAAAACAATCAGATCCTGCACAGCAAACTCAGAACCCTAAATCTGGCAGCATGGCGGATAATGTAACCATTCAGAACACACCTCTCTGTAAAGCAGTTATGGATGTTATTTTGGAGGCCCAGCACCAGAAATTCTTATGCAGAAAAATGGAAGAGATTCTGTGCTTGGAACCAAGCACAAGGAATTGACACACTTGTACCAAATATTCCTCAGATTTTACAATACCTAACTGAGATGTTGGACAAAGGCCTATCCTTTTCATCAATTAAGATCCATGCCTCTGCCATATCAGCTCATTACAATACGGACCCACCTATTTTTCCACATCCACTGCTAAGGCAGTACCTCAGAGGGGCCAAAAACATAAGACCTCCAAGGAGAGCGCCAGTACCTGCATGGGACCTCAGTTTTGTCTTGGAAAAACTCACACTGCCTCCTTTTGAGCCAGCCAATACAGCTGAGATAAAATTCTTATCATGGAAAACAGCTCTGCTCCTAGCAATAACTTCCGCAAGAAGAGTCTCAGAGTTACAGGCACTAATGGCTGTGGAACCTTTTATAATTTTCCATCCAGACAGAGTTTCTCTGAGGACAGACCCAACATTTATGCTTAAGGTAGTGTCCAGTGTGACTCTCAACCAAGCCATTCATTTGCCCACCTTTTATCCAAACCGACAGAATAAGGGGGGAGAGACTTTTGCATTCTTTGGACATACACAGACAACTACGCTTCTACTTGGACAAAACTAAAGCTTTCAGAAAGACTGAGCAACTTTTAGTGGCATATGCTGCAGGATCACAAGGAAAAGTTGTCTCAAAGCAGACTATTTCAAAATGGATAGGCCACTGCATTCATTTCTGCTATTCACAACATGGCAAAACAGTGCCTAAGGGCATTAGGCCACATTCTACCAGAGCAGCAGCCACTTCAGCAGCCTTCCTCAGAGGAGTACCAACCAAGGACATTTTGGAGGCTGCAACTTGGACTTCAGTGCACACTTTTACAAAGCACTACCACTTACCTCTTTACTCTAAATCCAGAGCAGGCTTTGCCACTGCAGTTCTGCAGGGCCTCATAGCCACTCCTAATTCTATTTAGGCCCAGCCACCCAACGTCAGCTTTAGGATTCAACCCAAGTGTAATGACTGCAACAGTGAAACACGATGAACATAGTACAGTTGTGTACCTACCATAAATGTAGATGTTCAAGTGTATTCACTGTTGCAGTCCAGGTTACCCTCCCTCCACCCCCCTTTCATTGCTGGAACTCATATTCTATCGAACATATGTGGTGTATTTGCTTGTAGATGAAGGTAATGTTTGTTAGTGCATGCATTTCTATTGGCATCATTTTTAGCCTAACCTTTTAGGGGCACCTGACATCTGGGGCAAGAAAAACTGAAGAAAATGGCGTCTGCTGCATCTTTTATACCCTTGGAGCACTGACGTCAGGGAAGAGGCGACAGCAACCGATGCCGGACCAAGACTTTGGAATTCAGGCCGACTGTGGGTAGCCTGCCAGCAGGATAACCCAAGTGTAATGACTGCGACAGTGAATACACTCGAACATCTACATTTGTTAGTTACACAACTGAACTTTACCATAAATGTAGATGTTCGAGTGTATTCACTGTTGCAGTCCGAGTTATCCACCCGCCATCCCCCTTTCTATACCTTTTCTTTCCTTCACTGTACACAAAAGCCTTTGTGGTGTATTTGCTTTTAGATGAAGGTAACGTTTGTTTCTAAAAGTGCATTTATATATATTTACTGTTTAGATATATATATATATATATATATATATATATATATATATATATATAAAATTGCGGGGGCACCTGACATCTGGGGCAAGAAAAACTGAATAAAATGGCGTTGGCTGCATGTTTTATACCCCTGAAGACCTGATGTCATGGAAGAAGAGACAGCAACCGACGCAAGACCCAAGACTTTGTTACTCAGGGCAACTAAGGGAAACCTACCAGCAGTTTGTCCAAATGTAATGACTGCAACAATGATTACACTCGAACATCTACATTTATGGAAAGTGTACAGAACTGTACTTTGTTTTTCATTTTTCAATTTGTTGCTGCACTATCATCGTTTTCTTTACTTTTTTACCTGATGTGTAATCATATGTCTCCAATCCTTCAATTCATGATTTGTAAACTGATCACAGTAGTGTTAAGCATAACGGTCTTTATTGTCTCTTGTCTCTAGCTAAATAGAACCTTATTTGCTCCCTTGTGGTCATTATTTCGTCCTGATTCAGCACCATTTTTCCATTTAGCTTAATAGGTGTGGCTCTGGGCTAGGTATCTTAATCTTAGCCGAGTAGCCTTATAATATTCCTTTAGGCCAGGCAACCCCAGCCCTCCTTGTTCTTTCAGTTGTATTATTTTCTCCCATTTTACTCTCTGTCATATTGCTCCCCCAGATAAAATCAATTATCTCATTATTAATTGTTCTTCTGCTGGGGAACAAAAGTAAGCTTGCCCTACATAAAGAACCAAGAAGACTAAGAAAATGTTTATAGATACTTAAGAGGAGACCCTATTCAGAAATATAGGGCAGTTAGAGACAACTACCTTTGGGATTGTTTGAAGTTATCAGAAAGTAGAGAATCATCTGGCAACCTATGAAGAAGATTCTGTATGAAAGAAGTGTACTAGTTGTTTCTCTGAGAGAGTAGATGATGCTTGGAATAGACTACCAAATTGCATTAGAGCAAGCACTAGCTTAGATAGTTTTTAAAAAAGTCTTCACACTTAGATAACAATTGATCTGTTATTGTTAATCCTCGTTCATTCCTTATGTATGGGTATCGGTTCCAACCTCGGAACCGAGCCAGCCATTTTCCAAGCTCGCGCCAGCTGCAAACTCTCGAGCTAAAACTCTTACCCAGAATTGCCTTCTCAGTTACCTCAGATTTCATTTGCCCTGTCGCCATTTGGTCGTGTCAAGCTACTTCTCTTGAGCTAAGTACAATATTTGTTGTCATTCTAGTGTAAAACAACTTTTTCTCTCAGAAAAGTTTCTAAATTGTTTTCTCTTACTTTATCGCATTTAGCGACCATCTTTTCTTAAAAATGTTTTCAGTCTTTTTACCGCAAGGTATTTTCTTCTATACCATCGTTGGTAGACCCCTTTTCTTCATTACCTTCGGGTATTTCTTGTACCGTTGCTGGTATTCTTTCTGATTTCATTCTTTTCTATCGTGGATAAAAAAAGTAGTCCAGTATTTAAGAGATGTTCAGATTGTGGACATAAATTACCTACTTCAGATGCACGTTCTCTGTGTGTCTATTTTTGGGTGTGCCTCATTTATCAGTTGATCCGCCCTGTGGAATTTGTAAGACCTTCTCTAACAAGAAGTTGACTGAGAGGAAAAATAAATTGTTACTGAAGGGGCTACTCAAATCTCCCTTTTCAGAGGCTATTTCTGGGTCGGAGGCTTAAACCCCTCCAAGATCCCGTAAGAAAAAGACTGATGATCTTTCAAAGGCCAAATCTCTTCCTTCGTCCCCGGCTGGTGACTCCCATCAACCAAGACCCAAGAAAACTAAGCTTTCTACTTTGGATCTGAGACTTTTGGCTTCAGTGCTTTTGGTGCCTAGACCCTCGGCACCAAGGCCATCAGTGCCATCTGTGACTTCAGCACCGACTAGCGTGCCCTTTACTGTATCGGTACCGAGGGGCTCCTCGGTTCAGACCTCTCTACCGTCACTGACTATCCTGTCAACACAGACTATAACCATATTGGCTCTGATACCTTACCCGGAACCGACATCTCAGTTACTGACACAGATTTTTTCAGTATCAGCCTTGGCACCGACCTTAGTCAGTGCAGACCATGACTTCGGCAGCGATGATTTCCTCGGTGCAGACACCAGTAATACAATCTCTTACGGCACCGTTGTTTTCAGTGCAGACTGGTGAAGTGGGCACCGAGCTTGTCGCATCTGTGGATAGACCTGACTCCCCCTCAGCCGTGTCCGTGAAATCCACTAGAAGCCTCTCTGAACACAGCGTGTTGCGTCTTGTGGATCAAGTGCTTTTGGCCAGCGGTATCTCACCCCCCAGGACCTATCCTTCCTTGGGAGGTGATCACCCTTTGCCAAAGACCCCTACTTATTCTCCTCCTTCATTGCCTTTGAAGCCCCTTGATGTAGCACAGTCTTCCCCCTCTACGGTTCCCTTTATGGACCTCACTAAGGAACCGCAGTTGCCTTCATGGCAAGACAGTTTTGCTACGACCCAGGATGTTAGCTGTGGCATACATAATTTGGTGTTTCACAGCCATCCGGGAACTCTGAGTTGGCAGACTGAGCCACTTAGGGGAGGGGTGACCCCTGTCCAGGACACTCACCCCTCTTCAGGTGGGCCAGCCTTCCAAGTAATGGAGAAGGCTTTGGCATCTTCTGGTGATACTGTGCTGTCAGTCTCCCCGCCCTGCTCTGGACCGCTGTATACACAAGTCGCTCCTAGTGGACACCGGGCGCAAGGGCCTCAAGATGTACTCCCACAGGAAACCCCTTCTGTGATGTTCTTCATTCCACATTGCTGCAGTCCTAACTATTGGGGTAGTCCGCTGTCCAGTCGGCCCGAATACCAAAGTATATGGCTGACGTCGGTCAGGGCGCATTAGACTGACGTCAGTACGTCAGGGTACTAATGCGCATGACCGACGTCATCTCCTCAGTCTTTTTTGCCGCATGGTCCGATGCAGAAGCAATTTTGCGAGTGCAGGTTGGCGTTCTGAAAGTTTCTGAAGTCAGAGTTTCAGACCGAATCAAAGTTGGCTAAGTACCCTGGGGATTATTTTGGTTTTTCTTGCCTCAGTATTTAACCGGATGTCAGAAAAGTGAATAACTGTATTTCTTGTGGGAAACAGATACCTCATAGGGATTATCATACTTTGTGTATACCTTGTTTAGGGCCTGAGCACGACGTTGTTGGATGCCGCCTTGTGCTAGATTTAACAAACGCACTATTAAGAGAAGGTTAGACTGTGCCAGGTTAGTGTTTGGGAAGCATTGTAATTATAAAATGCCGTCGGATGCTCCGACGCCGCCAAAAAGCGCAAGGACAAAGCAGCAAAGCCTAGAGGGAAGAACCGACAGTCCCAGACGTCGGTTCTTTGGAAGGCTCAGTGGAGCCGGAGGTTCTGCCAGGTGTTTCTTTGGAGTCTCAGGGAGAGACTTTACTGTTACAGGATGTATCCTCTCAGGAAGTAGGCCAGGCTGAGGGGGCTTCTCAGGTGGCTGTTCTTCCTTCTCTTCCTAAGGTGGTTAGAGCCTCCCCTTCTGTTTCCAAGACTTCTTTGAGAGGCAGGCCTAGTGTAGCTTCAGTGGGGGTTTCTCCTAGTGCTTCAGGGTCTTTGCCTAAGAAACATATGCTTAAAATGGCAGAGGATTTGATTACTATGATAAGAGGTTCTATGCCCCCTCCTGACAAGAGGCCTAGGGTGGAACCTGAGTTTGAGAGTTTTGAGCAATGTTCGGAGGCTTCTGAGTCTTCGGCTGAAGACTTGCAGGAGTATCCTCCTTATTCTGATTCTGATGTGGATGATTCTACTCCTTCGCTTCCCTCCTGAGGATTTTTCATTTTCAGAGACTCTGCATTCCATGAGGGAGCATTTTAAATGGGAAGGTCAAGATTTCTCTGATTCCAGGAAAAGGCTTAGGGAATTCTTGTTTTTACCCCAGCATAGGCCTTTAGCTATACCTCCTGTTCTGAATGTGGTGGAAGATGTTTTTGCAGAGGCTTCCTGAATCCTGATTCTTTGCCTCCTGCCCCAGTTAAACCGGATAGGTATTATAGGGTGCCTGAAGCTCATAAGTATCTTTTAAGAGTCCTAGGGCAGACCCGAAACTCTCTCAGGGGCCTAAGGGTGTGAAGGCCTCAGTTGTTAAAAATCCTGTCCCTCCTGATAAAGAGGCAAGGGCTTTGGATAGATGGGGAAAGAAAGTGTATACTTCTTCCACTTTAGCCATGAGGGCGTTGAATTGTCAGTTTCACATGTTAAAATATCAGAATTATCTCCTTTCACAACTGAAATCTAAGGTGGATGCTCTAAGGAAGGTATTGAATGTAAAGAGTTGCAGGATTTAGTTCATGTGTCTGCACAGGTGGGTAAACATTCCTTGCAGTGTGGTTTTGATGCTGTGCAGGCCTCCTCGAGGGTGGCTGCCACTGGTTCTGTTCTTCAGAGGCACGCCTGGTTGAGAGATCAGAATTTAGCTGAGCATGTTAAAACGAGGATTTTGGATGCTCCTTTGCAGTCTGATGTGTTGTTTGGTTCACCTGTGGAAGCAGTCTTAAAGAAAATGGAGGACAAGGCTAAGTCTATGCAAACTGTTAAGGATTTTTGCAGGTGCAGCCTCCAAGTTTAGTAGAAATTGGCCTTCTAAGGGATGGACTTATCCTGCTTATGATTCCCAGTCTAGGGGTAGGTCTAGACGTGGTAGGGGCAGAGCTCAGGGTTCCTATAGGCCTAGGACAGGAGTTCCCCTGCTCAGACTTCTAGTGAGGGCAGGGGTCAGTCCTTTCGTAGCAGACCCAATGACCTGCCTTCCAGCTGCCAGTTCATTCTCGCCTGGCAGCACCTTTGGGAGGAAGGCTGTCTCTTTTCAAAGAAAATTGGGATTTAATTACCCAAGACAGATGGGTTTTGGATATCATTCACCACGGTTACAGGTTTTATTTCCATACCTTGCCTCCTTTCAAAGGCATGCCAGACATTCCTCCTCTACAAAGAAAAGAGGCTCACAAGCAAATTTCTCTGTTGCTCCAAATAGGGGCCATTCAGCCAGTTCCTGTACCAGAAAGAGGCCTAGGATTTTATTCTCGCCTGTTCCTAGTTCCGATGAAGGGGAACACGTGGAGACCAATTTTGGATTTATCTATCCTCAACACTTATCTGGACATTCCCAAGTTCAAAATGTTGACGTTACAACAGCTTTTACCTCTGCTGGGCAAAGATCACTGGATGGTAACTTTAGATCTCAAGGAAGCTTACCTTCACGTGCCTATAAGATTAACTTGCAGGAAGTATCTGCTGAGCTGGAAATTCTCATTATCAGTTCTCTGCATTGCCCTTTGGCTTATCTACTGCCCAGAGTATTCACAAAGGTTCTGGCTCCAGTGATAGCTTACTTCAGGCTAAAAGGAATTCAAATCTATCCTTACTTGGACGATTGCCTGATTCTGGCTCAAGAAAAGGAAGATCTTCTACAGCATTTGGAATATGTCATAGCAGTGCTAAGATGCCTAGGGTATTCTGTGAACGAAATAAAGTCCAGTCTAGTACCCTCTCAAGACATGTGCTTTCTGGGTGTGAGACTGAATACAGCAGCCCAGATGGCCTTTTTAACCCCGGACACACAAAAGAATCTTTCCAATTACTTCCATCACCTATCTCTTCAGTCCGGGCTGACTGCAAGGACAGTCCTTCAAGCCTTAGGGTTCATGGCATCTTGTATTCTGGTGCTTCCCAATGCCAAACTGCATATGAGGAAGCTGCAATGGTATCTCAAAAATGTATGGACACAGCACTGCCAGGATTTGGACACTGTCATTCAAATAATACCTTGCATTCAAAAGGAATTTTTGTGGTGGGCTCAGGAATGTCACCTAAACAAGGGACTCTCTGTGACCCGCCAGAGGCAGTCAGATTCTAACGACAGATGCCTCAGACATTGCTTGGGAGCTCATCTAAATGGAAAGTGGATACAAGACAAGTGGCCTGCCAGACTACAGCATCTACATATCAACATGAAAGAGATGTTAGCAGTCCAGTTTGCATTAATGGCTTTCAAGGAATTACTTCTTCCAGGGCAGGTGTTGATTCTAACAGACAACACAACTGTCATGTGGTACATCAACAAACAAGGGGAACACATTCTTACCCATTGTGCAGGCAAGCAATGATTTTATGGGAGACTGCTCAGCTTGCAACTAACTCTTCAGGCAAGGTTTCTGCCAGGAGCACAGAACTCTTTAGCAGATGTGTTAAGCAGACAAATCATGGATCCCCACGAGTGGAAACTGGATCTTCATGTATTTCAAAAATTGACAGTGTCATGGGGAACTCCAGACATAGATCTGTTCGCTTCTCCACTAAACCACCAGCTGCCAAAGTTTTGCACAAAGAGGTTTCATCACACAGCTTGGAAAGTGGATGCTCTTTCTTTCAGTTGGAAAAATCTTCATGTGTATGCTTCCACCTCTGCCTCTTCTTCCAAAGGTGCTTCTAAAGGTCAGACAAGACAAGCCAAGGATGATTTTAATAGCTCCAGATTGGCCTCGCAGCACTGGTACCCATTACTGAGGAGTCTGGTAAGGAAGCCTCCATGGCCTTTACCTTTGATTCCACACCTGTTGTCTCAGAGGGACGGTCATCTGCTCAATGTCAAGCTTCACTCTCTTCATCTAACAGCCTGGCATATTCTGTTTTGAAAGACAGCAGGTCTCAACTTCCTCAACAAGTTTTAAATGTGATTATGGAAGCCAGAAGACCTAGTACAAGGAAAGTGTACGCAGAAAAATGGAAGAGATTTTTATTTTGGAGTGCAGCAAACAATTTGGAGATTTCTGAGCCTAATTTGAGTGTGGCTCTTCAATATCTTACTGAGTTATTGGACAAAGGTTTGTCTTTCTCTTCCATTAAGATTCATGCTGCAGCAATTTCAGCTCACTATGATTGTGACCCACCATTGTTTTCGCATCCTTTGTTCAAGCAATTTCTTAGAGGGGCAAAGAATATAAGACCCCAATGAGAGCTCCTACTCCTGCTTGGGATCTCAATTTTGTGTTGGAGAAACTTACTCTACAACCTTTTGAGCCTGCGGCTACTGCTGAATTGAAATACTTGTCATGGAAGACTGCTTTTTTGTTGGCCATTACTTCTGCAAGAAGGGTTTCTGAGTTGCAGGCCCTTATGGCAGTGGAGTCTTTTTTTGATTTTTCATAAGGATAGGGTATCTTTACGTACTAATCCTTCCTTTATGCCTAAGGTGGTTTCTAGTGTGGCTTTAAACCAAACTATTCATTTGCCTACTTTTTATGCAGATCCCCAAAATAAAGGGGAAAAGATTTTGCACACTTTAGATGTACACAGGCAATTGCGTTATTATTTGAGCAGGACTAAGGATTTTAGGCAGTCTCAGCAGTTGTTTGTTTCTTTTGCTTTGAGTTCACAGGGCAAGCCTGTGTCAAAACAAACTATTTCTAGGTGGATTGGGTGTTGCATTGCATTTTGTTATTCCCATCATGGCAAGGAGATTCCAGCTGGAATTAGGCCTCATTCCACTAGGGCTACTGCCACTTCAACAGCATTTCTAAGGGGTGGCAACTAAGGATATTTTGGAGGCAGCTACTTGGAGTTCAGTGCATACTTTCTCTAAGCATTATCACCTTCCTCTCTACTCTAAGTCTAGGGCTGGTTGTGCCACAGCTATTTTGCAAGGCATGTTGTCAGTTCCTGCTTCCTTATGATTTGCCAGCCTCCCTTACCTCTGCTTTGGGATTCTACCCAATAGTTAGGACTGCAGCAATGTGGAATGAAGAACATAGTACAGTTTTGTACCTACCATAAATGTAGATGTTCGAGGATCCACATTGCTGCAGTCCAATTTACCCTCGCTCCTTGCCCTCTGTGTTTAGGGGTGGTTGTGTAGGTGAGGTTGTCTTCTAATTTTGTATATATTGTACATATTTTTGGTGCAGGTATGTTTGGAGTTTTTGGTTTTGGCCTTATCTTTTCAGGGTCTTCTGACATCTGGGGCAAGAAAAGACTGAGGATATGACGTCGGTCATGCGCATTAGTACCCTGACGTACTGACGCCAGTCTAATGCGCCCTGACCGACGTCAGCCATATACTTTGGTATTCGGGCCGACTGGACAGCGGACTACCCCAATAGTTAGGACTGCAGCAATGTGGATCCTCGAACATCTACATTTATGGTAGGTACAAAACTGTACTTTGTCTTCCCCAGCTTTTCCCTCTGAGGAAGTTAATCGAAAAAGCTCATGCAAGAGGAAGCACATGGACTCCACAAAGGAGTCCCTTACTAAAGACACAGACTTTGATGATGGGGAAGGATTCCCTCGCTCACCCTCTGAGGTATCCTTTGGTGATATCCTTGAAATCCTTAAACAGAGAGGTGACTGGCAGCCCTCTAATGAGTCTGTGTTCCTGCAGGCCTTTCAGGCCCGGCCCCCTACCTCCTGGGTTACTCCACCTGCCGACAAACTGGTCTGGCTCATTGTGCAGCTTGCGTGGAAGGCTCCTGGCACCATTGAGGCCATTCTCCGGTGGCCAGATAAAATTTTATCCCCTCCTGCTGCTGACCCCCATTGGTCCAAAGGTCTTCCTATAGATGCTCTGGTGGTGGAGGCCGCAACCAAGAAGGACCTGGCGGAAGAATAAGAAAGCCAGACTGTCCTTCCGCCCAACAAAGAGTCATGGGCTCTGGACAGAATAGGGAAGCGTACTTTTGCATCAGCGACCTTTACAATCAGGTCCCTGAATTATATGGCACACTTCACCAGGCTTCAAAGGGATTTAGTATCTCAGCTGTCTGAAACTTTGGCTGGTGCCATGTCTGATGAGATCTGTGACAAAGTGGCCTCTTAGCTGGCTACCATTGAATCAATGTCAAACTCCTCCATGCGCTGATATCTCACGCATCAGAAGGAGCAGCTAAAGCGGCGAGTTCAGGAGTTGTTTTGAGAAGGCACGCCTGGATGTGCTTATGTAATTTTGCGGAAACCTTCAAGGCTTCCTTTCTCAATGCTCCCATCGAAGCCTCTTCATTGTTTGGACCCAAAGTTAAAAGCTGGCCAGATGTGAACAGGACAGTAAGACCATTTCTGCTGTAGGTGTCCGTTATTCTTCCCCTCAGCATGCTTTCTCCAGAAACCAGAAGCATGGGGAAGATATGGTACAAAAAGTCTCAGGGTCCTTTCCGTGACACACAGGCCGAGTTCTCCCCTAGAGGCAGAGGGGGAAACTAACAGGGAAGATGCCCCTTTCGGGGCAGAGGGGGTCCGCATAACCAGGGTTCCAGGGACTCTTTTCCTGGTCAATCCTATCAGTGCTCCTGAAGTGCTGTCCAACTCCTTTCCTCTGGAGGTGGTTGGGGGTCATTTCTCCTTGTACCCTTCTGCCTGGCTAACCATTACCACCGACCTTTGGGTACAGAGGATAATAACCAGAGGTTACCATATCCCCTTCGATCTTTGTCCTACCCCCCCAACAAACTTACCCGATGGTCCACCCAGTCAAAGGAAAGAAGCAGCACTAGAGATAGCAAAGCTGCTAAGAAAAAGAGTCATCCAAATAGTCCCTCCAGACCAGATAGGATCTGGATTCTCCTCAAGACTATTGTTGGTGCCAAAGAAAACTGGGGACTGGAGACCAATTTTGGATCTCAGTGTATTGAACAAGTTTGTAAGAGTACAAAAATTCTGGATGGTCACAATACAGTCTCTCCTCTTGCTTTTGGAAAAAGATGATTGGATTTGCTCAATGGATCTTCAAGATGTGTACTACCACATAAAAGTGGACAGGCCATCAAGAAGGTTTCTGCGCTTCCATGCTGCCCTTTGGACTCTCTACAGTCCCCAGAGTGTTCAGAAAGTGCAATTCAGTCGTCACAGCTCACTTGCTACTACAAGGATTCCAGGTGTTTCCATACCTAGACGACTGGCTCATCTGTGCCCCCACCAGACGTCTTTTGAAAGAAGCCCTGGCATACTCTCTCCTTATTTCAAAAAGGCTAGGCATAACCATAAACTGGCAAAAATCCAATCTCACCCCATCTCAGTCCACATAATTCATAGGGGTCATATTGGATACAAAGAATTGCAGAGCATCCATTCCACAGCACAGAATTCTAAGGATAAAGCAACAACTGATCCCAATCCTTTCAAGGGAGAAATCCACAGCTCACTCTGTCCTACAGCTGTTGGGTTCCATGGCAGCCTCCATCACCATTGTCCCCCTGGCCAGGTTTCACATGAGGCTTCTACAATGGCTACTGCTCACCCAGTGCTATCCTTTTCAGTATCCACTTTCAGCCAAAATTCGAGTAACTCACAGGTGCAAACAGGATTTAAATTGGTGGAGGACCCACAACCTGTCACAATGGTCTTGCCCCTTCCCCCCAGCAGCCCAAGGCTACAGTGACCACGGACACCTCCCCGATGGGGTGGGGGGGGGGCTATGTCATGGTCAGACAGTCCAAGGCACTTGGTCCGAATTGGAGGCTCAACTGCATATTCCATCCCCTGCTGCTGTCTGGGACTATTACAATACAGTCAGACAACATGGCTGCGGTCTGGTACATCAACAAACAGAGCGGAACCAAATCTTATCCCCTTTGTCAAGAGGCCATGAGGATATGGCAATGGGCGATGGCTACCAACCGTTTTCTTCTAGCAACGCACATTCCCGGGAGTTCCAACGTGATAGCAGACAGACTCAGCAGGTGCATTCTACAAACTCACAAGTGGTCCCTGAATCCCTTGATAGTGGTGGAGATCTTCCACCGCTGGGGCCATCCTTGCTTCAACCTCTTTGCATCCCCGTCCAACTACAAATGCAGCAACTACTTCGCCCTGATTCCCCCTCCGGGACAGTCATCCAGGGACGCTGTAGTCCACGATTGGCCCTCGGGACTTCTTTATGCTTTTCCACCTCTTCTCCAGTTTCTGAAGAAAGCCCGTTGGTTGAAGAGCAAGGTGATCCTCATAGCACCATATTGGCCTCGTCAGATTTGGTTCTCCTTCCTTTAGCCTCACCTGCTAGATCAACCATGGATCCTCCATCCAACCCCGGGGTTGATCTCCCATCTGCAGAATCTGATTCATCCCAACTTGGACAGCCTGAAGCTCACAGCTTGGCTCCTCCAATTCCCTTGATTGCCAGGCAGAATGATCTTTCTTTACCAGTACGGGATATTCTTATTGCATCTCACTTCCACGAGAATTACTTATCTAAGCAAGTGGAAAAGATTTACCTGTTGGCTGAAAAAAAGCAAGTAGATCCTTTTTCAGCACCAGCGTCGATAGTACTAGAGTATCTAGCCGATCTATTCCAATCGAGTCTGTTGGCCTCTACTATTAGAGTTCATTTTGGCTGCAATATCTAATTTCCATGAGGGTGTCCAAGATCCTCTCTTATGTCACACAAATTATGCAAGACCTTCATAAAAGGTGTGAATCATCTGAAGCCCCCTTTTAGAGAACCTATTCAACCATGGGGACCTATCATTAGTTCTACAAGCTCTGACACTGCCACCTTTCGAACCAGCTTCTTCATGCGACCTCTAATATTTGTCATGGAAAACCTTGTTTTTGGTCACCATTACTTCTGCCAGATGTATCTCTGAGCTTCAAGCCTTATGCATCAAGAGTCCATACTTGATTTTTCATAGAGATAAAGTGTCTTTGAGAACTAATCTTTCCTTTCTGCCAAAAGTGATCTCTGAAATGTCCATTAATCAAACCATTGAATTGCCAGTTTTCTTCCCCAATCATTCAAACAGAGGAGAGTATTGCCTACATAACCTAGATATTCACAGGCAAATTTGCTTCTACTTGAATAAGACTAAGGCCTCTCATAAATCAGACCAGTTATTTTTGGCCTATTCTGGACCTAGATTAGGATGTGCTGTTGCTAAGGTCACATTGGCTAGATGGTTGAAAGACCTTGTAACCTTCATTTATACACAACGTAATATTCCTTTGCCGACTACCATCAAGGCTTATTCGACAAGGTCGGTGGCAACTACTGCTGCCTTCCATGCCAGAGCTTCCTTACATGACATCTGTGCAGCTGCAACCTGGGCTACGCCTCATACCATCATCAATCATTGCAAATTGGATTTGGCCTCCAGGAGAAGAGCATCTTTTGGTTCTATGGTGCTCAAGAATGTACTTCCATGTGAGCCTCCCAGGAATAGAGGTAGCTGGGGACCCTGTCCCGTATGTAAGGAATGAACGAGGATTAACAATATCAGATAAAGAAGTTATGTCTTATCATAACGTTTCATCTATATTGTTGATCTTTGTTCAGTCATTACGACGCTCCCTCCTTCCCCCTCCTGTGGCTTGTAGTGGATCTCACCATCCGGTCCTTTTAGGTCATTTGACCAGAGGTAACCTCTGCCTTCTTTTGACTTGCAAACTCAATCTGAGGTAACAGGGAGAGGGGAATTCTGGGTAAGAGTTTTAGCTCGAGAGTTTGTAGCTGGCGCGAGTTTGGAAGATGGCCGGCTCGGTTCCGAGGTCAGAACCGATACCTATGCTTAATGACTGAACGAGGATCAACAATACAGATGGAACGTTATGTAAGACATAACTTCTTTTTTTGGTATATTGGTAGGGTAGAAGGGCTTAAGTACCATCAGTGCTTTATGCCAGTTGGAAGATACTCCCTTCCTCTCCCCTCCCCTCCCCCTACAATGTTATTAAACAACTTTCCCCAAATCTTAACTATTTTTAAAGCACAGAAAATAAAATGAAAAAGAAGACAATGGGCAGGAATAGTAATCCATGCCCATTGTCTTGTTTTTTATTTTATTTTTTGTGTTTTTTCCACATCTCCTTGGCTGTTTGCTTTGTGTTCTGTCTTAACCAATTTCCTAGGTACCTCATCTTGTCAGTTTCCAGAGGAAAATAAATTCTTGTACCAAATCATATGAGGGTGCAAGATTTAAAATGATTGCTTTAGGCTTAGACTCATTTACTACATATTCTGACAGCTGATTAAATCTAATCAGCTTATTAAATACATTTGATATGTCCTGTACCAAAACAGTTACTCTCATAAGTATCCAGACTGTCTTAAAATGTCTAAATTAGTGCTTGTTTTAATGCAGTGTGGTTGTCTATTCCATGCATTATGTATTCAGGGGAGATTGCAGGATCTTTTGCAGGGGGCTGCAAACCCAGATCTCCCCCACTTAGCCATTCCAGTGTCTCATTACTTGTTTTTTTCTCCCCATTTGCCATAAACACCATTCAAAACACTGTATGCATACTGTTTTATATTTTACTTCTACACTGATTACAGATATTTGAATTTAATGTACAACTTTTATTTCGAATTTTATAGCACTAACACAGATAGACATTTGCTAAACAAAGCAATACAGATTTACAATGAAAACAGACCTGGCATTTAAACATCTCTGCATTTGAAACTTACATTCACTGAAACAACATTGAAACCCACATTCAAAGAAAATGCATCTGGCCAGTGGTGGATTAAGGTTTACTTGTTTTCAAATCATAGGCCCCTTGCACACATTTTTAGGACCATGCTAAAGTTTTTAGAGTCACCTTTCTGATTGTATTAAATTATAATATATAATAAGAAAATTATATTCAACACTTGTTAGAGTATGTTTTAAATTTATAGTTTTAGATATTTTTCCAGTAAGCAGAAAAACAAAACATATGAAACAATAATGACAGTGCTGCCCAGTTCAGAAAATTTCAACCATAAACGGGCACTCAAATGTCCACCAATATCTGTCAATATGTACAATCTTTGTAGAGGTAAGTCATCTGAATAATTCCACATTAAAGAGATCTGAAACTAATGAAGAGTTTGGTGCTAGAAAACAACTTTATATTTAATTGTTTCATCTACAAATTCAGTGTCTGTTCTCTTGAAGAATAAATTGCCTATGTTAGGTTAAAAAGTGGTAAGCTGGTATATTCCAATAGGCAATGGATGGCAGACTGAAAAACAGGTTCATAGTTACTTGGCATCTAATCCAAAGGAGGACATACTCAGGACTGCAGCACTCCACCCCCTTAAAATACAAATCTACATGCTGTGGAAGTAGAACCTACAGCCTTCTGCATCAAGACGCAAGCATACTAGCTGTTGTGCTAATAATTGCTTTAGAATTCTGTACCACAATAGTGATACCATTTGCTAAGCAAAACTGTTGCACATTTTAAGCAGACTTAGCATGAGCAGCAGTAAACTTCTCTACCCTTGAAGCTCACAATTCCTTGAAAATGCACTTGAAAGTAAATTCCACCTGCATTTTTCTAAAGGATATGAAGTCTAAAACTCATATCTGTCATTATTTAGCAACTTCAGTCCTTTTTAGGAGGAACAGACAAAAATATGGGGCAAAATTCTGAACATTCTGCAAAAATCTGAACAGCTGAGGAGTATGCTACCTACCTCTTATACACATACACACACACACACACACACACACACACACACACCATACCTCTCAAGCTTGTAGCACAGGAAATATGGACAAAGCCTGCCATAATGGGGGGGGGGGGGACAAAAGCCCAAAACTATGGACACATTTTAAATACTGCTCTTAGAAATTTAGAAAGTTGCTAGAATAACAGGATTTGTGTTAGAATGAATTTTCTTAAGGATATGAAGTCTGAAACTCAAATGCATGTCGTTGTTTAGTAACTTTAATCCTTAGCTCATCCCAGTGATTTTTAAATATATATATATATATATATATATATATATATATATATATATATATATATATATATATAAATCGGAATTTTTATGAGGAACAGACCAAAATATAAGGCGAAAATCTATACAGTTGAGAGGTGTGACACACACATACATCCCCCTACATTTTTAGAAAGTTGAAAGAGCAAGTTTCTTTTAAAATGCAGTTTCTGCAGGATAGTAATGTCGTTCGGCTTTTCCCAGTTTGGGGTCACCACAGCGGAACTCCAGTCCACTAATGATTGGCAGTGGATTTTTTTTTACAATGCAGAGTTGCCAGCCTGAAGCCCAACCTTCAAAGAAGGCACAGCCATTCACGCACACACCTACCTGCATGTCTTTAACGTCACTCGACCATGGGAAAGACATGCAGACTCCACACAGAAGGCGCTCCAGCCAAGAATCGAACGGGAGAACCTCTTGCTGTGAGGCGACAATGTTAATGAAGTTTAAATCTCAAATGTCTGCCATTATTTTCTGACTTCAGTCCGCAATGATTTGCCAGAAAAACACAATTTTATGAAATAAATACAAACAAGTTTATAGCTTGAGCAAACGGTTCGCTGAAATAAATAAAGTTTAGATATATCGACAGCAGCATCCATCTAGCCAACCAAGGTGGGAAGAAGCCACAATCCAAAAGTAGTAGACTAAATAAGCAATTTTATTGTAGGTAAGCCCTTTTGTGGTGTTGCTCACCACTAATCAGACCATAATTACACCGTCAGTTGTAATGACTTATATACTAAATCATAATTAACACTAATTAAAAAACAGCCTATCAAAACACGAGATCAATTGACCTGGCTATTATTAAAAAGCACATCTAAAATGTCAAACAGTAAACAATGTATGCAAAGACATTTACATATAAAACTGCATAGCATTTATGTAAATGTGGAATAGCTACTTAAAAAGCCTTCTGTTTTATTTTTAAATTGGTTTTCAAGGGGATTCTGTCATTTAACCCTTTCCCCCTGTCTGCTCTTAACCATATAATCCATCTAGTTTCTGAAGTCTCGGTATAGTTATTGATATACCCTTCTCGATCATTTTCCATTATTTTCTCAACCACTAAAAACCTGAATGTATATGCTGGCCCCTCAATAGATGCATGTTTGGCCAGAGCATTTGTCAAGGTTCCATTCCTAATGTTCAGCAGATGTTCTTTGATTCTAAACCTCAATTTTCTGTTGGTCTTCCCTACACAGAAGGCCGAACATAAATTACAGGATGGCTAAATAAACAACATTTGAGTTATTACAGTCAGCTTTCACATTAAACTCAAATGTTCTTTCAAGATCTGGAAGGTCAGAGAAGTTGGTCTTCCCAATATATTCACACTGATTACATCTAGTACATGGTACTGTTCCTTTTAAGGCATAGGTTTCTACATGCATTGTCTCCCTAGGATAACATAAAAGTCTCTTCAAAGATTTTTTGTTTTTAAATAGAAAACTGGGTTCTTCCCCAACTATATTTTTAATATCAGAGTTGTAAGTTAAAGTAGGCCAGTGTTTCTTAATTATTTCCTTAACTATATTCACATCTCTAGTGAAATATGTTGGTACTTGGACTGTATTACTATTATGTCTAGCCATTTTATTATCCTCTTTACGTAGTGAATAATAGGGTTTCCCCATGTAACTGCTTCATCTAAAATTGTTTGAGTCGAGGGGTCAGTATATCCCCTATCTTCGAATCTATTTTTAAGATAAGATAATTCCTTCTTAAAAGTCATCATCATTCGCAGTTAATCTAGAGACCCTTGATGTCTGGCACATTAGTTGATGCTTTGAATGCAATTTCACCCATTTTAGTGTCTGTTTTAATGTTTATTGTAAATTATGTATTAAGTTTATTTATTGTTATGTTCATGTGATGGATGTCCTTCAAGAATGCAACTGCAGTCCTCACATATGGGTTGTCTGCCTCAGGCAGCCCTTCGGTCGGCCGGATTCCAAAGTCTGGGTCCGGCGTCGGCTGATGTCGCCCTTTCCCTGACGTCAGAGCGACTGGGGTATAAAAGCATCAGCCGACGCCATCTTCCTCAGTCTTTCTTGCCGTGCGGTGCCCGAAGCAGAAGCAGTTCGCAAGTGCCGGTCGGCCAGCTCCTGTGTTTTCAGCTACCGAAGTCATCAAAAAGCTAAGTACCCCGTTGGGGATCTCTTTCTTGCCTCAGCCGATGTCAGATAAAGCTACAAAAGTTAATAATTGTTTGTCTTGCGGTAAACAAATACCTCATAAGGATTTCCATTCTTACTGCCTCCCCTGCCTCGGCCCAGACCACGACGTCTCGGCCTGTGCGGCCTGTGCTTGCTTCAATACGCGCACACTTAGGTGCCGGGCAGAGTTTGCAGAGGACTTTTTTGGGGAAAATTATTCTTATAACATGCCGTCGGATCTTCCGACAGCACATATTTCCAAAAAACGGAAGGACCGGGACCGACATTCGCGGCCCGCGACTTCTACCGACACCACGCTAAAGCCTACCGCGAGTGCATCGGTCTCCTCGGAGGCGGTAATTCAACCGCTCCAGGCCAACGACATCGCATTACCGCAGACTTCAGTCCCGGAGGCCACCCTGGTGCCGGTTGTTGATTTTCCCCCGGAAACCGAAGCCCAAAATTTGCCTGACACCATACCGGTGGACAAAGTCACTCCAGCACGTGGGGCAGCTAGGCCTCCTGTTTCTATGTACATCAAGGCCTACACACGTGCTAAGGCTGCCAGCCAGGTTAACTCTCACCCTCCTAAATCTTTCCCACAGGGTCCCACTTCAGATAAACAGATCATGACTTTAGCTGCAGATCTCATTTCTTTAATCAGGGGCTCTCAGACACATCCAGACAGGGGTTCTCAGCCGCCCTCAGACAAAAGGCCTAAGGTTGAGCAGACAGATACCCTTTCCTCAGATGAGGCCTCTGGTGAGTCAGGCCATTCTGATTCCCAGGAAGAATCCTTCCCGGCCAACGAGGATTCTGATGCTGAGGAATCCATTCCTTCTGCCTCTCCTCCTGAGGATATTTCATTTGGGGAAATTCTTCACTCCATGAGGGAGCATTTCCAGTGGCAGGGCCAGGATTTCTCCGACTCCAGGAAAAGGCTTCGGACCTTCCTTAAAAAACCCCAGCACAGGCCTTTAGCTATACCCCCAGTGCTAGATGTATTGGATGATGTGTTTTCAGACTCCAGTACTACACCTGATTCTCTACCTCCTGCTCCTGTCAAGCCAGACAGATATTACAGGGTTCCAGAATCCCATAAGCATCTCTTTAAGGCCCATTCTGTTGATCTAGAAACCATTTCTCAGGGGCCCAAAGGAGTGGCCATTTCCACGGCCAAAAATCCTTTGCCCGCAGACAGGGAATCTAGATCTTTGGAGAGGTGGGGTAAAAAAGTTTATACCTCTTCCACCCTTGCCTTGAGAGCACTAAACTGTCTTTTTCATATGTTTCAGTATCAGGATTTTTTGTTGGATGATTTGCAGAAAAAGTTAGCCTCTCCTGAGCCTTTAGATAGAAAGGCCCTGCAGGATTTGGCTCATAATACACAGCAGGTTAGCAACCATTTCCTTCAGTGTGGTTATGATGCATTGGAAGCTTCATGTAGGGCAGCTATGACAGGGGCCGACATACGTAGACATGCTTGGTTGAAAGAACAGACTTTGCCAGATCATGTTAAAGTAAAGCTTCTAGATGCACCTCTGGAAAAACACAAGCTATTTGGTGATAATGCACAGGGTGTGTTAAAATCAATTGAGGAAAAGGCTAAATCAGTACAAACAGTCAAAGATTTCCTCCAGGTTCAGCCACCAAGGTTCAGCAGGAATTGGCCTTCGAAGAATTGGTCCTTTCCAGACACTGACAAGTTCCAAAGAGGAAAAGGCAGGCGTGTTCGAGGTAGAGGGGCAATACCGAGGCTCCTACAGGGGCCGCCAATGGCAACCATCTAATCAGAGAAGTGGGGCAGGAACTTCAACTGCTCCACAGGGACAAACACAATGACTTGACTTTGACACCGCCGACCAAGGCTGAAAGAGAAGCACCTTTAGGGGGAAAATTATCTCTATTTTCAAAAAATTGGCACATTATTACAAAGGACAAATGGATTTTGGACATAATAGACAAAGGTTACAGGTTCCATTTCCATACTTTACCAACAAGACAAGGCATGCCGAACCTGCCACAAAATCAGAGGGCAGAGGCACTCACACAAGTTTCAAAGCTGCTACAAATCAAAGCAATAGAAAAGGTTCCTCCTCAGGAACAAGGCCAGGGATTCTATTCAAGACTGTTCCTTGTTCCAAGAAAAGAAAAGCAATGGAGGCCTGTTCTGGACTTGTCCGCTCTAAACACTTTTTTCATTGTGCCAAAATTCAAAATGCTGACGTTACAGCAGCTTCTTCCCATGCTGGGCAAGGGGTCTTGGCTGGTTACTCTGGACCTCAAGGAGGCATACCTGCATGTCCCAATCAGACAAAGCTGCAGAAGATACCTCAGATTTCTTGCAGGGTCAGAGCATTATCAATTCTCAGCATTGCCTTTTGGCTTATGTACTGCGCCCAGAGTATTCACGAAATGCCTGGCATCAGTAATTGCACATTGCAGACTTCAAGGGATACAAATATACCTTTACTTGGACGACTGCCTTATACAAGCGGACAGCAAACAAGCCTTGATGAGAAATTTGGACTATGTCATTCACTTGCTACAGGCTTTGGGATACACAGTCAACATTCAAAAATCAAGACTACTGCCATCCCAACAAATAATTTTTCTAGGAGCCAAACTGGACACAAACTCACAGATGACTTTCCTCACAGAAGAAAAACAAGAACAATTGCCACAGTACTTCAAGAACTTAGCAAAGCAGACCCAGATGACTGCAAGGAAAGTCCTGCAGGCCCTGGGCTTCATGACATCTTGCATTCTTCTGATTCCACTGGCAAGACTACACATGAGGAAACTACAATGGTACCTAAAAAGCTTGTGGTCTCAGCACAGCCACAACCTAGAAACAATTATTCCACTCATTCCATGCCTACAAAAGGAATTCCTGTGGTGGGCACAAGCAAGCCAACTAAACAAAGGTATGTCTTTTCACAAGCCTCAAGCAAGCCAAACCATTACCACAGACGCCTCAGACTACGGATGGGGGGCGCACATGGCAGGCAGATGCATTCAAGGGCAGTGGGCTCCCACAGAATTGAATCTACACATCAATCAGAAAGAGATGCTGGAAGTGATTCAAGCAATCGAGGTCTTCGGAAAATTTCTCCAGCAAGGTCATCTGCTAATAAGGACAGACAACACCACTGTTATGTGGTACATAAGCAAGCAGGGAGGCACCCATTCTTACCCCCTCTGCAGACTGGCAATGACTCTTTGGGAAAAATCCCTGAAACTGAACATAGAGTTGCAATCCCAGTTTGTTCCAGGAAAGGACAATGTCCTGGCGGACAGTCTGAGCAGATACATTATGGATCCTCACGAATGGATGTTGCACCCAGACATGTTTTCACAAATAACTCATGCATGGGGAAGGCCTGACATAGATCTCTTTGCATCACACCTCAATCATCTTCTGAAAAAGTTCTGCTCAAGGACATTCCATCCTCAAGCCTGGAAAATGGATGCTCTCTCCTTCAGCTGGAATTCTCTAACAATCTATGCATTCCCACCTCTACCATTAATGACCAAGGTGTTACTGAAGATCAAAGCAGAACAACCGAAAGGCATCCTGATAGCTCCAGACTGGCCAAGGCAACACTGGTACCCATTACTGAGGAGCATAACTCGCACCAAGCCGTGGCCCCTGCCTTAATGGCCACTGCTACTAACTCAGCACAATTACAGGACCGTTCATCCCAACTTGCAAACATTGTAACTGACAGCTTGGAGAGTTCCATGACTTCTCCCCATATTTCTCTCTCCAAAAAGGTTCAAGAAATTTTACTGGAAGCCCGCAGACCTTCCACCAGAAGGACTTATTCAGCCAAATGGAAGAGATTTACCATCTAGAATGCCAGCAAGGGTCAGGATGCATCAGTAATGAGCATCCCTCAGATACTAAAATATTTGGCAGAAATGCTTCACAATGGCCTTTCCTACTCCTCCATAAAAATACACGCCTCAGCAATTTCAGCAATATACAACTGTGATCCACCTGTTTTTTCACATCCTTTGCTAAGACAGTTTCTAAGAGGGATAAAGAATATCAAACCTCCAAGGAAACCACCAGTGCCTGCATGGGACCTCAACTTCGTCCTGGAAAAATTAGCTCTTCCTCCTTTTGAGCCAGCAGCATCTTCAGAATTGCAATTTCTCTCCTGGAAAACAGTTTTCCTGTTGGCAATTACTTCAGCAAGAAGAGTTTCGGAGATTCAGGCCCTCATGGCAGTACCTCCATTTCTCATTTTTCATCAGGACAGAGTCTCTTTAAGAACCAATCCTTCATTCATGCCAAAAGTGATATCCAGGGTTTCTCTAAATCAAGCAATTCACCTGCCTACTTTCTTTCCCAATCCTCAAAATAAAGGAGAAAGGCTTCTGCACACTTTGGACATACATAGACAATTGCACTACTACCTGGACAGGACAAAGGCCAACAGAAAATCTGATCAGCTTTTTGTAGCCTATGCAGCTGGAGTACAAGGAAAGGCAATTTCCAAACAAACAATTTCAAAATGGATTGGAAACTGCATCAAATTCTGCTATTCTTTACATGGAAAAGATGTGCCAGCCAATATCAGGCCACACTCAACCAGAGCTACAGCCACCTCCACAGTTTCGTAAGAGGGGTGGCTACCAAGGACATTCTAGAAGCTGCTACATGGAGCTCCGTGCATACATTTTCCAAACATTACAACCTGCCTTTATATTCCAGATCCCGAGCAGGCTTTGCCTCTGCAGTCCTGCAGGGCATTTTAGCTACACCTTCCTTATCTTAGGTCCTACCACCCCCAGCTTGGCTATGGTATTCAACCCATATGTCAGGACTGCAGTTGCATTCTTGAAGGACATAGTACAGTTTTGTACCTACCATAAATGTAGATGTCCGATAGATATGCAACTGCAGTCAGGTTTTCCCTCCCTCCTACCCCTCTGAAATGTTTGGGTCCATCCCCCTTTTTTCAAGTTAGCTGTGGATATCTGTTATGGTGTATCTGTTTATTATTGTTGTGCATGTCTGGAATTTCTTCCATTCACTTAATTTAGCCTTCCTTGGAGGGCACCTGGCATCTGGGGCAAGAAAGACTGAGGAAGATGGCGTCGGCTGATGCTTTTATACCCCAGTCGCTCTGACGTCGGGGAAAGGGCGACATCAGCCGATGCCGGACCCAGACTTTGGAATCCGGCCGACCAAAGGGCTGCCTGAGGCAGACAACCCATATGTCAGGACTGCAGTTGCATATCTATCGGACATCTACATTTATGGTAGGTACAAAACTGTACTTTATAGCTTGACCTAGAGAAGAAAGGTATTACCTGTTATGGTATATGGACATTGGTTGCATAATTTTACAATTCTGTGCATTTTAATGAGGTTATTTTTTAGATATTGCACACATGTTTACACTCTACATGACAGTGTGTGGTTTTAATTAACAGGGAGGGAGTTAGAAGGGTCATGTGATTGTTTTAATGACTATTTAATGAGTGCTAATGAAAGCACAAAGGATTTTGTGTTCTGAAGAAGCTCGTTATTGACCGAGCGAAAGCGCTTGTTTTATTCATTATTATCTATGTGAAATAAAAGTTCCTGATTACCTCAAGTTGTTTCTATCAAGTTCGTGATATCCGGGTCCTGTAGCTATTGGGCAGTACTTTGATTCTTGGTTCATTTTTTTCATGGTTCTGTGGCTTGTTTTGAACCCATGGCAGAAGGAATGGATTCGGGGAGTTTTTTGGAAACCCCAACACTTCTCAAGGATGACTCTGACAACACTCCCGTAACTGAGGGCGAATTTAAACAAGTTTTGGCCCTTTTAACGCAGCTTTCCAGCAACATTCGTGAACAAAGCACGAAATTGACTACAGGGTTGCCTGGCAACCAATTACAGCTCATAGACCAACAAAGGAAATGGGTCACACCTTCTGTGCCACACTAGTAATAGCGTGGATGATGAGCTTCCTGGTAACATCCTACAGAGTAATGGCCAGACTTCTGTACCACACTTAAGAACTGATGCGACTTATAGAACCAGAATGGAAAGCAACCATAAAGAATTTAATTTTGGCGCTTGGACTGGTAAACAGTTCCATTTCAGTCAAGGTACTGTAAACACTGGTTTTAACAAAAACATTGAGGACAATTTTAATGATTTTAAGGACAAATTGTACATGTTCAAGAGTAATCAGCTTGAGATAGATTATCTTAAAGAATGCGTACAAGTCAATCGAGTCGCTAAGGGGCTTCGATTATATAAGTTCCCCAACAGTGCACAACCAGGGACTGTTTTTTACGACCAATTATGTGAGATCTTTAACAAAGCCGGAATAGAAATGCTTAAGTTAATGATTAAATGAATAAAAGTGCCGCTAGGAGTAAATGCTCTTGTGAAAAAAGCCAAATTCCACAAGTAATAAAATAAAAAACAACACAAGAGCAAAACAATGAAGGGGTAAAATACGGACATGTACTGTCCCGTAAACTCAATAAATCCAATCGCAGATATTCAGAACGGAACTGAAGCAAAATCAGATATAATAAAAAGTTATTTATTGCAATAACAGGTTAGCACTTTCGCTAAGTAGCTTCTTCAGACCTTTAATAAAACAATTCCTCATTCATTTAAATACACAACATGGCGGGAAATGTGTAAACATTCCTTAAAGTAACAGGCAACATAACCTTATACCAATCACTTATTAATAAAACAAAATAAAATGGAAATCTAATATCCATTCCAAAAAATCACCAAATATCATATACATATATCAATAACATATGTAAAGACATATGTACAAAATAAAAATATGACATAAAAAATCTACGTAAAATGTAGTGACAGTTGAACCATGACTGATGATAGGGCATAGTGATAGGCATTAAAAATGTATATATAAAGATATGTAACACTACTATAAATATAACAAATGATCAATCAAAAGAACATTATAATAAATTAACTTCTCAAGTTCCTCATCCTCAGAAAGGGTTGTATCGGGACCTTCCCATTAAGTCCAGGGGGCATATCAGATCTTAACTTCATAATCCAATTCATTTCTCTAGCCTCAGTGAATGTTTTAACATCTCCCCCTCTGATGGTTCTACATATTTTCTCTAGTATTTTAAACTTAAAAGAATGACCATCACCTCTATCAAGAACATGTTTGGCTAGAGCGTTATGAATGGTCCCTATCCTGATATGGTAAATGTGTTCGCGCACTCTATCCCTAAGGCATCTATTGGTCTTCCCAATGTAAAATGCAGTGCATCCTATGCAGGATGCCATGTATACCACATCAGTAGACATACAATTGCCATTGGCTTGTGAGGTGAAACTACCAAGACCTGTTGGATGTATAAATATAGGATCTGAATCAATATAAAGACAAAAGTTGCAACTATTGCAAGGTGTAGTGTAAAACGGGCCTGTATGTGTGTCTAAATGTATTAGCTTAGGATAACACAACAGCCTCTTGAGATTCATCTTATTCTTGTAAATAAACTTAGGTCTATCACCAATGACTTCTCTCACCATAGGGTCCACCAATAAAATATGCCAATGTGTAGTGATTACAATCTTTGATAGAACCTATATCCTTGGTATAATACACAGGAAAGGCAGGGGGCTCCATCACTGTGCTAACCCTGTCACCTATGCTGATAGCATTGGTAGAATTGGTAGCTCCAGCAGAAAAATTGGTGGCTCCAGCAGAAAAATATGGTACAGCCGTGCTGGTCCTCAATCCAGTGATATCCATCATCCCATTCATCAAATCGGTGGAACTATAACAGCGTGCCCTTAATCTATCCTCCAGTTCACCCAACCCTTCACAGTATTCAGAGTCAATTGGAGTATACCTAGAGACACGCATAGCTTGTCCCCGAACTATGTTCCTATATACATAGCCGGGGTGCATGCTTTGACGGTGTAACAATGTATTCTTGTGACAAGATTTCTGAAACAGCCCGGTATTGATCATCCCATTCTCCGACTTCTCTACAAAGACATTCAAAAACGGAATCTTAACCTCGGACCACTCCACAGTGAAACAAAGGAAGTCAGTGACAGAATTAATCTCATCTATAAACGTGTCCAACTCCATAGATGTACCTGTCCATAAAAAGAATAGGTCGTCTACAAAACACCTATAAAACGGGATGAGCCTGATGTAATGATCTATACAAAACAGATGTCGCATTTCCCATTCAGTCATAACTAGGTTGGCGTAGCTATTGGCACAAGAGGTGCTCATAGCTATGCCATCCCTCTGGAGAAAGACCTGATCTAGAAAGCAAAAGACATTGGATTCTAAGACGACTTCCAAAAAATGTCATGAGTAAATCTATCTCTGTATCAGTCAGCCCTGTCGATCTCCTGAGATAACTACCTACCATCTCAATACCCTCTGAATTGGGAATCACTGTGAAGAGGGATTGAAAATCCATAGTTACAAAAATGTAACTCCCCATAGAGGGGTGTGGTAGTGGTGAACTGATAAAGGTCCAACAGGAATTGCTTAGTGTCTCTCAAAATATAAGCATTGGCATCCACAACAGGTCTCAATTTACTCTCTATGTAAATAGAAAATGGCTCAGTGGACCAGCCCCCAGCTACAATCGGTCTCAATGGTGGATTAATTCTATCTTTGTGGATCTTTGGAAGCCCTTGAATAATTGGTATCAATGGATGAGGGACCTGTAAAAAATTAAGTAGTTCAAAATCTATAGTCTTACTTCTAAGCAGATCACCTAACATAGAGTCAATTCTATTTACCATACAGTCTACAACCTCTAATGAGATGGGATCATAAAACTTCCTATCACTTAACATCTCAAACATATCTGCTTGATATCTAGGGGTGTCCAGAATAACCACACCACCACCTTTATCAGCTGGTCTAATGGTGATATCTACATTATTGCGTAAGCCATATAGTTCTCCCCGCTGTTTGAAATTGAGATTCTGTTTACCTCTGTTGTATTGGTTACCATGACCCCTCATCCGGTATAGATCATCTTCCACAAGCTTACTATAAGCTGCTACCAAGGGATGGATCTGGGGTACAAATGTACTAGGTTTCCTAATACTAGAACGGGGAGCTGTATTGATCCCTTTAAACTCAATTCTCAAAGACAAATTGCGGATAAACAACTTAAAATCTCTCAAAGTCTCTTCAAACTTACTGAATGTGGTGGGAATAAATGACAACCCCTTGGACAAAACATGCATCACATCCTGATTCAAACAATAAGTGGACAGATTAAAAACTATGTTGTCCTTTTCCCTTCCCACATTTTCTTGATACTCCGGTTGGAGAGCCGGTCGGGAGATAGCTTCCGTTTCTGCCTCCTTCTGCTCATAGAGCGTACCCTCCCTTCCCTGGAGGCTGACCTGATAGGGAAAGGGTGTCTGATATCAAAAACATGGTTGGGGGGGGTTGTACCAACCCGGTATCAACGTTAATACGATCTTCATTGACATTATTGCTAGTATTAGGAACTTGTGATTGATTTTCCTCCGAACCACTGGTTCGGAATTGTGAGTGATGTACGCTGTATTTCAGATATATCATTACCAATACCAGCTTGTGAGACTGGTGTTGGGGATCCATTCACAGATAACACAATATCAGAAGCTAAAACATTACTACTAGCTACATTAATACTCGTAACAGGATTGGAACTAGATACATTCTGGACATCACTCATCACAATAGACTGTGCACCATCACTCGGTCTACTGGAATGACTCCCATTACTAACAGATATGACCTGACTGTTGTCATTGCCACTACCCCTAGGCCAAGTAAAAATGTCCCAATTTAAAATCATTAGTGTCTCTTTGGAGCTTGACTCTTTTCTGATTCAATAGTCTCTTTTCATACTGTACAACATTGTCCAGTAATACATGGCAGCAACTGTCTACAGCGGAGGCTGGATAACTGGCATAAATGGCAGTTCATTGTTCTTGTATGTCCAGCCTCAACGCTTCTAACGGAGTAAAGAATTTGTTCATTAACCTCATATAATTGAGGCTTACCTCTATATTGAGCTGCTGCCACTCAAAAAGCAGCTCAGGATACATAGTCGCGGTGGTCAGCATCTTGAGAACTCTCAAGCCTCTGGGAATTAACCGTTGCTGGATGCACACCTCAAAGTGCTACCTCTAGGTCTGCATTCGCTTTAATTTAAGCAAATCCATCTCCAATCTCTCGGTGGCCAAACGTAGACCCTCTCTATCATATACCATGTCCATGGGACCATCCGACACACATTCAGTGTCTTCAAATACTTCCAAAGGGTTACCTCCATGTCACAAACAGTCTGCAAGGCGATCAGAAGCCGGACGTGACACCTCAATCGCTTCCTTCCTCTCTCGAACTGTGTAAGGTAGCTCAACTTGTGATTGTTCCTCTTCCATCATGCCTCCAGGCGGAACAAAAAAGCCTCAATCAATAATAAAATGAATAAAAGTGCCGCTAGGAGTAAATGCTCTTGTGAAAAAAGCCAAATTCCACAAGTAATAAAATAAAAAACAGTACAAGAGCAAAACAATGAAGGGGTAAAATACGGACATGTACTGTCCCGTAAACTCGATAAATCCAATCTCAGATATTCAGAACGGAACTGAAGCAAAATCAGATGTAATAAAAAGTTATTTATTGCAATAACAGGTTAGCACTTTCGCTAAGTAGCTTCTTCAGACCTTTAATAAAACAATTCCTCATTCATTTAAATACACAACATGGCGGGAAATGTGTAAACATTCCTTAAAGTAACAGGCAACATAACCTTATACCAATCACTTATTAATAAAACAAAATAAAATGGAAATCTAATATCCATTCCAAAAAATCATCAAATATCATATACATATATCAATAACATATGTGAAGACATATGTACAAAATAAAAATATGACATGAAAAATCTACATAAAATGCAGTGACAGTTGAACCATGACTGATGATAGGGCATAGTGATAGGCATTAAAAATGTATATATAAAGATATGTAACACTACTATAAATATAACAAATGATCAATCAAAAGAACCATATAATAAATTAACTTCTCAACTTCCTTATCCTCAGAAAGGGTTGTATCGGGACCTTCCCATTAAGTCCAGGGGGCATATCAGACCTTAACTTCATAATCCAATTCGTTTCTCTAGCCTCATTTTTAGTGCCTATCACTATGCCCTATCATCAGTCATGGTTCAACTGTCACTACATTTTACGTAGATTTTTTATGTCATATTTTTATTTTGTACATATGTCTTTACATATGTTATTGATATATGTATATGATATTTGATGATTTTTTGGAATGGATATTAGATTTCCATTTTATTTTGTTTTATTAATAAGTGATTGGTATAAGGTTATGTTGCCTGTTACTTTAAGGAATGTTTACACATTTCCCGCCATGTTGTGTATTTAAATGAATGAGGAATTGTTTTATTAAAGGTCTGAAGAAGCTACTTAGCGAAAGCGCTAACCTGTTATTGCAATAAATAACTTTTTATTATATCTGATTTTGCTTCAGTTCCGTTCTGAATATCTGAGATTGGATTTATCGAGTTTACGGGACAGTACATGTCCGTATTTTACCCCTTCATTGTTTTGCTCTTGTGTTGTTTTTTTATTTTATTACTTGTGTTATTTGGCTTTTTTCACAAGAGCATTTACTCCTAGCGGCACTTTTATTCATTTTATTATTGATCGAGGCTTTTTCGTTCCGCCTGGAGGCATGATGGAAGGGGGACAATCACACGTTGAGCTACCTTACACAGTTCGAGAGAGGAAGGAAGCGATTGAGGTATCACGTCCAGCTTCTGATCGCCTTGCAGACTGTTTGCGACATGGAGGTAACCCTTTGGAAGTATTTGAAGACACTGAACGTGTGTCTGATGGTCCCATGGGCATGGTATATGATAGAGAGGGTCTACATTTGGCCACCGAGAGATTGGAGATGGATTTACTTAAATTAAAGTGAATGCAGACCCAGAGGCAGCACTTTGAGGTGTGCATCCAGCGACGGTTAATTCCCAGAGGCTTGAGAGTTCTCAAGATGCCGACCACCGCGACTACGTATCCTGAGCTGCTTTTTGAGTGGCAGCAGCTCAATATAGAGGTAAGCCTCAATTATATGAGGTTAATGAACAAATTCTTTACTCCGTTAGAAGAAGCGTTGAGGCTGGACATACAAGAACAACGAACTGCCATTTATGCCAGTTATCCAGCCTCCGCTGTAGACAGTTGCTGCCATGTATTACTGGACAATGTTGTACAGTATGAAAAGAGACTATTGAATCAGAAAAGAGTCAAGCTCCAAAGAGACACTAATGATTTTAAATTGGGACATATTTTTACTTGGCCTAGGGGTAGTGGCAATAACAGTCAGGTCATATCTGAAAGTAATGGGAGTCATCCCAGTAGACCGAGTGATGGTGCACAGTCTATTGTGATGAGTGATGTCCAGAATGTATCTAGTTCCAATCCTGTTACGAGTATTAATGTAGCTAGTAGTAATGTTTTAGCTTCTGATATTGTGTTATCTGTGAATGGACCCCCAACACCAGTCTCACAAGCTGGTATTGGTAATGATATATCTGAAATACAGCGTACATCCACTCACAATTCCGAACCAGTGGTTCGGAGGAAAATCAATCAATCACAAGTTCCTAATACTAGCAATAATGTCAATGAAGATCGTATTAACGTTGATACCGGGTTGGTACAACCCCCCAACCATGTTTTTGATATCAGACACCCTTTCCCTATCAGGTCAGCCTCCAGGGAAGGGAGGGTACGCTCTATGAGCAGAGGGAGGCAGAAACGGAAGCGATCTCCCGACCGGCTCTCCAACCGGAGTATCAAGAAAATGTGGGAAGGGAAAAGGATGACATAGTTTTTAATCTGTCCACTTACTGTTTGAATCAGGATGAGATGCATGTTTTGTCCAAGGGGTTGTCATTTATTCCCACCACATTCAGTAAGTTTGAAGAGACTTTGAGAGATTTTAAGTTGTTTATCCGCAATTTGTCTTTGAGAATTGAGTTTAAAGGGATCAATACAGCTCCCCGTTCTAGTATTAGGAAACCTAGTACGTTTGTACCCCAGATCCATCCCTTGGTAGCAGCTTATAGTAAGCTTGTGGAAGATGATCTATACCGGATGAGGGGTCATGGTAACCAATACAACAGAGGTAAACAGAATCTCAATTTCAAACAACGAGGAGCACTATATGGCTTACGCAATAATGTAGATATCACCATTAGACCAGCTGATAAAGGTGGTGGTGTGGTTATTCTGGACACCCCTAGATATCAAGCAGATATGTTTGAGATGTTAAGTGATAGGAAGTTTTATGATCCCATCTCATTAGAGGTTGTAGACTGTATGGTAAATAAAATTGATTCTATGTTAGGTGATCTGCTTAGAAGTGAGACTATAGATTTTGAACTATTTAATTTTTTACAGGTCCCTCTCCCATTGATACCAATTATTCAAGGGCTTCCAAAGATCCACAAAGATATTATTAATCCACTATTGAGACCGATTGTAGCTGGGAGGGGCTGGTCCACTGAGCCATTTTCTATTTACATAGAGAGTAAATTGAGACCTGTTGTGGATGCCAATGCTTATATTTTGAGAGACACTAAGCAATTCCTGTTGGACCTTTATCACTTCACCACTACCACACCCTCTATGGGGAGTTACATTTTTGTAACTATGGATGTTCAATCCCTCTTCACAGTGATTCCCAATTCAGAGGGTATTGAGTTGGTAGGTAGTTATCTCAGGAGATCGACAGGGCTGACTGATAGAGATAGATTTACTCATGTCATTTTTGGAAGTCGTCTTAGAATCCAATGTCTTTTGCTTTCTAGATCAGGTCTTTCTCCAGAGGGATGGCATAGCTATGGGCACCTCTTGTGCCACTAGCTACGCCAACCTAGTTATGGCTGAATGGGAAATGCGACATCTGTTTTGTATAGATCATTACATCAGGTTCATCCCGTTTTATAGGCGTTTTGTAGACAACCTATTCTTTTTATGGACAGGTACATCTATGGAGTTGGACACGTTTATAGATGAGATTAATTCTGTCACTGACTTCCTTTGTTTCACTGTGGAGTGGTCCGATGTTAAGATTCCGTTTTTGGATGTCTTTGTAGAGAAGTTGGAGAATGGGATGATCAATACCGGGCTGTTTCGGAAATCTTGTCACAAGAATACATTGTTACACTGTCACAGCATGCACCCCGGCTATGTATATAGGAACATAGTTCGGGGACAAGCTATGCGTGTCTCTAGGTATACTCCAATTGACTCTGAATACTGTGAAGGGTTGGGTGAACTGGAGGATAGATTAAGAGCACGCTGTTATAGTTCCATCGATTTGATGAATGGGATGATGGATATCACTGGTTTGAGGACCAGCACAGCTGTACCATATTTTTCTGCTGGAGCCACCAATTTTTCTGCTGGAGCTACCAATTCTACCAATGCTATCTGCATAGGTGACAGGGTTAGCACAGTGATGGAGCCCCCTGCCTTTCCTGTGTATTATACCAAGGATATAGGTTCTATCAAAGATGTAATCACTACACATTGGCATATTTTATTGGTGGACCCTATGGTGAGAGAAGTCATTGGTGATAGACCTAAGTTTATTTACAAGAATAAGATGAATCTCAAGAGGCTGTTGTGTTATCCTAAGCTAATACATTTAGACACACATACAGGCCCGTTTTACACTACACCTTGCAATAGTTGCAACTTTTGTCTTTATATTGATTCAGATCCTATATTTATACATCCAACAGGTCTTGGTAGTTTCACCTCACGAGCCAATGGCAATTGTATGTCTACTGATGTGGTATACATGGCATCCTGCATAGGATGCTCTGCATTTTACATTGGGAAGACCAATAGATGCCTTAGAGATAGAGTGCACGAACACATTTACCATATCAGGATAGGGACCATTCATAACGCTCTAGCCAAACATGTTCTTGATAGAGGTGATGGTCATTCTTTTAAGTTTAAAATACTAGAGAAAATATGTAGAACCATCAGAGGGGGAGATGTTAAAACATTCACTGAGGCTAGAGAAATGAATTGGATTATGAAGTTAAGGTCTGATATGCCTCCCTGGACTTAATGGGAAGGTCCCGATACAACCCTTTCTGAGGATGAGGAAGTTGAGAAGTGAATTTATTATAATGTTCTTTTGATTGATCGTTTGTTATATTTATAGTAGTGTTACATATCTTTATATATACATTTTTAATGCTTATCACTTGCCCTATCATCAGTCATGGTTCAACTGTCACTACATTTTACGTAGATTTTTTATGTCATATTTTTATTTTGTACATATGTCTTTACATATCTTATTGATATATGTATATGATATTTGATGATTTTTTGGAATGGATATTAGATTTCCATTTTATTTTGTTTTATTAATAAGTGATTGGTATAAGGTTATGTTGCCTGTTACTTTAAGGAATGTTTACACATTTCCCGCCATGTTGTGTATTTAAATGAATGAGGAATTGTTTTATTAAAGGTCTGAAGAAGCTACTTAGCGAAAGCGCTAACCTGTTATTGCAATAAATAACTTTTTATTATATCTGATTTTGCTTCAGTTCCGTTCTGAATATCTGAGATTGGATTTATCGAGTTTACGGGACAGTACATGTCCGTATTTTACCCCTTCATTGTTTTGCTCTTGTGTTGTTTTTTATTTTATTACTTAAGTTAATGATTGCTGAATATGAGACCAAAGCTGACAGTTAAGAGTTGAATGCCTTGAATCACAATGTAACTAATGATAATAATTTTATTAGTGTTAAGATAAATTACGACAATGTATTTCATGAAGTGGATCAATATTGTATTAAAATACTGAACAGAAAAATCAGGAAGTTAGAAAGAGACCTCTTTGAATATAGAGAGGGGATAGCTTATCCTGCCCCTAGAAGTGAGGGATGGAAGAACAATGCCGACACTGTTTTTGTGGATAGGGTGAGTGAGACAAATAGTAATGGTAATTATTCTAGACCTGGGACCGAGCCTCTTAGAAGACGTGAAAGAATAGCCAAAAAGTGAAGCAAGCAGTCTTTTCAGGATTTTCAGCATCCCCCCACCAGAGGGGGAGGGGGATGAGATACCAACACATAGGCTGGAACCACCCTCCTGAATTAGAATCTGTGGAAACATTGATTTCTACCACAGAATCACAGACCACTTGTGATAAACAGGTGATTTCTAGAAAAGACAATTTCACTATATTTAATTTCACCGAATTGGTACTTACTAAAGACTATTTTGATTTGTTTTCTAGGGGATTTCATTTTGTTCCCTCTCGTCCCTCTAACATGACAAACACGTTGATTGATCTAAAGCTATTTATTAGACAACTGAATTTAGCTATATTTTTCAAGGGCCAAGCCAACACCAACACAGGATTGACAAGGTCTAGTACTTTCAATCCCCCTACTCACCCTTCCCTTAAGGTTTTCAAGGAACTGGTAGAAAAAGAGATTAGGAGCATGGAATGATGTAAGAACAATAACTACCCTGTCAATCTTAATGATAAGGAGATGCAATTGATTGATTTTTTGAAACAAGAAAAGTGTAGGCTAATGAAACCTGATAAGGGGGGAGGTGTAGTGCTGATTTACATGGTGGACTATGACTCTTGTTTACACAATATGTTACAGGAGACAGATCAATACGAACTGTTATCGTTAAATGAAATTAATATTGCACATTCTAAAATAAGTTATTACTTATACGACCATCTTCTACAAGGTACTATTAATGAGCATTTATATAATTATTTGTATGTGGAAAAACCAAGAATCCCAGTTATTTTTTGGCATCCCCAACACCCACAAAAGTCTAGATCCAATTAAATTTAGGCCAATTGTTTCTGGTGCAGGAAGTATTACTGAACCCTTGGCAAAGTTTGTAGACTATACTGTGAAAAAATTTTATCTTCCATTATACATATTTGCAAGGATTCGTGGGATTTCTTGAAAGGAATCGACCAACAGATGTTCGATGTGCACCTTTCAATGGTCACTATTGACATTGTTGAACTCTTTCCTAGTATCCCTTATTTGACAGGATTGGATTGGTTCAGGGAAGTTTTTGTATCCGAATCTGGCCTTGACAACATCATTATTAATTTGGTTCTAGAATTCATGGAAATTGTCCTGGAAAATCATTTCATTTATTTTAATGGGGAGTTTTATCGCCAAAAGAAAGGTGTGGCGATGGGGGCCCCTTGTGCTTCGTTATATGCCAATTGTGTGTTACACTATTGGGAGCAGAAATACGTCTTTAAGAGTCAATGGTCTGAATTTATAGGACACTATATGAGGTACCTTGACAACATCTGTTTGCTGTGGAAAGGTACCAAGGAAGACTTAAATGAGTTCTTGAAGTACATTAACAACAGCACTGGGTTCCTGAATTTTACTTACAACATTGACCATGACAAATTAAATTACTTAGACGTGACTTTATTTAAAGATTATGACAACCATTGCTTCCAATCAAAGTTGTACAGGAAAAGTACATTCTCAAACTCATATCTCCACTTTGATAGTGGACATCTCTTCTATCAGAAGAAAGGGATGGTCAAGGGTCAGATTATTAGAGCATCGATAATGTCCAGTACATTTGAAAGTTTTTTGGAGGAAGTGCACACCCTTGGGGCATTGTTTGAAGAAAAGGGTTACCCCAGGATCTTGATTGACCTTATGATTCAAGAGGTTACAGAAAATAGAGATTCGAAGTATTTCCCTTTGTTAGGAACTGGATTTTCCACTCCTGACCAAGGAATAGGATTGAAACAGCTAGACCCAAAGAATAATTTTATTCACACTTTTTCCACTAGTTCTCAAAAAATTGAACAGATTATTTCAAAACGTTGGCCTATACTAGCTTTACATAATGAAGTAAAACCATTTGTTCCATCTTCCCCCCATTTTGTAAGGAAAAGGGATGCCAACTTAAAGGAACTGGTTGAGAAAAATGGACACATTGGACTAAGAACAAGCAGGTCAAAAGTGGGTACACACAAATGTGGTTCTTGTAAACAGTGTAGCTTTATGTTTAATGAGGATACAGTGTTCATTCCCTCCAGAAAATTTAGATTCAAGTCCACCCATTATTTTAATTGTGGAACTAAAGGGGTGGTTTATTTAGGAATATGTACATATTGTTACAGTTTTTATGTGGGTAAAACAGAATGGCAGTTAAGGAGAACAGTTTATGAGCATCTTTATGATGTTTCTAAAGGTAAAGAAAATAATGCGTTTTTAAGCATTCACAGGTATGTGAAAATATGGAGTTAAAGTTCATGGTTTTAGAGCAAGTGACACCAGATTTGAGAGGTGGTAACTGGGAAGCCAGGCTTGAATACCGTGAACTACATTGGCAGCTCAAGTTAGACTCAGGAAGGCTTACTGGGTAAAACGAAAATATTAATATTAGTAGTGTATTAGTTAAGAATGGCTCGCTTATAACATCATAATAGTAACACATTAGTTGATGCTTTGAATGCAATTTCACCTATTTTAGTGTCCGTTTTAATGTTTATTGTAAATTATGTATTAAGTTTATTTATTGTTATGTTCATGTGATGGTTATAGCTTGACCTAGAGAAGAAAGGTATTACCTGTTATGATATATGGACATTGGTTGCATAATTTTACAATTCTATGCATTTTAATGAGGTTATTTTTTAGATATTGCACACATGTTTACACTCTACATGACAGTGTGTGGTTTTAATTAGCAGGGAGGGAGTTAGAAGGGTCATGCAATTGTTTTAATGACTATTTAATGAGTGCTAATGAAAGCACAAAGGATTTTGTATTCTGAAGAAGCTCAGTATTGACCGAGCGAAAGCGTTTGTTTTATTCATTATTTTCTATGTGAAATAAAAGTTCCTGATTACCTCAAGTTGTTTCTGCCAAGTTCGTGATATCTGGGTCCTGTAGCTATTGGGTAGTACTTTTGATTCTTGCTACATCTAGTACATGGTACTGTTCCTTTTAAGGCATAGGTTTCTACATGCATTGTCTCCCTAGGATAACATAAAAGTCTCTTCAAAGATTTTTTGTTTTTAAATAGAAAACTGGGTTCTTCCCCAACTATATTTTTAATATCAGAGTTGTAAGTTAAAGTATGCTAATGTTTCTTAACTATTTCCTTAACTATATTCACATCTCTAGTGAAATATGTTGGTACTTGGACTATATTACTATTATGTCTAGCCATTTTATTATCTTTACGTAGTGAATAAAAGGGTTTCCCCAGGTTGTTTCTCCATGTAACTGCTTCATCTAAAATTGTTTGAGTCGAGGGGTCAGTATAACCTCTATCTTCTAATCTATTTTTAATATCAGATAATTCCTTCTTAAAATCGTCATCATTCACAGTTAATCTAGAGACCCTTGATGTCTGGCCCTTGACATCATCATCATCTTTCGGCTTTTCCCGTTAGGGATCGCCACAGTGGATCATCTCTTTCCATTTCTTCCTATCCTCTGCATCTTGCTCTGTCACACCAACTGAGTGCATGTCCTCTCTCACCACGTCCATAAACCTTATCTTAGGCTTTCCTCTTTTCCTCTTACCTGGCAGCACCATCCTTAGCATTTTTTCCCAATATACCCATCATCCCTCCTTAGCACATGTCCAAACCAATGCAATCTCGTCTCTCTTACTTTGTCTCCAAACTGCTCCTTGAAAACATTTCTAAAAATGTGTCTTGGATGCATGCTCATTTTATGAACTAATGTATTTCTGTGACAGTCCTTCCTGTGTATTCTGGTGGATAGACATCCAGTATTATCCTTAAAGACCATAATGTCTAAAAACTCAATCTCGTAGTATGAACTCCTATCAATCTTCAAAAAGTTAGTACTATTTCATATTTTGTCAAAGAAGTGTTTAAGTTCTAATTTTTCTCCACTCCATAGTAGGAAAAGATCGTCCACAAATGTCCTATAAAAACTATCTGATCCCATTTATTTAAGCCTAAGACATATCTATTCTCCCATGCAGCCATCACTATATTTGCATACCTGTTGGCACTAGGCGTGCCAATGGCTATAACATCTATCTGCAGAAATAACTTGTGGTTAAAGTATATGACATTGTATAGGTTCATAGGTTTATACTAGGCTATCTGCCCTAAGGCATTTATAAGCCTAGCCCAAATTATTGTGGCTTACGCCACCCCTTATATGAAAAAATACTGTGCCCATTAGTTTGTTGTGCCTCTGTCCAGCAGTGACCCAGAGATGATTCCCGGGGTAAACCTACGATCTCCCATCCACAGGTCTAGATTTCTCTTGAACAGAGTCAGCGAGGTGCTCTGCCTCACATGGACCGGGATTTTATTCCACAGCATAGGAGTCTCTGAGTGATAAATCTATCCCTCCAGCACGTCCTATTTATATCCGTGCTAAGGTTTAAGTCGCTTGCTCTAGTGGTTTTGGTGGATTTGGATTTTTGAGGTGGAGCATGTCCATTAATTCCGGGTTGGACATGGCCTTGTATGTCAGGCACATGTCACCTCTGAGCAGACGGTATGCGACTGAATAGAGCTGGAGTTTCTTCAATCTGGCAGCATATGACAGATTTTGGAGTCCCTTTATCCTTTTGGTGAGGAACTTTTGGGGTCTCTCCAATTGCTGCAGATGTCGGGTGAGATACATCCCGAATGGGGCATTGTACTCGATCATTGGTCTGATAAGTGAAGAGTACAGGGGAACAATGACCTCACTAGATCTGGATGTGAATCCCTTCATGATCAGGTGGGCAATGTAGAAGGTCTTTCTAACCACTTTAGCAATGTGAGTGTCAAAAGAAAGGCCACTGTCAACCTGGGTCCCCAGGTCCCTGATAACCTCTTCTGTGCTTAGTGGATTGCCACCTATATGGTAGCTTGGGGTTACCTTGTTTTTCCCGAAGGGTATGACTATACATTTTTTGGCGTTTAACTTCAGGCCATGGCTCTGGCACCAGCTATCTGTTTCAGTGAGTCCCTTCTGAAGGATATCCGTGTCCGATGCACTTTCCACTATGGCCCAGTTTGCAGTCATCTGCAAACTTTGTCAGCCAAAGTCCTCCCATGTTGGCCTGTACTTCTGAGAAGTAGATGCCAAACAATAGGGGGCCAAGGACCGAGCCCTGTGGGACACCACTTGTGACCGGCTTGGAGTCTGACACAGCGCCAGCAACTCTAACCCTGTGGGTTCTGTCCTTAAGCCAGTTTGCAACCCATCTTGTGACATATGGGTTTACATTTAAGCTGGTAAGTTTTTCTACAATACCCGAGTGGGGTATTGTGTCGAAAGCCTTTGCAAGGTCAAGGTAGGCTGTATGGACTGCCTTATCCTCATCAATGGCCTTGGTGACTATTTCAAGAAGTCGACCAAGTTCAAAAGGCATGATCTTCCCTTGACAAAGCCAAACTGGGTCGGGTCCAATGTCTGCAAGTCCCCTATATCTTTGTTTATGAGCTCCATTATGATCCTCTCCATAGCTTTGCAGACTAGACTTGTTAAGCTTATGGGGCGGTAATTACCAGGGTCCGTGAGGCGCCACCTTTGTGGAGTGGGACCACAGTTGCCGTCACGCCACTCCTTGGGCACGTATCCTGTGGTAAGGCTGAGATTAAACAGCTGCCTTATGTGCGGGTTTAATTCCTCATTTAGCTCGTGTAGCACACAGCCGGGGACACCATCCGGTCCCATTGATGCTGTGTTTTTAGCTTTAGAGAGCAGCTTTCACCTGCGCATTTGAGATGTCCGGGAGGCTACACTCGGCTGGGATAGTTATCTCTCCTTTAGGGGAGAGGGGTGAAGTTTGCACTGAACCTGTCTGCCAGTATGTTGGCAATGTCTGTGGGTTCAGTGATTTTTGTATCATTTTGGACTAATTCTGTGCATATCTGTGAGTTTCCACCCAGGTTCCTAACATAGCTGAAAAAGGCCTTATGATTGTCCTTTGAATCCATGGCAATTTTTCTCAAAATTGGCCTTAGTTGATTTTATGAGTGCTCGTATTTTTTTACTAATAATGATCAGGGGTGACTTCCCTTTTATGGATTTTGTTCTATCATGTAATAGCTTTCTCCTCTTATTGTAAAGTTTGTTAATGGCTGGGGTCCACCAGACTGGACGTTTGCCCTTTGTGGAAAGAGTCTTGGTTTTATTTGGGATTGCCTGATCCATGCAGTCCTGGAGGTGTTCATAGAAGGCATTTGTAAGGGCTTCCGCAGCTTGGGTTGTGGTTTCCTCTGACTCAGGGGCCTTGAAGGATACCACACCAGTCTTGAGTAGTGTGAAGTTTGCTTTAGAGAAGTTCTTCACTCTGGTCTTTTTTGTTTGGGGTCGGGCGGGATGTGGATTTCCAGTGAGATTAGTTTATGATCAGATCTCACCAATGAGGGATATACTTCGGTGTGGAGCATTTTGTCCCCATGTTTGTGACAATGAGATCTAGTATATTTTCTCCTCTCGTGGGAACAGTGACTAGCTGTTCCATGGCATTTGAATTTATGAACTCCAGGAACCGTTGGGCTAGAAAGTTAGGGCTTGAGTAATGTTCCCAGTCTATATTCGGGTAGTTGAAGTCACCCAATATGATGGTGTTTGGAGATACATTTATACCCTCCAGTGTCTTCAGGAAGGCTGTGTGGGGTTCCTGAGTTTGAGAGGGTGGCCTGTAGCATGCTACAATTTGTAGAGCAGTTTTGCCTATGGTTAGTTGCACCTGGATGGTTTCCGAGCTTCATGCGTTGCCACCAACCTGGAGGTGTGAGTATCCTTTATGAATATGGATACACCCCTCCTTTTGTGGAGTGGTCCGGGTTTTGGGGCGGAACGCATGATATGAGGTAAAACCTAATAGTGCCGGGTGCTCTCAGGAGCCTTGAACCAGGTTTCAGTTACAGCACAGACATCGATGTTCTCCATACTGAGAAGGGCCTCGAGTGCGTGCATTTTGAGATTTAGACTTCTGGCATTGAGCAGCATTACCCTCAATTTCTTCCCATTTTTGTTTTCTAGGGTGGTAGGTTTAGAATTTGAGCCTTGCCTAAAAAGGCACTATGGGGTGGCAAGAGCCTTAGCCAATATCCGAATCCCAGGGGTGACAGGTGCAAGCCGTCCCTTGCGAAGCAGCGTGGCTTGTCAAGCATGTCATCCCAGGCAGACAGACACTGGATCCCCTTTGAATGACACCAGACATTAAGCCAATTGTTAAAGCTGATCATCTTGTCTCTATATTGTGGCATCATTCTTGGTGAAGGAAGGATACTGCTCAGGGTTAGGGTCATACCTGCCTGGGCTACATAATCAGAGAGCTCCTCTATGTCTCTTTTCATGCAGTCCAGGGAGGTGCGTCTCAGGTCGTTCACACCAGCATGGACAATGACTGTGTCATATTTGTACTTGCTGTGGAGTGACCAGTGCTTGTGTTATGTGGCGGATTCTAGCGCCCGATAGGCAGCTTACTGTGACCCTCTCCTTGTTCAGCCTGGTGAGTGGGACGTCAGTGTGTCTGACTATGGAGTCACCTATGACAAGTATGTTTGGTGTTGTATTTGGCCTTAAGGGCTGTGACTGCTTTGCACACTGCTTTTGTGGTTTATGTGTTGCTTGTGGGGTGTCTTGAGGTAGCAGTTGTTTGGGTGTCTGCTTTGGAGGCCTCTGCTGTTTAGGTAAATTTTTACTCAGAGCCTCCGAGTATGTCTTTGTGTGTTTATGTGTTTGATTCAGTGGAGTGGTAGCATTATGTGAGGCTGGTTTTGTGGTGTGTGTAGTTGCCTTCTCTTCCTGTCTGGTCTTGCCAGTCCTGAGTTGAGAGCGCTCAGCCTCCAGTTTGGCTAAATAGCTGCATCTCTCGCAAGTATTTGTGTTATGTGGGAGGAGGAGAGGGTTGTCTGTGTACATGAGGCAGTTATAACATTGCCTCAGGATTCCCAGATTCACCAGCTGGACTGGAGAGGAGATTGACAACTGACCTTTGGACATGCTAGAATAATATTGGGAAATCCTTAATTGAAAACAAGGGCCAGTGGGGAGTGAGGGTGTAGTGCTTTTAATTTTTAGTGCTGACTTATATAATTGCTTTAGTGAGCAAGTGCCAGGTAACTTGAGTGCAATGTGTTACAAGTAACTAAATGCAAAAACGACAAACAGTAACTTACTTTCAAGTGAAACAAGGAAATAAGTACAGTAAGCAATGCAGATATCACTAGTGATCCACAGAAGCGCTGAGAAGTTGCGTATTAGGTGAATTAGCTTCCAGGGAAATAACAAGCAAACAAACAACAAGCATATAAACAAAGCTAGATTCAGTAGGCCTGGATCTAGTCTATGCTAGAGCAAACAAGGTGAACCAATTTCAGTAAGATACAGTTCAAATATTCAGGCACTATAAACCTTTAACCAGAAAATTCCCAGCTCAGAAGGGCAGAGTCCAGCCTCTTCTCCCACAAGAGTGCAGACCACGAACCTTCTTAATGTAAAATAACTGGCCTGAAGCCCAAGTGCCTAAACCAGAACTAATACACTTGGACACTGGGCTCTCAATCAGCAGTTCCCAACTTAGAAGGATGAAAGCTACCTGTCCTGCCACCACAGTGCTTGCCACAAACCTTCCTAATGTAAAACAACTGGTCTGAAGCCCAAGTGCTTAATCCAAAAGACTTGGATGATAGCTACACTTTAATCTAGTTACAACCAAGCAGTAATAAATACCATTGAATACTTTAGAGAATGTCTGGATTAGTGCTCAAGTTACACAAACAAAGCTAGATCCAGCAGGCCCGAATCCAGTCTATGCCACAGCAAACAAGGCGCACCAACTTCAGTAAGAAACAGTTCAGATATGCATGCACTATAAGCCTTTAACCAGAAATTCCCAGCTCAGAAGGGCAGAGTCCAGCCTCTCCTCCCACAAGAGTGCAGACCACGAACCCTCTTAATGTAAAATAACTGGTTTGAAAGCCCAAGTGCTTAAACCAGAATTAATACACTTTTAGAATAACAGACACTGAGCCCTCAATCAGCAGTTCTCAACCTAGAAGGATGTAAGCTACCTGTTCTGCCACAACAGTGCAGACCACAAACCCTCTCAGTGCAAAACAACTAACTGGTTCAAGCCCAAGTGTTTAAACCAAAAGGCTTAGAATGAGTTACACCAAGCAGTAATAAATACAATTGAGTATTTTAAGATGATGCAAAAGTAAAAGAAGTAGGTAAAAACACAAGGACAGTAAAAGCAGATGAAATTTTTTTTTTTTTTTTCGAACAAGTGCTGAGATCAAAGAAACAGATTTGAGTGCTGAAACTAGAAAACTGGCTAGTTACAAGAAAAAAAAAAACAAGCTAGAAGGCTTCCCTCAAACACAGAAGGGCTTGGGGCTCAGAAGCCTACAAATAGTCTGTACCACTTAACAAGAAAGGCAGGAAATAAGCTTAATTTTTTTTTTTTCTATTTCCCAGATGCTCTCTTTGTACACAGTAGGAGTGCCTGAAATCAGAATATGATCTCACTGCACTCAGTTGAGTGAGCAAATGAGATGGGCCCAGAGGCAGGCTGAGGCGGGCAGTTTCAATGCCACTAAGATTAACACCAAAACAAAAACAGGGCGGGTGGGTGGGAATAACTGAAGAGCAGAATAACCAGTTAAAAATTCCTTCAACACTCCTTCATACACAGTTTAAATCAATTTAAATACTGTATTTTTTAAAAAAAAGTGCATAAAAGGTACTTAAATTCTCTTATACGTCCAGTTGAATATAACCAAGTTCTTAGCTTGCCAAGCTGAAGTTTTAAAGCAGGAATTATTTCACATGCACCAGTTTAAATATGCAAGGACAGGAAATCAATGAATGTGGCTACCCCACACCTGTAATTACTAGCAAATAACAAAATTCAGCCAACACTAGCTTTTAGTTCAAGTTACTGAAGAGCAGAATAACCAGTTAAAAATTCCTTCAACACTCCTTCATACACAGTTTAAATCAATTTAAATACTGTATTTTTTTAAAAAAAGTGCATAAAAAGGTACTTAAATTCTGTTATACGTCCAGTTGAATATAACCAAGTTCTTAGCTTGCCAAGCTGAAGTTTTAAAGCAGGAATTATTTCACATGCACCAGTTTAAATATGCAAGGACAGGAAATCAATGAATGTGGCTACCCCACACCTGTAATTACTAGCAAATAACAAAATTCAGCCAACACTAGCTTTTAGTTCAAGTTACTGAAGAGCAGAATAACCAGTTAAAAATTCCTTCAACACTCCTTCATACACAGTTTAAATCAATTTAAATACTGTATTTTTAAAAAAAAAAGTGCATAAAATGTACTTAAATTCTCTTATCGTCCAGTTGAATATAACCAAGTTCTTAGCTTGCCAAGCTGAAGTTTTAAAGCAGGAATTATTTCACATGCACCAGTTTAAATATGCAAGGACAGGAAATCAATGAATGTGGCTACCCCCACACCTGTAATTACTAGCAAATAACAAAATTCAGCCAACACTAGCTTTTAGTTCAAGTTACTGAAGAGCAGAATAACCAGTTAAAAATTCCTTCAACACTCCTTCATACACAGTTTAAATCAATTTAAATACTGTATTTTTAAAGAAAAAATGCCTAAAAAAGTACTTAAATTCTCCTTTTCGTCCAGTTGAATATAACCAAGTTCTTAGCTTGCCAAGCTGAAGTTTTAAAGCAGGAATTATTTCACATGCACCAGTTTAAATATGCAAGGACAGGAAATCAATGAATGTGGCTACCCCCACACCTGTAATTACTAGCAAATAACAAAATTCAGCCAACACTAGCTTTTAGTTCAAGTTACTGAAGAGCAGAATAACCAGTTAAAAATTCCTTCAACACTCCTTCATACACAGTTTAAATCAATTTAAATACTGTATTTTTAAAAAAAAAGTGCATAAAAGGTACTTAAATTCTCTTATCGTCCAGTTGAATATAACCAAGTTCTTAGCTTGCCAAGCTGAAGTTTTAAAGCAGGAATTATTTCACATGCACCAGTTTAAATATGCAAGGACAGGAAATCAATGAATGTGGCTACCCCACACCTGTAATTACTAGCAAATAACAAAATTCAGCCAACACTAGCTTTTAGTTCAAGTTACTGAAGAGCAGAATAACCAGTTAAAAATTCCTTCAACACTCCTTCATACACAGTTTAAATCAATTTAAATACTGTATTTTTAAAAAAAGTGCATAAAAGGTACTTAAATTCTCTTATCGTCCAGTTGAATATAACCAAGTTCTTAGCTTGCCAAGCTGAAGTTTTAAAGCAGGAATTATTTCACATGCACCAGTTTAAATATGCAAGGACAGGAAATCAATGAATGTGGCTACCCCACACCTGTAATTACTAGCAAATAACAAAATTCAGCCAACACTAGCTTTTAGTTCAAGTTACTGAAGAGCAGAATAACCAGTAAAAATTCCTTCAACACTCCTTCATACACAGTTTAAATCAATTTAAATACTGTATTTTTAAAAAAAAGTGCATAAAAGGTACTTAAATTCTCTTATCGTCCAGTTGAATATAACCAAGTTCTTAGCTTGCCAAGCTGAAGTTTTAAAGCAGGAATTATTTCACATGCACCAGTTTAAATATGCAAGGACAGGAAATCAATGAATGTGGCTACCCCACACCTGTAATTACTAGCAAATAACAAAATTCAGCCAACACTAGCTTTTAGTTCAAGTTACTGAAGAGCAGAATAACCAGTTAAAAATTCCTTCAACACTCCTTCATACACAGTTTAAATCAATTTAAATACTGTATTTTTAAAAAAAGTGCATAAAAAGGTACTTAAATTCTCTTATACGTCCAGTTGAATATAACCAAGTTCTTAGCTTGCCAAGCTGAAGTTTTAAAGCAGGAATTATTTCACATGCACCAGTTTAAATATGCAAGGACAGGAAATCAATGAATGTGGCTACCCCACACCTGTAATTACTAGCAAATAACAAAATTCAGCCAACACTAGCTTTTAGTTCAAGTTACTGAAGAGCAGAATAACCAGTTAAAAATTCCTTCAACACTCCTTCATACACAGTTTAAATCAATTTAAATACTGTATTTTTAAAAAAAGTGCATAAAAGGTACTTAAATTCTCTTATCGTCCAGTTGAATATAACCAAGTTCTTAGCTTGCCAAGCTGAAGTTTTAAAGCAGGAATTATTTCACATGCACCAGTTTAAATATGCAAGGACAGGAAATCAATGAATGTGGCTACCCCCACACCTGTAATTACTAGCAAATAACAAAATTCAGCCAACACTAGCTTTTAGTTCAAGTTACTGAAGAGCAGAATAACCAGTTAAAAATTCCTTCAACACTCCTTCATACACAGTTTAAATCAATTTAAATACTGTATTTTTTAAAAAAAAAAGTGCATAAAAAGGTACTTAAATTCTCTTATACGTCCAGTTGAATATAACCAAGTTCTTAGCTTGCCAAGCTGATGTCAATACCAATTCCATTAGGAGACATAGAAGGTCAATATATTTACCATCATACATCTTACGTTGTAATAAATATTGTTTAAGTAGTTCACCCCTACATCATTTGGGATGGAAGTAAACAAATATCTTACATCTAAAGTTACAAGTAAAAGTAGCTTCTTGTTGCTGACAAAACCTTGTTTAAAGTCATATAGATCTTGCAGAAACTGTTTAGAGTCTGTCAAAATATTTGAATTCCTATCAACTTCTGGTCTCAGATGTTTTTCTGTATAAACGGAGGTAGGTTCCGTGGACTAGTTCCGTTCAGATGCTATAGGTATTAAAGGGGGAGATAGTACATCTTTATGTATGTTGGGAATGCCATGTATGCTGGGGACTAGGGGTTTTGGAACCTTAAAATAATTGTAGAGGTTCATGGAAATGACATTATTTAGAAGGCAATCATATAGAGTATCATCCAACTTTTTAAGCATATTATTCATTTCAACAGAGTCTGTAACTATAAGTAGACAAATCATGCAACATAACATTCATAGTGCCACAATAGTAATTACTGTTGATTATCACTACTGGCCCACCCTTATCTGCCTGTTTAATTACTATTGTCTCATCAGTTTTTAATTCTTTCAATGCTTCATATTCAGTTTTACTTAAGTTATAGAATCTATTACCTTTTTCAGATTTAGTTAATGCATCAAATATCTGTCTCACATAGATTCATAAAAACATCCATTGCAGAATGATTGGGTGGGAAGAATGTGCTTGGTTTTTTAAAACAATTCAAGTTATCATTGTCATCATCATCATCATTTTTAAATAACATCTTTAAAAGCACGTTCCTACCAAATAACCTTACATCTAAAATTGCATCAGTTACCTCTGTTGTTTGGGCCGGAGTAAATGAGAGGCCCTTTCCAAGTACATTCTGTTCATCCAGTGTCAGAGTTCTTGAAGTATAAAAGTCATTACAACTGAAGGTGTAGTTATGGTCTGATGAAGTGGTGAGCAACACCATAAAAGCACTTACCTACAGTAAAATAGTTTTTTTATTCTACTACTTTTGGATTGTGGCTTCTTCATACCTTGGTTGGGTTGCTCGATACTGTTGTAGATATATCTACAATTTTATGAAAAACATACTGAAAATATGAAACAAAAGTTTGGAAAATTGCGAGGTATGAACTCTCCCCACCTTCCTCTTAATAAAGATATGTATAGATAGGTATGTAGAAAATAAAGCAGCTAATGACTGCTGTTTTCTAAACTGTTGCAGTGAGCTTTAGAAAAAGGTAGTTTGTATAAAGTTGTTTATCCCAGCATTTTAACTCTTGGGTAAGTTAATATATGTGCATGCAGGCACACACACCCCTACCTTTACCTACCTACTTCTTACACACATGCGCGCGCGTGCACACACACATACACACACATACACACACAGACACACACAGACACACACACACACACACACACACACACACACACACACACACACACACACCTACTTACCTACTTCTTACACACATGCACACAAACAGACCTACCTACTTCTTACTTACTTCGACACACACACACCCTACCTTTACCTACCAACTTCTTACACACATGCACACAAACCCCTACCTACATACTTCTTACACACACACACACACACACACACACACACACACACACACACACACCTCTTAAACACTTAAACATACACATGCACACACCTTCCTCATTGTACATTCTCCGCAGTCCAAACGTCTTCTGGAATTCAAATCCATGAGCGCAGAGGATGAAGACATAAACAATCAGTTGCACAGATGCTCTGTGTCTGTGCGACCGGACACAAAGGACGTTCTTAAAGAAGAACACCCTTAAAAAAACATATTTTTTTTAAATTAAAAGAAAATGAATCTGCCGACCAGCCAATGGGCCTATTGCTGGAACCAGCTCTGATCCACGGGGGTGCCAGTGCACCCCCTTGCACCTGCCTGCTGACACACTTGCATATACTTTCTCAGAGAACCAATTAGTACACTCCTCATTCCTATAGAGTATTCTTCATAGGTTGCCTGTTGATTCTGTACTACTATTTTGATAACCCCAAACAATTCCAGAAGTAGTTCTGTGAATGCCCTGTGTAACTGAATAAGGTCTCTAATTAAGTATTTACATGAGACACAGTACAAGTTCAGATATTTTAGTCTTTCGTAATAATAACCTAAAATTTTCACATCCATGGATGTCTTTGGTATATTTCCACTGTGCTCTTGCCAGTTTACTCATAAGGTTTCCATATTGTTATTCCATACTCAAGTTTGAGTCTGTTGTAACTAACAACGACTTCATTTTTGATTTCCTAGACTTTATAAATCTTTGTGTACAACCTACAATTTTGTAACTATCTTAAACCAATTGGTTTATGTGATTAAAAAACTCAAAGCTGGATATACCCGTATACACAGGTTCTTAAATGAATCTGCAGTTTCAGTCAGTGTGTTGTGTTAAATATTCTCCTTTCAGTTTATTTTTCCCAAATCTCATAAATTTAGTTTTTAATGTGTTTATCCGTGTATCATTTTTCTGGGACTAAGTGGTCAGTTTAGTCAATTTCTTTTACATACATGCCCTATCTGTAACACATGTAATCAGTTTACCCATTTTCAAGTAATCTGCATGTAGACTGCAGATCACCTCAGATGAAACAGAGAGAACTGAAAGATACAGTCTAAGCAAGTATGTGTCTAGGATAGAGCCCTGTGGGACACCCTGATTGTAACTTGAATTTCACCTGTCTAATGACTATATGATACTTGCCATGTCCTATTTGTAAGTCCATACCACTATCCATTTTGTCAAGAGTACATCAGTACTTAGTTGCTGTGATTTACTGATCAGTAGTTTTTGTATGAACCCATCAAATGCTGAAGTTAAATCTATATAAATTACATCACAGCACATTTGTTTTTCATTTGTTATATTGTTATAGAACATTATGTTACATGTAATAAATCTGTTTTCAGCATATGCATGTTGATATATGATTTCAAGTCTCAACCTTTCCAGTTCTCACAATACGCGATCCAGTATGATAACCTTAATTTTAGGTTAATTAAAGCTTGTGAAAGTAGCTGTCTGAGACAATTGTTCCTATTAGGGTTAAACTTCATTATTTGAAGATATGTATAGTTTTGTGTGTTTGCATTAAGTTAATAGTTAAAGGTGTGTGTGTAATGGCAGCACTTTCCATAACCATAATCCAGGGAATTGTTATGGCTAGGCTTGTATAGGCCCTAGGGCTGATAGCCTAGTACCGACCTGTGAACCTATATTATCTTAAACATGAATGGTATCATAGGTATGTACAAAAAAGAAAAGAGTGAAGAATATTAAGAAATGAAGAGTGCAAATAGCTATGCTACATGAGACACATTTGAAAAGAACTGAACATGTGAATTTGATAAATTAAACATTTCATGATGGCTATTCAGCGGGATATCTGGGACAAAGGAAAAAGGTACTTATATTAATTGTTACAGGAGCTCCAGTAGTCATGGAAAAAGATAATAATGGTAGATTTGTAGTAGTAAGGGGCTACTGGCAAGAGAGAAGGATTATGATGGCATGTATTTATCTTCCACCTAAAAATGCTACATTGGAGCTTAAGAAAATTCTGGGAAAAATAAACAGTTTTCAGCAGGGAATATTACTTATAGGTGGGGACTGAAATTAAATTTGTAGCAGATGTATCTGGCAAGCTAGAGAAAAAATATAGCAAAAGAGGGTTGATTTTTGTTTTTTTTTTTTTTTTTTGAAGACGTTTGTGAAAATATTTGGTATGAAAGATCTGAATTCAGTAATAGGAGCTCGGAGAGAATTTATACATTATTCTCAAAGTTACAAAAATTGGACTAAGGTTACACAAAAATATATATTTCACAGGAATGTGCATTTAATTTAGTTTTGATATGCATCCAATAACTATTTCAGATCATGTGCCATTAATGACTAAAATAAAAATGCAGAGTAAGGAAAAAATGACATACTGGTGCTTCCCCTCCTATCTGTTAAACAGAGAGGAATTTAAGGAATGGGTTGTGCAAATTATAGGGTGTTATTAGGGAAGAGAAAAAAATCTTCAGAAAAAATAGCTAGGGAGTGTAATAAAATGAAAGTGGAGTTTAAAAATAGGGTAGAAGTAAAAGAAAAAGAGATATGGTTAAGACATCATAAGAATTATGTAGAGGGATGACAAAGGTTAAAGTATTGCAGAATGGGAGGAATCTCTCAGAACAAGAGAGGTGCAACTGCAGAGTGCTAAAGAGAAAATAAGGGATTGCCTGGTTACTATGTATATGTATGAAAGCAAGGAAACCAAAGAACAAGGCAGAAGCCCTCAGTCCTAAACGCAATTTATTAAAACAGAAAATCACAGCGTTTTCGCCACACACATATGGTGGCTTCTTCAGAGGATACAAAGGCAACCAAACACAAGCAGTTAAATACTGAAAGTTAATTGAAGTCAACTGCTATCAATTAACCACAAATTATGCAACAAGATGCCTGCATTAAACTGAAGAAGTAAAATGCAAAAAGCCTCAGGCATAGTTTAAATACATGCTAAACTGTTGATGTAGTTAAAAGACTGTGACAATACAAAAGGACACAATATTTTGACACAGTCAAACCCAAATAAAATTCAGTATATTTCCTAAGAAATAAAAATACACAAGAAAAAAGTGTCACAAAATTGTATGTACATTTAAAAAGCAAAATGCTAAATAGTCATTCCCAAGTATACATTATTTTAAAAAGGGGAACGACATAATAAAACAAATGAATAACTTTTTACTAAAAGTTAATATAAATTCCAAAGATGTAGACAACCCACATCTAAAGTGTGACCTTAAAATTAAGTAAAAGTACTAAGTGTAAATATAACAACCTAAGCCAAACCTTGCTAGGTGAAATACCAACAAAAAGGTAGAAAACAGTGCCACCAAGTGGCTTGACACTGTACCCACACATAGTGGGCTAATGCAAAAAGGACTAAATCAAAAGTGTCAAGGCAAATGTGATTCTTAAAGTAAAAAGGGAACAACTATCTCATATACGATTTTAATTTGAGATAAGGTGCAATATTACAGCTTTCATTCAACCCCGGAGGGTAGAAAGCGTTAAGCTTAAGTTGCCAAAGCAATTCATTTGTCTCAAGTATAAGAGCACTAGGTCCACCACGAGGATGAACAGGGAGGTGGTCAATCCCCATGAAAGAGAAAGCATGCCCAGGAAAAGAACAGATATGCTTGGCAAGGGCATTATGAAAGAGAAATGTATATGTATAGAAAGATTGTGTTACGCAACTGTTTTTTTTTTTGTTAATAATGCCAAAGTGCAAAAGCTTATAGCATAAGAGCTCAGGCAACATAAGGTAGAAGGGGTTGTTACTAAGCTATACCAAGGAAAATAACCAGAGATCCTGTAGAGGTAGTAGAAATATTTTGGAAATTTAATGAAGATCTTTATAAAACAGAGAAATGTGGAAGTCAAGAAAAAGTACAATTGGAAATGTTTATGGAAGAATTAAATATGCCAAGGTTAGAGCTGGATAAGGCTCAACTACTAACAGTTAGGATAGAAGGAGATAAGGTAAAAATAGTGATGTTTAATGAATCTACAGGAATATCTCCAGGAATAGATGGTATTTCTGTGTAAGTTTGGAAACTAAGAGGGAAGAAAGTGATAAAGATCTGGAAGGTTTTATTTAACAGTATTTTAAAAAGAGGAGAAGCACCAACATACTAGAAGAAATCTGTAGTGGCTGTAATGCATAAAGATCTTTCAGATCAGTCTCCTTGTAGGCCCATTTTGATTGCAAAACGTGATTTTTAAGTATTTATGTCTGTAATGACCTAAAGAATGGCAAAGGTGATGCCAAAATTAATAGCGATTGATCAGTGTGGTTTTGTGGAGGGAAAGCAAACATTTGACAACATTAATAGAACAATGAATCCAGACAGAAGCCGAATGTAAGAAAAATACCACTGTTGTTGGTGGGTCTTGATACGGAGAAAATAATCAACAGAGTAAGCTAGGATTTTTTTGAGTAGGGCAATAGAAGCATTTGCATTTTTGACACAATAAAATATTAATTAGAGGATATATGAGGGATTGGAGGCAGAAGTGGGGGGGGGGGTCTCTATGATAAGTTCTGTTTGAACACAGGATCCAGGCAAGTGTATCCTTTTTCTCTTTTGTGTTACATTTAGAACCATTGCCAAGACAATAAGTGACTAAACAATTCAAGGATATAATTGGTATGGCAATCAAGAAAAGTTGGCATTATTTGCAGATCATATCATTTTGAATGTGATAGTACCAGAAAAGGACATTTCAGTGTTGTGGAGCATTGTAAGACAGTTTCAGGTCTTTTGGGGTATGGAATTAATAAGGATAAAACAAAGGCAGTAGCTGTAAATTATGTACCCACACACAAACTGGTTCAGCAATACCCATATTTCTGGGGGCATGATAAAATGGAGTACTTAGTAGTATGTGTTAAAAAGGATTCTAGTATAGCAGTTAAGGATATGTGAGAAGAGACTAAATTGAAGATAATACAAAATCCTGAGAAACTGGAAGCTCTATTTATGGATATAGATAGCAAGGTACAAACAGTTAACATGTTTAGACCCTTTAGTTTTATAGACAAGTCAGGCATATTTTTATCAACCAGTGGAGAAGTTGCCAATATCAATTAAAAAGAGTTGAAGGATTTTATCTGGTAGGGGAAGAGGGCAAGAGTCAAGCTGGGTAAGTTTATCCTTCCAGATCCTTCTCCAGAACAGAAAATTAAGAACTGTTTTGCACTTGGTTAATCTCTGATTTTTTGCAAGCAAATAATTTTACTTTTTGTAAAGCGTTATTTTATTTCTTTAGATTAATCTACCTTGTTAAAAGTCCAAACAGACTAGGCTTGCCACCCCTCCGTTTTTTTTTCCGGACTATCAGGAAATCAAACTGATTCTTCGGTAGTCCGGAAAACACTGTACAAACTCCGGTATTCTGTTTCAAAAAGGAAACAGACTATCGGAGTTTGTAAATCGGCTGATTTACTATGCTTTTTTTACAGAAAAGCATAGCAAATCAGCCAAAAGCAGGCAGCGGGAACGAAAAAAGAGGGCGTTCCCGTTGATCGGCTGATTTACTATGCTTTTTTTACAGAAAAGCATAGCAAATCAGCCAAAAGGAGGCGGCGGGAAGGAAAAAAGAGGGCGTTCCCGTTGAGTGATGCTGTCGTGACATCACAAAATAGGCGGTATGTTGGCAGGAGAGGGGGTGGGGCGGGCGGGGTTACTGGTGACGCGAGGGGCGTGGCGTGGCTCCGGTTTTAGCCGCGAACGAAGGTGGCAACCCTAAAACAGACCTCTGGGTCAGGAATAGTTTCAGTGAGAGGGAAACTACTTTAATGATTAGGGGCCTAGTTAGAGCTGTGTTGTACTAATCTGCTTATTGATTGGATTATTGTTGATTCCTTAAAGCTGTGCATCACTGTCCTTAGAATTTAGTGTGGCAGTTAAGGCTTGATTGATGTAGTGAGAGCTCTTCTGCTGCACACTAAACAAAGAAATCTAGCTTCTGATCATCTCCATAACAGAAAATTAAGAGGTGTTTTGCACTTGGTCAGTCTCTAGCTTGTTGTTAGTAAATTATTTGACTTTTTGTAAGAAAATATTTTGTTTCTTTAGATTTATCTGTCTTGTTAAAAGTACATAACAAGCCTCTGGGTCAGGAATAGTTTCACGAGAGAGAAGCTACTTTAATGATTAGGGGCCTGGTTACAACTGTACGGTACTGGTCTGACTACTGATTAGATTATTGTTGCTTCCTTAAAGCTATATATATATATATATATATATATATATATATATATATATGTATGTATATATATATATATATATATATATATATATATATATAGTTCCTTAAAGATATATATATATATATATATATATATATATCACTCTCCTTGGAATTTAGTGTAGTTTCTCTCAGTTTAATTTCTCCAAGTCTTTGAGTTTCTAATACCATGATGGGAATGGACCCCATTCCTAAGTTAAAGTGTGATTAAAGTTCATGAAATTAGTATTGTGTCAGTCTTTGATGTTAGCCAAAAGTGCTGTTTATAGCACCTGTAATGCGCCCAGAATTCAGTCTTGCAGTTCATACAGAGTTGCATGTATGGAGTAGCATATCTAAATGTGACTGTAAATACTTATTTGATGATGTTAATCTTCTTTCTATTCATCACTGATGGGTTCGGTTCTGAGCCCTCGGAACTGAGTTGGCCTAATACCAAGCTCGCACCAGCCAAAAACTCTTGAGGTAAGTTTCTACCCATAGTGCCCTTCTCCCTGTTACCTCAGATCTCATTTGTCGCGTAGCTGTAAAAGTGCGTTTTTGCCGAGCTCTCAGCTAAGTGAAACCTTTTTGATATCTATTAGGATATTTCATAATTTTCCTTTTGCTTGTGGCTTGTATTGATATTTCTATAATCTTACAGCTGTATTTAGTCCTTTCACTCCTGTTTCTACCCGTACGGCCTTCTCTCCATACCCTTGTGGTATTTCTTGAATTCCATCGTTAGTATTTCTTCTCCTTTCCCTGTTTTAACCAAAAAAAAAATTCTATCTTGTTTGCTAATTTCCCACCTTTTCTAACTAGAATAGTCCAGTTTCCAGGCTTTCCTGGTTTCAGGACTTTAGTTTCAGTGTTCAGAGCTGTCCAGACCTTGCCATGAGTAGCATCCTGCCATCGCCAAGAATGATACCACAGTATAAGGACAAAATGACTGACTTCAATAATTGGCAAAGCTTCTGGAGTCATTCAAAGGGGATCCAGTATTTGTCTGCTTGGGACGACATGATTGACGAACCATGATGCTTTGCAAGAGATGGTTTGCACCTGTCACCCCTGGGATTCGGGTTACTGGCTAAGGTTCTTGCCACCCCTCTAGTGCCTTTTTAGGCAAGGTGCAAAGGACAAAACTACCACTGTAACGGGTACAAGCAAGCAAAATCTGAAGATAATGCTACTCAATGCTAGAAGTCTGAACCTCAAGATGCACTCTCTCGAGGCTCTCCTAAACATGGAGAACATCGATATATGTGCAGTAACTGAGACCTGGTTCAAAGCTCCAGAGAGCACCCCTGCAATACCAGGCTACAACTCATACCACAATTTTTGGCCACCAAACCAGGACCAAAACACTAAAGGTAGAGGAGTGTCCATATTCACACCTCCAGGCTGGTTGCCCGGCACAATGCATCTGAAATTCTCCAGGTGCAACTAACACTAGGTAAGACTACAATACAAATTTTAGCTTGCAACAGATCCCCCACCATGTCCCAAGATTCTCACTACACCTTTCTAAACATACTGGAAAATATTAAGATACAACCAAACTCCCTAATACTGGGTGATTTCAACTACCCTGCCATTAACTGGGAAAACTACTCCTGTACCAACACATTTGCTCAACTGTCCTTGGAATTCATAAATTCCAACTCGCTAGAGCAACTAATTCATAGTCCCACCAGGGGTACCAATATTCTAGACCTGGTCCTTACCAACATGGGAGATCGATGCTGCACAGCAGTAGTCACACCCTCATTGGTCAGATCAGACCATAAGCTAATCACCCTTGACATCCACAATCCCACCCCCTTTTAATGAAACCTCTGCAAAAAACTTCTCCAAAGCCCACTTCATGCTTCTCAAGTCAGAAGTAACAAACTTCATATTACCCATGGAGATGGGAACTGGAAGATGTTCAACGTGTTTCACTGTTGCAGTCATGACTGTAGGGTTTTCCCATGCCGGCAGGCAGTCCTCGGTCAGCCAGAATCCCAAAGTCTGGGTCCGGCGTTGGCTGTTCAACCATGCTCCCTGACGTCAGTGCGCCAGGAGTAAAAAGCAGACAGCTGACGCCATCTTCTCCAGTCTTTCTTGCCTTGCGGTGAAAGCAGTTCGCAAGTGCCGGTCGGCTTACTCCTGATGATTTTACTTGAAACACTTCAGTCTGAAGATTTTCTTCTCCATTCAAAGCTAAGTACCCAATTGAGGAAACTTTTTTCTTGCTCCACTCCGATGTCAGAAAAAGTTAGTAATTGCATTTCATGTGGGAAGCAAATACCTCATAAGGATTTTCATTATTACTGTATTCCTTGCTTAGGCCCTGACCACGACATAGCTAGTTGTCGGTTTTGTGCTAGATTTAATCAAAGTACAATTGAGCGAAGGTATGATTTTGCTTTTCATTACTTCGGTAGGCGCTTTAACTACAAAATGTCGTCGGATGCGGTTCCAACTACGGGAGTTCACAAACGTCGCAAGGATAAAGACAGGCCTCCGAGGTCCAAATCTGATGATAGCGCACAAGCGGAGCCAGCTTCAGGTTCAGCAGTCGTCAGTGAGGCGCTTTTGCAGCCCCTGTCATCAGCCATTTCAGAACCGATGGCCGAAACGGACTCACATGAGGAGCCACCCAGGCCTTTAAATATTTCCATTGCAGGACCTTCGGACCATGCTCTTTCGGATGGGTCCGGAGCCGCTGTGCAGGTACCGGCTTCCGAAGGGGTTTTCAGGCCTACTCAGCTTCAAATAAAGACAAGGCCAAAGGCAAGGACTCCTAAGTCAAAGACTGCAACTCAGGCCTCTTCAGAACCGGCTCCCAAGTCACAGAAAGAGTTACTCAAGATGGCAGAGGACTTACTTACTATGATTAGGGGTTCACATCCCCCTCCAGAAAAAAGGCCAAGGCAGGATGTTTACCATGATTTTTCTGATCAGGCCTCTGTTTCTTCTTCTTCTGACCAGGAATATTCTTACCCTCCATATGAGGATTCTGATGCTGAAGACTCCATTCCTTCAGCTTCTTCCCCTGAGGATTTCTCTTTTGGGGAAACTTTGCATGAAATGAGGGAACATTTCCACTGGGAAGGACAGGAGTATTCGGAATCTAAGAAAAGACTTCGGGATTTCCTTCTTCTCCCACATCATACCCCTGGCTATTCCTCTTGTTTTGGACATTGTGGATGATGCCTTTTTGGAGGCTAACTTAACCCCTGACTCTTTTCCTCCAGCTCCTGTTAAGCCTGATAGATATTACAGGGTTCCTGATTCCCACTAGTTTTTAAACAAGATCCCTTCGGCTGACCCTGAAACCATTTCTCAGGGTCCTAAGGGAGTTAAGGCCGCTTCTGCCAAAAATCCCATTCCTACTGAAAAGGATTCATGATCCTTAGACAGATGGGGCAAAAAATGTGTACACTTCTGCTACTTTGTCTATTAGGGCTCTAAACTGTCAGTCTCATATGCTGAAAAAACAGCAATTTCTTTTGTCTGTTTTAAAACAAAAGCTTTCTTCCATTTCTGTCTGTGCAGAGATGATAAGGAATTACATGACTTACTGCATGCCACTGAACAGGTTGGGAAACATGCTTTACACTGTGGAATTGATGCCTTAGAGGCTTCTTGTAGAGCTGCGGCCTCTGGCACTGTCATTAGAAGGCATGCATGGTTAAAGGAACAAAATTTGCCTGAACAAGTAAAGGCTAAATTATTGGATGATCCTGTTCAGCATAATGTATTGTTTGGTTCTAAAGCTGAAGAGGTGATTAAAAAGATGGAGGATAAAGCGAAATCCATGCAGACTGTTAAAGATTTCTTACAGGTTCAGCCACCTAGATTTAGCAGGAATTCAAAAAATTGGTCCTTTCCCACATCAGACAGGCCTCAAAGGGGTAGATATAGACGCTCTAGAGGAAGGCCTCAAACTCAAGCCTCTTACAGACCAAGACAGTAGACTGCTTCCACCCCTAGGGGAGGAGAGGACAGGTCCCAAACTCAAAGGAAACAAACTCAATGACTCCCTCTGTTTGGCTACAGGAACTACTTGCCTGGAAGCCCCTCTCGGAGGAAAAATCTCTCTTTTTTTATCAAAATTGTACTCAAATAACCCAAGACAGGTGGGTTTTGGATGTGATTTTAAGAGGCTACAAATTCCATTTTCATACCTTGCCAAGACCAAGCGGATGGCCAGACCTTCCAAAGCATCAATGGATGGAGGCCTTAAACCAGGTAGAAACTCTTTTGGCTATGAATGCCATAGAACCAGTTCCACTTTCAGAGATGGGAAAAGGTTTTTACTCAAGGCTCTTTCTAGTCCCAAGGAAACAAAACTCATGGAGACCCATACTGGATCTGTCGGTCTTGAACACCTTTCTAGAGATTCCAAAATTCAAGATGCTTACTCTACAACAGCTACTTCCAATGCTGTGCAAGGATTCTTGGATGGTAACTTTGGATTTAAAGGAGGCATATTTACACATTTCCATCAGGCAGGATCGCAGAAAATACCTCAGGTTCAAAGCTGGATCGAGGCACTTTCAATTCTCTGCGCTGCCCTTTGGATTGTCTACTGCTCCCAGGGTTTTCACCAAATGCCTGGTTCCAGTAGTAGCTTACTGCAGACTCAAGGGAATTCAAATTTACCCTTATCTGGACGATTGCCTAATTCAGGCAGACAGCAAGGATGTCTTACTACATCATCTGGAATTTGTACAAAACCTCCTCAAGTTCCTGGGATTCTCTGTAAACATAAAAAAGTCAAATTTGATACCATCACAACACATAACTTTTCTGGGTGCTCTTCTAAACACTACAACCCAGGTGGCATTTCTGACATCCGAAAAACAACTTCAGCTGGCTTCAACTTTCAAGACCTTGGCAACTTTAACTCCACTATCTGCAAGGAAATTCCTGCAGGCTTTGGTTTACATGGCCTCCTGCATCCTTCTCGTACCATATGCAAGACTGCACATGAGGAAAATACAGTGGTACCTAAAAAGTGTATGGTCTCAGCATTGCCACAGTTTAGACATACTGATCGCTGTCCTTCCTTGCCTTCTTTGGTGGTCCAGGGCTTGTGCCCTAAACAAAGGGAAACCCTTCTGTCTGCCTCCCGCCACTCAGATTCTAACCACAGATGCCTCGGATTATGCTTGGGGAGCCCATTTCCAGGGCAACTGTCTGCAAGGCTTTTGGACAAAGGATCAGAAGCACCTGCATATCAATTTAAAGGAAATGTTAGCCGTTCAGAAAGCTCTGTTGGCCTTCAGGAATCTTTTACACCCAGGACAACTGCTAATACGGACAGACAGCACCACAGTTATGTGGTACATAAACAAGCAAGGGGGGTTTCACTCCTACCCCCTTTGCAGACTAGCCTTGGATCTATGGGACACAGCTATAGCTTACAATCTGGATCTTTAAGCTCAGTTTCTACCAGGGAAACAAAACTTACTGGCAGACAGTTTGAGCAGAAACCTTTCGGATCCACACGAATGGATGCTGGACACGAAAATATTCAGGATGATAACAGCAGTCTGGGGATGTCCTCACATAGACCTTTTTGCATCCCATCTCAATAATCAACTACAGAATTTTTGCACCAGGACCTTCCACAAAAAAGCTTGGAAAGTGGATGCCCTGTCGTTCAGTTGGAGGAACCTCTCGGGATATGCCTTTCCGCCTGTTCCTCTTCTTTCACCGGTCTTATTGAAGATCAAACAGGACAAGCCCAAGATGATAATCTTGCTAGCTCCGAATTGGCCTCGGCAGTTTTGGTATCCAACGCTGAAAAACCTATGCCTGGAGCCTCCTTGGGTTTTACCTCAGTCTCCAAACCTTCTGTCCCAACATCAGGGTCAGTTTCTTCACTCTGTCAGAACTCTCTGCCTGGCAGCCTGGTTAATCCAGAACCTTTGATTTCTTCTTTACTACCCAAACAGGTTATGGATGTCATTTTAGAAGCCAGACGTCCTAGCACTAGAAAATCTTATGCAGGAAAATAGAAAATATTTTGTTCCTGGATGCAGGCTCAGGATTCTGATCCTCTTCTTCCTAATATCACTTTAATCTTACTTTACTTGACAGACCTCTTACATAAGGGTCTCTCTTTCTCTTCCATTAAGATACATGCCTCTGCTATTTCTGCTCATTATAATTCGAACCCTCCCATCATTTCCCACCAGCTTATGAGACAGTTTCTCAGGGTAGCGAAGAATTAAGGCCTCCTAGATCTCCTCCCATTCCTGCTTGGGACCTCAACTATGTTTTGGAAAAACTAACTTTGCCTCCTTTTGAGCCTGCTGCTTCTTCTGACATCAAATTTTTATCTTGGAAAACAGCTATTCTGTTAGCCCTAACCTCTGCCAGGAGGGTTTCAAAGTTACAAGCTCTTATGGCTGTGGAACCATATATTATTTTTCATAAAGGCAGGGTTTCTTTGAGGACTAATCCTGCTTTCATGCCTAACGTGGTTTCCAAAGTGGCTTTAAACCAAACTATCCACTTTCCAACCTTTTTCCCCACTCCTCAAAATAAAGGGGAAAGGATATTACATTCCTTGGATGTACACAGACAGCTATGTTTTTACCTGGACAGAACCAAGGACATCAGAAAATCAGATCAATTGTTCATTTCTTATGCTTCAAGTTCCCAAGGTAAAGCCATTTCAAAACAGACCATTTCAAAATGGATTGCTCATGGAATCAGATTTTGTTATTCACACCATGGAAAGCAAATCCCAGGGAGTATACAAACTCATTCCACCAGAGCTGCTGCCACTTCTGCAGCCTTCCTCAGAGGAGTTCCTACCAAAGACATTTTGGAAGCTGCAACTTGGAGTTCAGTGCATACCTTTTCAAAGCACTACAATCTTCCTCTCTACTCTAAGTCTAGGGCAGGCTTCGCCTCTGCAGTCTTGCAGGGCCTTGTAGCCGCTCCTTCTTCAGTATGACCACCTCCCTTTTCTTCAGCTTTGGGATTCTACCGTACAGTCATGACTGCAACAGTGAAACACGATGAACATAGTACAGTTGTGTACACCTACCATAAATGTAGATGTTCGAGTGTCTTCACTGTTGCAGTCTGGGTTTCCCTTCCTCCTGTCCCCTCTTGTGTTTTACTTTTGTGTGGTTCCTTCCTTCACCATTCTTCGGAGGTGTATTTGCATAGGTTATGGGACTTTTTCCCTTTTTGGGACTCCTGACATCTTGGGCAAGAAAAACTGGAGAAGATGGCGTTGGCTGTCTGCTTTGTACTCCTGGTGCACTGACGTCAGGGAGCATGGTTGAACAGCCGACGCTGGACCCAGACTTTAGGATTCTGGCCGACCGAGGACTGCCTGCCGGCAGGGGAGAACCCTACAGTCATGACTGCAACAGTGAAGACACTCGAACATCTACATTTATGGTAGGTGTACACAACTGTACTTTCAACTGCTGAATCCTACACTAAGGTGCTGTACGAGCACATTCACTCGTGCATGGACCGAGCCATCCCAAATAGAACCAAGATGCTGTCCTCTAAAAAAAAGGAAGCCAATTTGGTGGTCCCCTGCCATAAACAAGCTGTACAACAGAAGGAGGAAACTATTTCAGAAAAGAGGAAGAACCCAGGATTCAAAAAACTCCCTCACCAGTCTCAGTAGAAAGCTGAGATCCCTCATAAAATCTTCCCTAGCTAGTTACAAAAACAAAATTGCCAAAGATTTCAAAGACAACCACAAGGCATCCTATAGCTATGTCGAGAATCTAAATGGTAATACTCAGATCTGCTCTGAGCTACAGCAGGATGGCACTAGATATATTGATCCCAAGGATATTGCCAATATCCTGGCAGATAGATTCAGTGCCAACTTCACCACCCTCTCACCCTCTAAATGGCCAATCTCAATACCAAAAGAATGACAAATTCTGGTAATCACAGTCACTCAGGTAAAAACTGCACTCTCCAAAGCCAAGAATACAGCATCCATGGGACCAGATGTCATCCCAGGCTGTGTACTGCATGAACTACAAAATGAACTGGCACCTCACTTATGTGTTATGTTTAATCATAGCCTTACCTCAGCCTTCATGCCCACAGAGTGGCGCAAAGCTGCAGTCATCCCACTCCACAAGGGGGGATCCACTGTGTATCCCGGGAAGTGCCACCCCATCAGTCTGATGAGCCTGATCTGCAAGGCCATGGAACATGCTATCATGGAACTTATAAACAAAGACATTGGCAACCTCCAAACACTGGACCCCAACCAGTTTGGGTTCGTGAAGGGCCGATCTTGCTTCCTGAACCTGATCGACTTCTTCAAATCAGTCTCCAGAGCTGTGGATGAGGGTAAGATGGTTCACACAGCTTACTTGGACCTCGCCAAGACTTTCAATACTATCCCCCACTCTGGAATCCTAGATAAACTTACTAAGCAGGCCATTAATCCCTACATCACTCGTTGGGTTTCAAACTGGCTTACTGACAGAACACACACTGTAGAAGCAGGTGACTCCAAATCCAGCTCCAGACAAGTGGTGTACTGCAAGGTTCTGTCCTGGGACCACTCTTGTTTGCCATCTACTTCTCTGAAGTACAGGCCAACACTAAGAGACTCTGGCTTACAAAGTTTGCATTGGGAGCCATTATTGAAAACCCATATTATGTGGATATACTACAAAAGGGCCTTAGCAAAACAGATGCTTGGTGCCAGAGCCATGGTTTCTAGCTAAATGCCAAAAAATGTGTAGTTGTCCCCTTTGGGAAAGACCACGTACCTGTGAACTACCACATAGGTGGCAGTACACTAAACACCAAAAGTGTGATAAGAGACTTAGTGGTCTCACCTTTGATAACCACATAGCCACAACAGTTAGAAAATCCTTCTACATGGCACACCTCATCACTAAGGGCTTTTCATCCAGAAAAAAGGAGGTCATTGTCCCTCTGCACTCATCCCTCATTATACCCATTATAGAATACAGTGCCCTGTTTAGTATGTACCTCACAAAATCATCTGCAACAACTAGAAAGGCTGCAGAAATACCTCACAAAAAGAAACACAGGCCTAAAGCTGACCGTCTAAAGAATCTCCAGCTATACTGTCACATATCGCCTACTCAGAGGCGATCTCAGCCTAGCGTGTACAAGGTCATGTTAAACCCAGAGTTGTTGGACATGATACACTTAAAGAAATCCCAATCCCTCCGAGCCACACGCTCCAGGGATCTTAACCTTGTCATCACAATGAATCGAACATGCTGGAAAGCTAGGTTCCTGACCCAGGGGCACCCCGTACTCTGGAATATGCTTCCCATACATGTCAGGCAGAGCGCCTCAATGGCTGTCTTCAAGAGGAACCTTGATGATTGGATGGGAGATTCCTGTCAGTAGCCCTGCTAGACAGGGGTCCAGGAAAGTAAATATTTGTGGGAGGCAATAGCCAGGGAATCATTATGGCTAGGCTTGTATAGGCACTAGGGCCAATAGCCTAGTACCTACCTATGAACTGACCAGTTGTGTGTTTTTTGACATATTTCATAAATTTTCTGTGTATTTAGATAGTTTAGACTTAGCGATGATAGTGTTTGAGATATTTCTCTAGTATTCTACCCGGATTGTTTTATGTAAATTTCATGATGTCTGATAAAATGGGCACATCTGGTTTTAAACGTTGTGCTTCATGTAAGGGTAAACTTCCTAATAGTGACTCACATGATGATTGTGTTTATTGTTTGGGGGTGCCCCATCTTTTGGTGCAACGTCCCTGTGTGATTTGTCAAAGTTTCATTCAGCGCACCTTGAACGAGTACAAGAATAAGTTGATCCTGAAGGGCCTACTTAAGTCGCCCTTTTCAAAGGCCCTTTGTGCAATGGAAGTCTAATCCCCTCCAATCAAGGATAAGAAAAGGTTCCACTCTGTTCCCTCTTCACCATCTGGTGATCAGGGGAAATCTGTAAAGCCTAAAGTGCCAAAACTATCTTCGGAGCATAAGTCTTCCTTATCGGCACCAACCTCTTCTACTCCGGCTACGTCCGTTCCTATGTCGGCACCATTTTTGGCTCTAATACTGTCTCTGGCACCGACTATCGACCACACATGGACTACTATGACTTCGACACCGAGTGCCGCCTCAGCACAGTGCATGCCTTCGATGCCTATCTCTGCAAGTTTGACTGAACCTTCCTCGTCTGCTCCCAGTGCCCCTTCGAGCCAAGCCTTTTACGGCCCTGATAAATACGAATTTGACTCTACTGCTTCTGGTCTCCAAACTTGAGACATCGGTGCCGGTAGATTCCACACCACGGACCCGATACTCTCCTTCCACAGATCCATTTCTAGGGCAGGTGTACAGTCCATTCCTAGATTGACCTGACTCCCTGTTGGGAGCATCCACAAGATCCACCAGGAGCCTTTCAGAACTTGATGTGGTGAATCTTGTGGACCAGCTGTTGACAGCCAGGAGGATACCCACTCCTCCCAGGACCCATCCTCCTGCAGGACTTGAGTTGACTTCTCCATGGATTCCATTCTATTCTCCTCTTTTGACCATACTGGTTCCAAAGCCTTCTGCTCTGACATCTTTTTCGGAACCCCCCCCCCCCATCTCGGCACCTGTAGTGGACCTCACTGGGGCTCTGGGACTGTCTCTTTGGTTCTCAGTTCCTGCTGAACTTGGGCCTTCCTCAACCCTGTTATTGGGCTGCAGGCTCCTCGGTTCGTGGCACACTTCCAAGTGCGTCTATGGTTCTGTGCTCAGTGCCGGGAATGCTGTCTGCACTGATCCTGCTTAAGGCTCCATCCTCGGGAGCAGGTTCGATGGAGTGGGGTGTGACCCCAGTTCTGAGGTTGCCCTTCTCAGTTCTAGGCTCCCATCCCTCTTCGGGTGGACCTGCTTTCAGTGTTATGGAGAGGGCACTTGCTTCTAGAAGTATTTCGCCGACGTCTGAACCCCAGACCTCTCCCTCTGAGCTACATATGTCACAGGTATTTCTGCAGGGTTTCCATGCCTGGCCATCTACCTCTTGAATGACCCTGCCTGCAGACGAGCTAGTACAGCTCGTGGTATAGCGCGTTTGGAAGAACCCTGATTCTGTTCAGTCGATCCCTCAGAGACCTGACAAGGTACTTTCTCCCCCGAGGAAAACCCACATTGGTCCAGAGGTTTACCAGTCGATACTATGGTGGTGGCGGCAGCCACGAAAAAGGATCTCGCCGAAGAGAGTCAAACTGTTCACTCACCCAACAGGGAGTTCCAGGCCATGGACAGATTAGGGAAGCTAGTCTTTGCTTCAGCGACCTTTGCCATACAGTCCCTGAACTACTTGGCACATTTTACGAGGCACCAAAGAGACTTGGTTTCCGAACTGTCTAGAACACTCGCAGGACAGGTGTCTGACGAGGTTAGGGATAAAGGTGCCTCGCAGCTCGCAACCCTGGAATCAATCTCCAATTCGTCCATGAGGTTGCTGTCACACGCAACCGAAGGGGCGCCTAGAGCTGCGGGTTCAGGAATAGTTATGAGACGCCATGCCTGGATGCTCCTTTGTGAATTCGCAGACCCTTTCAAGTCTTCCTTCCTGAATGCTTCCATTGAAGCATCTTCTCATTTTGGCTCCAAGGTGAAGGGCACTCTGGAGAGGTGTGAGCAGGATGGTTAGACACTGTCTGCCGTAGGTCTACGTTTTTCCAATCCTCAATGTCCAGAACATAGAATTAATCGGAGCAGTCTTCGACACCCGCTCTTGTCTGGTGTCACTCCCAGCTCACAGACTTCAGAGATTGAGGCTGCAGCTCTGGGTGATACTCTGTCAAAAAAAAAGTCTCAGCGAGAGAGGTTCTTTAGGTTTTAGGATCCATGGCAACTTCCATACCTATAATGCCTGTTGTGAAACTGCATATGCGAATACTTCAGTGGCTTCTTCTTTCTCAATAGTTCCTGAATTACCACCCTCTATGCGTTCAAATTCAGATAACCAATTCTTGCAAGCAGGACCTTCTTTGGTGGATGAGGCCAGACACAGAACTTTGGAGCCGCCCATTCCACCCCCTCAACCCAAAGCCATTGTGACCACGGATGCTTCCCTGATAGGGTTCGTGGGGCATTTCCAGGGAAAGACAGTCCAAGGCACATGGTCCACGTTGGAGGCCAACCTGCATATCAGCATTCTAGAACTGAGAGCGGTGCTATTAGCATTGCAAGTATTTCAACCTGTTCTTCCTTCTGGAATGATTGCAGTTCAGTCAGACAACATGTCAGTAGTCTGGTATATCAACAAGCAAGGAGGAACCAAGTCCTATCCCCTGTGTCGAGAGGCCATGAAAATTTGGCAGTGGGCGATAGCTTCCAACCGCTTTCTGATAGCAATGCATATCCTGGGAATTTCCAACGTGATTGCAGACAAGTTGAGCAGATGTATTCTCATGCCTCATAAGTGGTCCCTCAATCTCAATGTAGCAGCAGAAATTTTCAGCCGTTGGGGCAAACCTTGCTGCAACCTATTCGCCTCCCCGTCAAACAACAAATGCAGCAGCTGTTTTGCCTTATTCCCCCCAAAGGGGGAGTCTACGAGAGATGCTATGATTCACGATTGGCCCACGGGACTGCTGTATGCTTATCCCCCCATTCCTCTGATACCCCAATTCATAAAGAAAGCTATTTGGTTGAAATGCAAAATGATCCTCATATCCCCCTTTTGTCCTCGATAGGTTTGGTTCCCCTTCCTTCGGCCTCATCTGTTATGTCGACCGTGGATTCTAGACCCTCTTCCAGACCTAATTTCTCACCCCCAAGAATTGAGTCATCCGAACCTATCCAGCCTCAAGCTGACAGCTTGGTTTCTCCACGTCCGTTCATCCCCAGGCAGAATGACCTCACCTGTTCATGACACAATTCTTACCTCTTATAAACCACCCACCAGAAGACTCTATCTGGATAAATGGAAACGGTTCTCTATTTGGTCAAAGGAAAAGATGCTAGATCCATACTCTGCTTCAGTCACAGCAGTTTTACAATACCTATCTACGTTTTTTAAAGATGGAGCCGCACCTTCTACCATACAAGTACGTCTAGCGGCTGTCTCAGACTATCATAATGGCTTGAATGATTCTCCCGTCATCTCGCTTTGTTTATGCAAAACATTTCTCAAGGGGGTATGTCACATTAGGCCTCCAATCAGATAACCTATAGAGCCATGGAACCTAATGTTAGTTCTCCAGTCTTTAACTCAACCTCCATTTGAGCCTACAGCGAAGTGTGACCTCAAATTCTTGTCGTGGAAATCCCTCTTCCTGGTAGCCATCACGTCAGCCAGATGAATTTCTGAGCTTCAGGCATTATGCACCAAAAGGCCCTACCTAATTTTCCACAAGGGCAGAGTATCACTCCAGACAAATCCATCTTTTCTCCCCAAAGTTATTTCAGATTTTCCATCAGTCAGACTATTGACTTTCTAGTATTTTTCCCGAATTTTTCTAATAAAGGCGAATACTGTCTACATCCCTTGGATGTGCACAGACAGTTGAGATTTTATTTAGACAGGACCAAAGCAGTACGTAAAACTGACCAACTTTTCATTTCCTTCTCTCGGCCTGGAATGGGAAATTCTGTCTCCAAGGTCACTTTATCAAAATGGTTAAGGGACTGCATACACTTCACTTATTCATTTGTAAAAGAACCTGTGCCACAGTATGTTAAAGTCCATTCTACTAGATGTATGGCAATGTCTGTAGCCTTCCATTCCAGGGCTTCTGTGGATGATATCGGTACAGCAGCAACTTGGGCTAAACCCCACACTTTTATCCATCACAAATTGGATGTGGTCTCCAGAGGGAGAGCTGCCTTCGGCTCAGTGGTGATCAGGAACATTCTTCCATAAAGGCCGCCCAAAGATCACAAGGTAGCTGGGGATTCTGTCCCATCAGTGACGAATGGAAAGAAGATTAACAACATCAGATAAAGAAGTTATGTCTTACTATAACATTCCATCTGTGTTTTTGATCTTCTTTCATTCATCACTCCCTACCCTCCTTCCCCCGCCAAAGACATTTGGGGGATACTTTGTGTCCAAGTGGTGACGTAGGGCATTTGTGCCGAAATGCCCTCTGCTTTACTAGTACAGCATGGGCAAACCCGATGTGAAGTAATAGGGAGAAGGGCCCTATAGGTAGAAGCTTAGCTCGAGAGTTTTTGGCTGGCACAAACTTGGTATTAGGCTGACTCAGTTCCGAGGGCTCGGAACCGAACCCAATCATTGATGAATGAAAGATCATCAACAACACAGATGGAACTTTATGGTAAGACATAACTTCTTTTTTTATTAGACCCATTGCTTCTACTATGTTTGGAACTGTCTGGGTATCCCTCTTACGCATTGCCCTCATTTCTGCCTGCAAATCTTGGTATTTTATGACTTTGTGTCTCTCTGTAAGTAAGACACTGTAATCACTGCATGTAGAAATTTCAATGATAAATGCTACTTATGTCTTCTTTTTCTGCAGTCTGTATTATATGCTCAAAGAGCCTTTTCTTTGAATATATAATCATCAACCCCTAAAGAGCGAACGGCCACGTCCAGGATTTTTTTCCTGGGGGGGGGGGGGGGGGGATTCACAGGGCAATACACAAAAAACACAAATCCGGAATCGCTCTACGTTGGGGAAAGGGCAGTTCCTGATAACAGCCAACTGAATTTTTTCCCCGAGAAAAAAGTTTGAGAACGTGGTGTTTGCACTTTAGTGAGTTTGCTCTTTAGGGGTTGATGATTATATGTTTGAAGAAATGGCTCATCGAGCATGTAATATAGACCTCTTTTCCTGGACTACTATATCTGGTTTTCTCCCATCTATGTTTTGAACTTTTGATAGTGGGTGAGCCCATGTGATATAAACTTCATCATTTTCTATAATGTTTTGTGGCTCATGTTTCCAATGCTACTTCAATATTATAATGTTTGCACAGGCTCCAATGCAACATTCTTGCCACATTATTATGCCTTTCAGTATACAGGCTTTCTGTCATTAGTGTATCACATCAGCAACAAAATGTGCGACTGTTTCCAACTCTGTTCTATAAGTCCTGTACTTGTTTGTTTTCTCCGACATGTTCAGTGGACTTTGTAAACCAACGTGTATGTAGTCCACTATCCTGGGCCACCAATATTAACGTTTCATCTCTTGGTTTAAATTTACTTGTCCTTAACCAAGCCTTTGTTAGTTCCTGATTGACGAGGTTGTTCCAGGAGTTTTCTGTACTTGCAACTATATTTATGCATTTTAAACATTTTTTTGCCATCTCATCTATTCCTTCACCTTATATTCTTTCTTTTATTTTTGGAGCAGTAATTTGCTGCCTGATTTTTATCTACTTCTGGTTTGATTTCCATTCCCATTTGACACTGATATGCTTCTGCTAAATTAAGCAGGGACATCATATTAGACTTATCCTCATGTTTTAAAACTTTTGCTGTGTTTGTACCTTATGAGGGCAGATTAAAAATCTGTTTTGACATCTGAGCAGTCCATTTCTGTGGAAGCTGTTTAATCACCCCAGAACTATAAGTTGGAACAGGTGGAACAGGAAGACCAAATTGGATTATAGCTTGGATTTTGTTCCTAGATGTCAGGGCTTTTAGTATTGATTTTAGTCTTCTAAAATATTCCTAAGTTTTATTTGCATTTGTTCATAGATCATAGATCATAGATTAGTACTAGGCTAACTGCCCTTGCGAGCCATTTTAAGCCTAGCCAATTATCCCTTGAGAGACTCAAACCCTGCACCTTGTGTTTGTAAGGCAAACACCTTAACCATTAGGCCACCCTCCCAACCCATGTTGCTTTTTCATCAATTTCCAAATATTTATGCACTCCCACATGCTCCAGTTATTTTATATCACATTCCTGTCCCAGACTGATAGTTTCTCAGTGCTAGAACTTTCCTGCTTTAAAAGTTGCTTTTGCACATTTATCAAGACCAAATGGCATTCTTACATTTGAGAAAGTTTTGACCACTTGCAGATGTGCTTTCAGTTCCTTAAATCATCCACAAAAAAAGAAGATAAGTCTTCACACTTTGTTGTTTTCTGGGAGCCAAATTGTAGCCATGACCTAATCTGTTAAGTAGATAGTGAAGGACAAGACAAAAGAGCACCAGTGACAGAGTAACCTTGGAATATCCCTCCTCTGAATTTTTATCCCTGGGATAATAATTTGTCCTTTTCATGGCTTTGCTGCAAAGTGGCTTGTCATTTTAATGTAGTTGAGCAATTTAGGGTGTATCATATACATTTGTAAGCACTCTTTTTATCCATGAATGTGGGATGATGTCACTTTCTTTTTTTATAGTCTATCCATGCCATAGTTATATTCAGTTCTCTGTTCTGACTTTACTTAACAAGAAATTATCCTTTGTTCCACATGACTTTCTTTTGTTACCCTCTTGATGTTCATAGTGTTTCACTGTTGCAGTCATTACACTTGGGTTATCCTGCTGGCAGGCTACCCACAGTCAGCCTGAATTCCAAAGTCCTGGTCCGACGTTGGTTGTTGTCGCCTCTTCCCTGACGTCAGTGCGACAGGGGTATATAAGATGCAGCCGGCGCCATTTTCTCCAGTCTGTCTTGCCACGCAGTACCCGAAGCAAAAGCAGTTCGCAAGTGCCGGTCGGCCGACTCCTGAGATTTTCGAAATTGAATTTCAGAACCAAAGTCTTCAGTAAAGCTAAGTACCCTGTTGGGGAAACTTTTTCTTGCTCCAGACCAATGTCAGTAAAAGTTAACAATTGTATTTCTTGTGGGAAGCAAATACCTCATAAGGATTTTCACTCTTACTGTATTCCTTGCCTAGGCCCTGACCACGACGTTGCTAGTTGTCAGTTTTGTGCTAGATTCAACCAACGCACTATTAAGCGTCGGTTTGATTTTGCTTTACATTACTTTGGCCGAAGGTTTAACTACATAATGCCGTCGGAACAACCGACGACCGGAATTCATAAAAAAATGCAAAGACAAAGAAAAGGTGGGTGTTTTCAGACCTACACAGCTTACTATCAATGCAGCCAAGGCAAAGTCTAAAACACCATTAAAGACATAGAAACAAGTACAGCATTCTCCTGGACAGTCATCCATGCCAAAGAAACAGATGCTTAAAATGGCCGAGGACTTAATTACTTTGATCAGGGGTTCCCATCCCCCTCTTGATAAAAGGCCTAGGCAAGACACTGTGATTCCAGGTTTCTGTTTCCTCTGATTCTTCTTCAGAATAGGGATATTCTCTTCCTCCCTATGAGGACTCTGACGCTGAAGAATCTATCCCTTCAGCCAGTCCTCCTGAGGATTACTCTTTTGGGGAAACCTTGCACACCACGAGGGAGCATTTCCATTGGGAGAGCCAGGATTATTCTGAGTCCAAGAAAAGGCTCAGAGACTTTCTTTTACTGCCCCAGCACAGGCCCCTTGCTGTCCCCCCTGTACTAGATATTGTTGATGATGTTTTTTCTGAATCCAGTTTGTCTCCTGATTCTTTACCCCCTGCACCAGTCAAGCCAGATAGGTACTACAGGGTCCCAGACTCTCATAAATTTCTTTATAAAATCCCTGCTGCTAACCCAGAAACAATTTCTCAGGGTCACAAAGGGGTTAAGGCTTCCAGTGCAAAAAACTCTGTCCCCTCTGATAGGGATTCTAGAGCATTGGATAGATGGGGGAAAAATTTACACTTCTGCTACTTTAGCTGTAAGGGTTTTAAACTGCCAGTTTCACATGCTTAAATATCAACAATACCTAATATCTTTGCTTAAACAGAAAATGCTTACAAGCTCAGAATGTCCAGACAATAAGGAAATGCAGGATTTATTGCATGCAGCTGAACAAGTGGGAAAGCATACTTTGCAATGTGGTTTTGATTCATTAGAAGCTTCTTGCAGAGCCGCAGTTACAGGTTCTGTCATTCAAAGGCATGCTTGGTTAAAAGAACAAAGTTTACCTGATCATGTTAAAGCAAAATTATTGGATGCTCCATTACAGCATGATACTTTGTTTGGTGTTAAGGCAGAAGAGGTGTTGAAGAAAATGCAGGATAAAGCAAAATCAATGCAGACAGTAAAGGATTTCTTACAGGTTCAGCCACCTAGATTTAGCAGGAAATGGCCTACTAAAAATTGGTCCTTTCCAGTATCAGACAGGCCACAAAGAGGCAGATACAGACGCCCAAGAGGCAGATCTCAGCCCTAAGGCTCATACAGACCTAAACAATGGGGTGCTTCAGCCCCCAAAGGCGGAGAAGACAAATCACAATCGTATAAGAAACAGTCCCAATGACTTCCTTCTACAAATGCCAAGCACTTACCTTTTGGCAGCACCCTTAGGGGGAAAACTAGCACTTTTCTCACAAAATTGGCACATGATCACCCAGGACAAATGGGTACTGAATATTGTTTCTCAGGGTTACAGGTTCCACTTTCACACCCTACCAAGGTCAAATGGTATGCCAGACCTGCCACAAAATCAATGAGCAGAGGCACAAAAACAAATTCATGCTCTCATGGACATGAGAGCTATTCAAAAAGTACTGCAGCAAGAACAGGGGCAAGGATTTTACTCAAGACTTTTCTTGGTACCCAGAAAGGACAAAGCCTGGAGGCCAATACTAGACCTGTCAATTCTAAATCCTTTCCTGGATGTTCCAAAATTCAAAATGTTGACACTGCAGCAACTTCTACCCATGCTGGGCAAAAAGGCTTGCCTAGTTACTTTGGACCTCAAAGAGGCATACCTGCATGTTCCAATCAGACAATCTTGCAGAAGATACCTCAGATTCATAGCTAGCTCAATGCATTACCAATTCTCTGCACTGCCCTTTGGCTTATCTACTGTGCCCAGGGTCTTCACAAAATGCCTGGTACCAGTAATTGCATTTTGCAGACAAAAAGGAATGCAAATATATCCCTACTTGGATGACTGCCTTATTCAAGCAGAGAGCAAGGACATTCTTCTGAACCATCTGGCGTTTGTAAAAAGATTACTAATTTTCCTAGGGTACACAGTAAACGAAAATAAATCAAAACTAGTGCTCTTTCAAGCGATAATATTCCTGGGTTCAAGCTTAAATACAACTGCCCAGATGGCTTATCTCACGCCAGACAAGCAAAGGCAACTGACTCATTACTTTCAAATGATGGGAACAAAGACCCAGCTACCTGCAAGAAAAGTTCTGCCAGCTTTGGGCTTCATGGCATCCTGCATCCTGCTAATTCCATATGCAAGACTGCATATGAGGAAGCTACAGTGGTATCTAAAAAGTGTTTGGACTCAACATTGTCACAGCCTGGAAACAGTAATAACTCTTATTCCCTGCCTGCAACAGTAGTTTCGATGGTGGGCACTGGCCTGTCACCACAACAAGGGACCCCCTTTCACTTTACCCACAGCCAGGCAGACAATAACAACAGATGCATTGGATTATGCCTGGGGGGCACACATCAGGGCACGTGGCCCGCGGACCAAATGCATCTTCACATCAATCAAAAAGAGATGCTAGCTGTACAGAATGCCCTGACAGCCTTCAAGGATCTACTACATCCAGGACAACTATTACTAAAGACGGACAATACTACAGTTATGTGGTACATAAACAAGCAAGGGGGCACACAATACTACCCCCTCTGCAGGCAAGCCATGACTGTGGAACACAGCATTGACCTATCAAGTATATCTGCAGGCACAATTCCTGCCAGGAAAGAAAAATACTCTGGCAGACGAACTAAGCAGAAACCTCATGGACCCTCACGAGTGGAAACTAAATCCACAGGTCTTCAGCATGATAACAAGGAAATGGGGATGCCCAGACATAGATCTTTTTGGTTCCCCTCACAACTGCCAACTACAGAGATTCTGCACAAGGACTTGTCACTCACAAGCATGGAAAGTGGATGCCCTATCATTCAGGTGGAAAACCCTAACAGTTTATGCCTTTCCACCACTGCCTCTCCTTCCCAAGGTGCTCCTAAAAGTCAGACAAGAGAAGCCAAAAATGATTCTGATTGCCCCAGACTGGCCACACCAGCACTGGTATCCAATCCTAAAGAGTTTGTCTCAAGGCCCAGCCTGGACTTTACCTCAAGTTCCTCATCTTCTGACTCAACAAAACAATCAGATCCTGCACAGCCAACTCAGAACGTTAAATCTGGCTGCATGGCAGATAATATAGTCACTCAGAACACACCTCTCTCTAAAGCTGTTATGGATGTCATTTTGGAAAACAGGAGGCCCAGCACCAAGAAATCTTATGCAGAAAAATGGAAGAGATTCTGTGCTTGGAACCAGGCACAAGGACTTGAACCACTTGTTCCAAATATTCCTCAGATTTTACAATACCTAACTGAGATGCTGGACAAAAGCCTCTTCTTCTCATCAATTAAGATCCATGCCTCTGCCATTTCAGCTCATTACAATACGGAACCTCCTATTTTCTCTCATCCACTGCTAAGACAGTATCTTAGAGGGGCAAAAAACATAAGACCTCCAAGGAGAGCACCGATACCTACACGGGACCCCAACTTTGTCTTAGAAAAGCTCACACTGCCTCCTTTTGAGCCAGCCAATACAGCTGATATAAAATTCTTATGGAAAACTGCTCTGCTCCTAGCAATAACTTCAGCAAGAAGAGTTTCAGAGTTACAGGCATTAATGGCAGTAGAACCTTTCATCATTTTTCATCCGGACAGGGTTTGTCTAAGGACAAACCCAACATTTATGCCAAAGGTAGTATCCAGTGTGGCTCTTAACCAAATCATTCATTTGCCAACATTTTGTCCAAATCCCCAAAATAAAGGGGAGAAACATCTGCACTCTTTGGACATACACAGGCAGCTATGCTTCTACTTGGACAAAACAAAAGCTTTCAGAAAAACTGAGCAACTGTTTGTAGCATATGCTACAGGATCACAAGGGAAGGCTATCTCAAAGCAGGACAGGACACTGTATTCATTTCTGCTATGCACAGCATGGCAAGTCAGTGCCTAAGAATATTAGGCCACATTCTACCAGGGCAGCAGCCACTTCAGCAGCCTTTCTCAGAGGAGTACCAACCAAAGAAATTTTGGAAGCTGCAACTTGGAGTTCAGTGCACACTTTTACCAAGCATTATCACTTACCTCTTTACTCTAAATCCAGAGCAGGCTTTGCCACTGCAGTTCTGCAGGGCCTCATAGCCACTCCTAATCGTATTTAGACCCAGCCGCCCTACCTCAACTTTGGGTTTCAACCCAAGTGTAATGACTGCAACAGTGAAACACAATGAACATAGTACAGTTGTGTACCTACCATAAATGTAGATGTTCGAGTGTATTCACTGTTGCAGTCCAGGTTACCCACCCTCCATCCCCCTTTCTTTGCTGGGACTTCTCTATCCTATACAACCTATGTGGTGTATTTGCTTGTAGATGAAGGTATTGTTTTTATTTTACTATATGTTTTTATAAGCAATATGTATTGCCTACCTTCTTGGGGGCACCTGACATCTGGGGCAAGAAAAACTGAAGAAAATGGCGTCGGCTGCATCTTATATACCCCTGGCGCACTGACGTCAGGGAAGAGGCGACAGCAACTGATGCCAGATCAGGACTTTGGAATTCAGTCCGACTGCGGGTAGCCTGCCAGCAGGATAATCCAAGTGTACTGACTGCAACAGTGAATACACTGGAACATCTACATTTATGGTAGGTACACAACTGTACTTTCTATTGCCATGACTGAATTTTCTTCTAAATGACTATAAACTCTGTCGGCATCAATTCCAGTGTATAGTTTATACATAGTCAGAAGGCAAGTTACTGGTCTATAGATGTTCTTCGTGTTTCACTGTTCCAGTCATTACATTTGGGTAATCTGCTGGCAAGTTGCCCTCAGTCTGCCTGAATAACAAAGTCTTTGGTCCTGCGTCAGTTGCTGTCTCCTCTTCCATGACGTCAGGTCGTCAGGGGTATAAAACATGCAGCTGGCACCATTTTAATCAGTCTTTCTTGCCGCCCTGTGCCCGAAACAGAAGCAGTTCGCAAGTGCCAGTCGGCCGACTCTTGAAATTTTCGTTTTCGAGTTTCAGAACCGAAGTCTTCAAACTAAAGCTAAGTACCCGTTGAAACTTTTCTTGCTCCTTACCGATGTCAGTAAAAGTTAATAATTGCATTACTTGTGAGAAGTAAATATCTCATAAGGATTTTCATTTGTACTGTATCCCTTGCCTAAGCCCTGATCACAACGTGCTTTGCTGTCCGTTTTGTGCTAAATTTAACCAACGCACTATTAAGCGTTGGTGTATTTTTGCTTCTAAATGTTTTTGTTCAAAATTTAACTACCCTGAAATGTCGTCGGTTAGCAGTCCGACTACCAGAGTTCACAAAAAATGCAAGGAAAAAGACAGACCATCAAGGTCCAAAACAGACGACGAGGCTTCTTGTAAGCCAGTTGCTGGTTCGCTGGTACTCAGTGAGGCGCTTTTGTAGCCCCTGATGCCCGCTACATTTGAATCGCAGGCCTCTATTGAGACCCATTCGGAGTCTGGTATGCCGCAAGATTCTGCAAGTATTGAACCCACGGATGTCTCTCCCTTGGATGAGTCTGGAGCCACTGAGCAGGCACCGGCTTCTGAGGGTATTTTCAGGCCTCAACATTTTTATATTAAACCAACTCCATCATCAAAAACAAGGCCAAAATCAACTTCTGTGTCTAAACAAAATGATGAATGAGCCACGTGCTCAGGCCCCTATGCCTAAAAAACAAATGATCAAAATGGCTGAGGATTTTTCTCCAAAAGAATACAAATTAAAAATGGTACCCGTCAAGGGTGTCCGTTATCCCCTATATTATTCAATTTATACTTAGAACCATTATTTTTACATATCAAGCAAAATATTTATCATAATGCCCCAGTAATATATGGTACAAGAATACCCATGGCTGCGTTTGCAGACGATCTAAATATATACTGTACGACGCCTGTTTCAGATACCAATAAAATATTAAAAGCAGTGGACGACTTCGCTAAAATATCTAATTATAAGATAAATTAAAAAAAAAACAAAATATTTCCTTTAAAGACGCCTACACCCTTTTCACTGTTACCATTGGTTGGTCAGTTAAAAGCTGAAGAAAGGATAAAATACTTGGGCATTAGTTTTTCAACAGATAATAAAGACTTTTATGTGAACAACGTTAAGTTAATTTGGGATCATATAGCATTTGATTTAAAAAGGTGGAATAATTTGAAATTACCAATAATGGCAAAGACCTCAGTTATTAAAATGAATGTACTCCCTAGAATATTATATATTTTCAGAGCTACTCCAGTTCAAATTTCCAGGAAATTTTTCAAACAACTTCATACAGAATTAGGTAGATTTCTTTGGGAACCTAGAAAAACTAGAATAACTTATGAAAAATTGATGACTCCGAAAAGCAGGGGTGGTTTAGATTTACCGAATTTTGAAATATATTATTTAATAATAAATGCTAATAGAATTCTAAGAGTGGCTCACTTTGACAAGTCCAGTCCTAGATGGTCACCCAAGTGGTTGATTTTGAATCACAAACATGCCGCTGGGGTGGGTATTAACAGTAAGGCATTACCCTTTGTAAACAAAGGTACTCGTAAAATGTACGCTTTAATAGAACATATCAGAGTATATATAATATCAATACAAAATCTGTTTAATTCACTAAACCTTTTGCAATATATGATGACTTTCCAACCATTCCACAAGAACCCGAATTTGAAAATTGGTAATCAACTGATAGATCTAAAAAAATTTCCACTTATTAGTGATTTAACCATACTTGATTTATATCCTTTTCTTGGTGTCTCAGTACACGACATCTTAAGAGAGATGAATCTTCCTAACTCGTATTTAATTATAATGAGGCAGCTAAAGATCTTTTAATAAGTTATTTTAGTAATTTTAAAATTAAAGAAGAAGACTTAAACATTTGCCTAAATTTATGGCAAACGCTTATGCAGGACTGCAAATATATAACGGCTTCGTATAACTTGATAAAATATGTGAAATATAGTAAGCAAATACTTTTATCTAAATACTGGAGGGAGAAATTATTACCGGTTGATGATAACCGGATATTGAAAGCAATTAACTCTAAAATCAGTATCTCTTCAAAAATTATTATTTACTCAGTTGATGATATGGAATAATGCTTATTATACTCGTCTTACTCTGCATAAATTTAACTCAAAAAATTCACCTAAATGTCCATATTGTATAGACCAAACGGCTGACCTTTTACACATGTTCTGGAGTTGTAAATGTATTTTCAAACTTTGGAATTCCTTAAAACTTCAGTTACAAAAAATGGGATATCAACAGTCTACACTTTCTTGGGAGTTTATGATTCTCCATATTCCTCCGAATAATTTGGATAGATCCCAAATGATCATACTTATAAATATCTGTCTGTTAATGAAGCTTTATATAGCAACAAATTGATTGAACCCATCCCAGACTTCATGGGAAAACTTTAAAACTGTAGCAATAAGGCATATTTTAGCACATAAATTACTAATCAAAGATCACAAGAAAAGTATAAATAACACAAAAATATGGGAGCAAATCTGTAATATTGTATTAGCTTAGAGATTCCAATCCACTTTTTCCCAGGAGGTACATACGGAGTATGGAGGTTAATTTAGATAAACCTTATATTGATACTAGATGTTTTTTTCTTTTTTTCTTTCTGTATTACTCATCTAGAAGTTTATATTAATGTATAATGTTTTTATGTAACTGTTGGAAGCATTCATGTATATAATGTAAATATGTTGTAGTATTGTATTAGCATTTTGAAAAGAATAAAGATTTATCATTGAAAAAAAAAATGGCTGAGGATTTAATTACCTTGATCAGGAGTTCCCAACCCCTCCCCCCGCTAAGAGGCCTCGGCAAGGCACTAATTATGAATCTTCAGATCAGGTTTCCATTTCTTCTGATTCCTCTTCTGATCAAGAATTTTCTATTCCACCATATGAAGACTCTGATGCAGAGAAATCCATCCCATTTGCATCTCCTCCTGAGGATTACTCTTTTGGAGAGTCTTTGCATACTTTAAGGGAACATTTTCACTGGGAGAGTCAGGACTTCTCAGAATCAAAAAAGAGGCTTAGGGATTCTCTTCTTCTTCCTCAGCATAGGCCTTTAGTTATATCTCCTGTATTAGACATTGTGGATGATGTGTTCTCAGAATCAAGCATGGCTCCTGATTCCCTGCCTCTGTCTCCTAGTAAGCCAGACAGATACTACAGGGTTCCTGACTCTCACTAATTTCTTTTCAAAAATCCTGCTGCTGATCCTGAGACTATTTCTCAGGGTCCCAAGGGTGTTAAGGCTTCTACAGCCAAAAATCCTACCCCTTCTGATAGAGATTCCAGGGCGCTGGATAGATGGGGTAAGAAGGTTTATACGTCTGCAGCTTTGGCAATCAGGGCTTTAAACTACCAGTTTCATATGCTTAAATATCAACAGCATGTTATGGGCTTACTGAAACGGAAAATGTTGTTGATTTCTGATTGTGTGGAAAATAGAGTTGCAGGATTTATTGCATTCAGCATAACAGGTTGGAAAGCATACTTTGCAATGTGGTTTTGATTCCTTGGTGGCCTCCTGCCGGGCTGCTGTAACAGGATCTGTGATAAGGCATGCCTGGCTCAAGGAGCAAAATCTGCCTGATCATGTTAAAGCTAAATTGTTGGATGCCCCTTTACAGCATGATAGTCTGTTTGGTAATAAGGCAGAAGAGGTTTTAAAGGAAATGGAAGACAAAGCTAAATCTATGTAAACTTTAAAAGATTTCTTGCAAGTGCAGCCACCCAGGTTCAGTAGGCACTTGCCTACTAAGAATTGGTCCTTTCCTTTGTCCAACAGAGCCACTCAGGGCAAACTCAAGCTCTCCAATGGCTCCAGATATCAATCACAGGGATCTTACAGGTCAGAGCAATGGGGTGGCTCCACCTCCAAATCTGGAGGTAACAAAGCACAACCCTACAGTAAGCAGTCTCACTGACTTTCTTCTACCATCTCCAAGCACTTATCTTTTGGCAGCCCCCTTGGGGGGAAAACTAGCACTTCATGCTCAAAATTGTCATTTAATTGCCCAGGACAAGTGGGTATTAAACATAGTATCCCAGAGGTACATATTTCATTTCCACACATTGCCAATTCCAAATGGATGGCCAGATCTGCCACCAAACCAGTGGGCAGAGGCCCAGAAACAAGTCATGTCCCTCATGGATAATGGGGGCTATTCAACCAATACCAGAAAAGGAAAAAGGACAAGGATTTTATTCAAGGCTTTTCCTGGTACCCAGAAAAGACAAATCATGGCGTCCAATTCTGGACTTATCAATTCTGAACACGTTCCTGGACATTCCAAAATTCAAAATGCTGACTTTACAACAGCTACGGTGTATGCTAGGCAAGAATGCCTGGTTGGTAACTCTAGGCTTAAATACTTGCATATCCCAATAAGGGAATCTTGCAGAAGATACCTCCACTTCAAAGCAGGCTTTTTGCATTACCAATTCTCTGCACTGCCCTTTGGCTTATCTACTGCGCCCAGGGCCTTTACAAAGTGCCTGGCACCAGTAATTGCATTCTGCAGACAAAGAAGCATTCAAATTTATCCTTATCTGGATGATTGTCTCATTCAGGCAGAGGATAAGGACACTCTTCTTCAACATTTGGCATTTGTGAAAAGGCTTCTAGCATGCCTAGGGTACACCATAAATGAAAAGAAATCACAACTGGTACCCTCTCAAATAATTACATTCCTGGGTGCAAGCTTGAATACAACTGCCCAGATGGCTTACCTCACGCCAGACAAACAAATGCAATTGACAACAAACTTCAAACAAATGGCAACAAAAACCCATCTATCTGCAAGACAAATTCTGCACGGTTTGGGATTCATGGCATCCTGCATTCTACTAAATCCATGTGCGAGACTGCATATGAGGAAACTTCAGTGGTACCTAAAAAGCTTATGGAGTCAACATTGTCACAGCCTGGAAACAATGATTCCTCTCATTGTATGCCTGCAGCAGGAGTTTCTTTGGTGGGCAGAGACATGTCACCAAAACAAGGGACTGTGATTTATTCTACCCCCTGCCACCCAAACCCTAACTACAGACGCATCAGACTATGCTTGGGTGGCCCACCTGGCAGGGAGATGCATTCAAGGCAAATGGAGCCCAAACCAAATGCATCTACATATCAACCAGAAAGAAATGCTAGCAGTTCAGAATGCTCTAACAGCCTTCAAGGACTTACTTCATCCAGGACAACTACTGATAAAGATGTACAACACCATAGTAATGTGGTACATAAACAAGCAGGGGGGTACCCACTCCTACCCCCTTTGCAGACTAGCCATGGCCTTGTGGAACACAACCTTGACTTACCAAATACATCTTCAAGCTCAATTCCTGCCAGGAAAGCAAAATACTCTGGCAGACAACCTAAGCAGAAATCTTATGGACCCGCATGAATTGAAACTGGATCCACAAATCTTCAGCAAGTTAACACAAAAATGGGGAAGCCCAGACATAGATCTATTTGCCTCTCCCCAAAACTATCAGTTGGACAAATTCTGCACGAGAACTCATCACAAAAAAGCATGGAAAGTGGATGCTCTATCCTTCAGCTGGAGAAATCTATCAGACTGTGCCTTTCACCCTCTGCCTCTACTCTCCAAGGTCTTACTAAAAGTCAGACAGGAAACACCAAAAATGATTCTAATTGCTCCAGACTGGCCTTGCCAACATTGGTACCCACTTCTAAGGAATATGTCACACCTTCCTCTGTGGTACTTACCTCAAATACCTCACCTATTGTCTCAGCAGAACTATCAAATTCTGCACACTCAGCTCCAAACTTTGAATCTTGCAGCATGGCAAATCAACTAATTTTACCAGCCACATTTCTCAGTAAACCTGTGATGGATGTCATTTTGGAAGCCAGAAGGCCTAGTACTAGAAAATCTTATGCTGATAAATGGAAGAGATTCTGTGCTTGGAACCAAGCACAAGGAATAGACACAGCAAAGCCCAGTATTCCTCAGATTTTACACTTCTTAACTGAGATGCTTGACAGGGGCCTATCTTTTTCTTCAATAAAAATCCATGCCACTGCCATCTCGGCTCATTACAATACAGAGCCTTCCCTCTTTTCTCATCCCCTGCTAAAACAGTACCGCAGAGTGGCCAAAAATTTAAGGCCTCCCAGGAGAGCGCCAACTCCTGCATGAGACCTCCCTACCTCCTTTTGTACCAGCAGCTACTGCGGATATAAAATTTCTTTCTTGGAAGACAGCTTTTCTTTTGGCAGTCACTTCAGCTAGAAGGGTTTCAGAATTACAGGCTCTCATGGCAGTGGAGCCTTTCATTATTTTTTTACCTGGACAGGGTGGCCCTCAGGACCAGTCCTTCATTTATGCCTATGGTGCTATCTAGTGTGGCTCTTAACCAGACCATTCACCTGCCAACTTTCTTCCCAAATCCCCAGAACAAGGGGGAGCGGATTCTGCATTCATTGGATGTACACAGACAACTACGATTCTACTTAAACAGGACAAAATCTCTAAGAAAGTCTGAGCAGCTACTGGTGGCATTTGCTGCAGGATCAGAGGGGGAGGCTATATCAAAGCAGACTATTTCTAAATGGATAAGCCATTGTATTCATTTCTGCTGCTTGCTCCATGGTAAACCTGTGCCCAAGGGGATCAGATCCCATTCCACCAGGGCTGCCTCTACTTCAACAGCTTTTCTCAGAGGACTTCCCTACTAGAGGCATTCTAGAAGCTGCTACTTGGAGCTCAGTTCATACGTTCACCAAGCATTATCATTTACCTCTCTTTTCTAAATCCAGGGCAGGTTTTGCCACTGCAGGTCCTGCATGGCCTTATAGCTGCTCCTAATGCTGTTTAGCTCCATCCTCCCAATCATAGCTTTGGGATTCTACCCAAATGCAATGACTGCACTGAAGAACAAAGTACAGTTGTGTACACTTAAAATGTAGATATTTGAGTGTATTCACTGTTGCAATCTGGATTACCCACCCGCCAGCCCCCTTTCTATACCTTTTCTTTCCTTCACTATACTCAAAAGCCTTTGTGGTGTATTTGCTTTTAGTTGAAGGTGAATTTTATGTTTCTAAAGTGCATTTATATATTTACAGTTTTATATATATATATATATATATATATATATATATATATATATATATATATATATATATTTTTGCTCCCCATTTGGGGGGCACCTGACATCTGGGGCAGGAAAAACTGATTAAAATGGCGTCGGCTGTATGTTTTATACCCCTGACGATCTGACATCATGGAAGAGGAGACAGCAACCGACACAGGACCCAAGACTTTGTTATTCAGGCTGACTGAGGGCAACCTGCCAGCAGATTACCCAAATGTAATGACTGCAACAGTGAATACACACGAACATCTACATTTATGGTAAGTGTACACAACTGTACTTTTTTAGGATATCTTGCAGATTAACTCTTAAGGAAGAGTTTAATTCTTCCTGTTGTTTACCAGGTTGGCATCTGTTCGGGTTATGCATATAAATAGTTCTTACTCATGGCTACATCTTCATGTAAAAATATTACTACTTTTAACCAGAAGTTACATATTGCATTTGAGCCTGTTGGTTTCCAGTTAGGAGCTTTTCTTAATTTTGTTTCAACATCTGTGGCTCTACTTCATCCCATTTCATATCCTATATATTTGAACGTCTTATTCTTTCTCACATAAAAAACCATCCAGGGAAACAAAACGTTCTTTCAGCTTTTAATCCAACAATAAATGATGAACCAACTTTAAGAGTTTTTAATGGTCTTATATGGTATTTATAAAATGTTTTGCTGTTAAACTGATTTTTATAATGCGTTCTGAATTTTTATGTTCATGAATCAATGGAAGCTTTTAACAAGACAGCTGTGAATGACATTTGAATTGCATTCTTAATCCTTATTTGATTAGAAAGGATTAAGCGGGGGACTCATTTGTATAAATAGAAAGGGGTCTAGGCATGCTTTATCTGATGAAGTTACAGTTTTACTGTGACGAAAAACGTGCATGAGATTTTCTACGTTTAATTGTTACTGCTTAAGCTGGTTTTACATTGCATTTGTTGAAGTTGGTTCATCATGTATTGTTGGATTAAAAGATGAAAGAATGCTTCGTTTCCCTTGATGTTTTTTTATGTGGGTTTGGTGTTTCTTTAAACCATTGTTTGCTGTTCATTTTAAATCTTATTCTTTCTGTTACTTCTTCTATCCATTCAGCATATTTGTTATGTTCCACAGGATCTTTATAGATATTTCTCCAAAATGCATCTGCTCTTATTTTTTGGTGCTGTTTCTATTCCTTTTGCCTTGTTTCCCAGTTCGCTATAAAACATTTTTGAATCATCAATAAATTGCTTATTTTGTACTTTTCCTTAATATTTATCTGCATATATTCTATGTTTTTCTGCCTGTGCTGATATATTTAGTTTATTATTTGCAATAGTGTATGATACATCCTGGTCTGTTCTGATAGTGCACGTTGCTTTTATCATGTCTGTCTTTCCAGGTATTTTTGTTGATCTGTTGCCTCTTCTACACTTTTCTAATAGCGGCACTTCTTGTATTAATTGCTTTATAGTTTTCTCTATTCGATACTTCCATGATGGCATGTTGCCATTAAGGCTCGATTAGTGTGGTGGGAGCAGTTATGCTAAGCATTAAACAAAGAAAACTATCTTCTGATTATCTTCACAATAGAAAATTGAGTGGTTTTGCAGTTGATTAATCTCTGGCTTGTAAGTAAATTATTTGCTTTTTTGTAAGTAAATATTTTGTTTCTTTAGCTTAATCTGCCTTGTTAAAAGTACCTAACAGTTTGCTGGGTCAGAAATAGTTTCAGTGAGAGGGAATCTACTTAAAAGTTAAAGGGCCTAGTTAGAACTGTATTGTACTGATCTGCTAACTTTTTGGACTATTTTTGGTTCCTTAAATCTGTATATCATTATCGCTGGAATTTAGTCTTCCTGTTGAGGCTTAATTTTAAACAAAAAATAAAGCTCATTTATCTAGAGCTGTTCATCGTTTAGCACCACCACCAGAGAATTTGAGAGATTTGCAAACATCTGAAGTCAATCTTGGCAAGACAAATGAAATTAACTGTCATTTTGCCATTGCTTTGTTTTTTTTATACTGCACTTCTTTAAAGTTTAAAAGTTGTGTTTTTCTAAGTGCTGTAAGGCTGCTGTTCTTTATATAAATGTACTGTATCCAGTGATTTTTTTTGTAGCTAGTATTAGGCATCAGTTTGTTGCTCCTAAACACCTGGACTCCAAACATGTTTTACATTAAGAAGTTTAACTTCTGCACTCTTGTGGCAGGAGAGAGCTAATTTCACCTATGTGAGCTGGGAATTGCTGGTAGAAAGCTCATTGTGTGCTTATTTGATTGGCCTTAGGACATAGTGTAAAACTTGTTTTTTCTCTGATCATATATAAGCCTCATATTTGAGCAAAGCTGCTGTTACTGCACATAGCCATTAGTGGTGCCTTGTATATACGCAATCACCAGAAGTTGAAACTACCTTTGAATTTTACCTCAGTCCTACGCTGCTCACAGGGTTGCTAGTCTGAACAGTATACATACTAAATAGTAAGGACTGTTTAGGTCTGCATTACATTATTACAGCATCCAGGACTATTGCTTCTCAAAGATCATGTGGTTTGGATGCTGAGCAGCTTCACTAAGTAGGTTAGCAGTAAATTACACCAAAGTAAGTACCCATCCCTACTCTGGTTACAAACACTCTCCACTCCTGCCCTTGGCAAAGTGCACATTAGGTCCTGCAACCATAGATAAGCACTTTCCTGCTATATCTGCATCTAGCTTGGTGGATATGGGCATCATGAGGCAATGTAGCAATGGCCTTATGTACACTGACAACCGCTTAATTCTCAGACAGACAAGTACAGTATTTGAGAGATACACCATTGACACTGAAGTTCAGACTCTGACATACAGACACAAAAAGCAACAAACGGGCTGGCAGCAACACACACACACACACACACACACACACACACACACACACACACACACTGATCACCGCATCCACAAAGGACCAGACACTTACACCCATATGTGCGGAGGTGCTCACATATAACATACCCAAACCTTAAAGGCCTCTCAGGTGCAGTCCTTGTAAACTCCACATGCACACAAACAAGACTATTCCCATCACAACACACAAAGCCATGTGTCATTTTGTCTCAGCTACCAAGTCCATAAGATGAAAAAACCCACAATCCAATATTTTGGCCATAGGAGAATCTTGTGAGACAGACTGAAGTCATTCTTACCAGGTAGATAAGAAGAAGGTTGCAGTTGTTTGCCTGTCAGGGAACAGGATCCACCAGATCATGCAAGTGCTCTGGTCACTTATCCCCAGTTACCGGTACATCTCTGTCATAGTCCATGTGGGTGCGAATGACCTGAGATATACCTCCTTGGACTATATGAAGAGAGACGTGATTGAGCTCTCAAAATATGTGCTACAAGCAGATATGAGCCTAACATTGAACCACATTCTGCAGTCTCCAAGGATGATGTCACAATACCAACAGAAACTTATCAACTTTAACAACTGGTTTAGCTACTAGTATCATTCTGAAGGGGTCCATTACTTGTCAGCCTGGGAAGACATGGTTGACAGGCCACACTGTTTTGCAAGGGATGGTCTGCACCTGTCACCACTAGGCTTTCTGATATTGGCCGAAACATTATCCATGCTTGTAGTGCCTCTTTTAAGCTTTGCCAAACAGTCAAACCTTCCAACATAACAAAAGCTACTCAGAACAAACTAAATGTTACTGCTCAATGCTAGGAGTCCCAACTAGGAACTGCGCTCCTGACCTTTGTAAATGCTGATGTCTGTGCAGTTACTGAAACATGGTTCAAAGCCACAGAAAGTACTCTAACAGTGAATGACTATAATGCCATTCATACATTCCAACCACCCACTGAACATGAAAGAGCAAAAGATGGAGGTGTATCTGTCCACATAAAGAATAAGCACACCTCAAGGCTGGTCAGACAATATGACATGATTGAGCTACTGCATCGCCAACTAATCATGGGAAAATCTATTACCATATTCTTGTTAGATGCAGGTCCCCAACCATGAATCAGAAAAAAACAAATCTTACAAGAAGTTACTAGAATTGCTTACCATCCAGCCCAGTACCATTCTCGTGGACAATTTTAACTATCCCTCCATTCGCTGGGTGGCATACATGGCCATGAATATGTTGGTGCAAAGATTTCTTATAGGTTCATAGGTGCTTACTAGGCTAACAACCACAAGGGCCTTTTTAAGCCTAGCCGTGCATCCTAAATGTTTGACAAGTTCTCATATCCGTGTTATGTGTAAGCAGAAGCTTGGGAGATGAGCGATTTACAGGCTGCCTGTGTCCATTAGAGACCTTGGTGCCAAACCAGGGATGAATTTCATATTCCTCATCCAGTTGTCCAAGTTACACTTGAACTGGGTTAGGGAGGAACTCTGCTTTACATGGATGGGGGAGTCTGTTCCAGAGTAGTAGTAGTCTCTGTTATACATACTTGTCTCTACAGCAGATCCTATTTATATCACAGGCAAGGTTTAAGTCTTTAGAACAGGTAATTCTGGTGCTGTTTGTTTTGAAGATATGCAGGAGGTCCATCAAAGTGGGATCTGACAGTGCCCTGTATGCCAGGCATAGATCTACCCTCAACAGCCTGTAGGAGACAGAATACAGGGATAGGACCTTAGAGATGATCTGCATAGGACATGTTGTTTATGCCATGTACATTTAGTAAGGTGCCTCTGTGGACATTCCAGTTGTTGGATATGCCTAGTTAGGTATGTACCAAAGGGGCACTGTACTCAGTGATAGGGCTGATGAATGCCAAAAACATTGGAGCAAGGACTTCTTTTAACATAGATGCTATACCTTTGTTTATAAGATACAACATAGAACGATTTCCTCACTACTGTAGACAGGGGATTGTCAAAGGCTAGGTTACTGTTTATGTGTCTCCCCAAGTCCCTAACTGCTGGGTAACTCTTAGGTGTGTGTGTTGTCAATATGATAGTTACCAGGGGTGGATGACTTCCTGAAGGATGCCATTATGCGTTTCTTGGCATTTAGTTTTAATCCATGGCTCTAACACCAGTTATTTGTCTGTGTCAGTGGGAGATTCAGTGACAGCTCCTAATTTGCAGTCATATGCATATTTAGTCAGCCAGAGGCCATCGACTTTGGCCTTGACTTCAGAAAAGTAAATGCCAAAAAGGACTGGTCCTAGGTCCCATCCTTGAGGGACTCTGCTTGAGACTGGTCTTTTTGTAGAGGAAGACTCCCCAGTTCTAACTTCCTTGGTCTTGTCTGTGAGCCAGTAGGCTGTCTGATGGGTGACATAAGGGTTTGTACCTAACCTGTTGAGTTTGTCAACAATGTCTGAGTGGTATATTTGTCAAATGCCTTGGCCAGGTAAAGGTAGGCAGTGTGAACCATTTTCCCTCATCCATTGCTTTGGTGACATTCTCAAAGTATCCACTAGATTGAGTAGGCATGATCTGCCCTTCACAAAACCATATTGCACTGGGTCCAATGTCTGGAGGTTTCCTGTATCATTACTAATCATTTCCATGATAGTTCTTTCCATGGCTTTGCTTATGAGACTAGTGAGACATATGGGTCTATAGTTTCCAGAGTCTGTAGATGGCCCACCTTTGTGCAGAGGGATGACTGTTGTTCTTCATTCATGAGGCATGAAACATGTACGAAGGCTACAGTTAAGTAGCAGTTCCAGAGGGTCTGATAGATCATGTTTCATGCTATTTAGAAGACATCCTGGGATAATTGTCTGAGCCCATTGATGCAGTGTTCTTGGCCTTAGAGAGAGCATTAAAGACCCGTTCCCTAGTGATAGCAGGGAAAGTTATATTTGATGGTATTTCCCGAGAAGGTTGAAGGGCAAGAAGGATAAAGTTGGAGCTGAATTGGTTGGCCAGTAGGTTTGCTACATCTTCTGGCTCATTATAGGTAGCTCCATTGACAATGAGATCTGCTCACAATTGTGTATTGCCTTGAGGTTGCTGACATAGCTAAATCATGTCTTGTTCTTTTCCTTGGCCTTGGAGGCCAACTTTAACTTGAATCTTGCTTTGGCAGATTTTATTAGCTCTCAGAGTTGTTTGTTTAGTTTGATGAGAGAGTTTTTTTTCCTGATAGGTGCTGCACCTCCTAATTTTTGCCATGATTTTTTTTCCTATTGCTATACAGCCTTTTTGATGTTGCGATTCCACCAGGCTGACTTATTTTTTTAGTTAGTTCTGTATTTCTTACTTTATAAACTAAAATGCTGTGGAGTAGCTACTTTGCACCCCACTAAGGTAACAAATTTCCTAGATATGCTGCACCCCCCCTCCACCATACGTAATGTTTTTCACTGATGAGATCAGTTCACAAAGTAGCCTTCCTTGAAATAAAGGTAAAACTAGACACCTCCCTACCTAACTCCATTAACTTTAAGACTTTTCTGAGACAAAGTACCTATTATTATATGATGTCATAGCTAGTTTCCAAGCTCCCCCAAATTCATAAAAACACAGAAGCCCTGTGTGACCATATAAGCAACTGCATAGAAACAACAATACTAGACTGAAATAAGCCCAGGTCAAACCACAAAAACAACCCACCCTTTTGGACCACTGGTATTAATAGATTGTACAACAATAGAAAGATAATCCTGTTGAGAAGTAAGAGGGAATGTGCACAACAGAACAAAAAGTCACTCATTAATCTAAACAAGCGAATCAAGGAACTACTCAAGACTCCGAAAGCATACTTTGAGAGAAATACTCTCCAAAGGTAAGGATAATCATAAGGCATTTTTCAGTTATGTCCCCAATCTTAAGGGCAACACCCAACAATGTGCGGAGTTAGTTGTGGATGGCAATGACTATACTCAGCCAGAAGATGTAGCAAATCTGCTGGCTGTTAAATTCAGCTCAAATTTCATCTCCTCATCACCTCCCATTCTTCCCCATGAAATACCATCCACCACTCCTCCATCAGTTATCAGTAAAAAACTGTTTGCCACTGGGCTCTATAGAGATAAATACATGGCTTCAATGAGGTCCAATGATATGCCAGTTTCCTTTTAAACAGCTTGAATCAGGACCTTTCAGGCCCATTGGGATCTTTGTTTAACCATAGCTGCTGGAATAGCTTTGTCCAAATAGAAAAGAGGACAGCAACAGTCATCCTTCTGCACAAAGGGGGACCATAATTGACCCGGGAAATTACAGACCCATAAATTTGACTAGTTTTATATGTAAGACCGTGGAAAGAATTATCATGGACCTGATAAATAATGACATAGGGAAATCTTCAAACACTGGACTAAACCCAATTCGGCTTTAAGGCAGATCATGCCTGCTAAATCTGGTGGACTTTTTTGAAAAAGTACAAGGGCCATGGATGAGAGCCAAGGCATTTTGACACATTCAGGTATTATAAAGAAACTCACAAAACTAGGCATAATTCCCTCCGTCACCATATGGATAGCCATTTGGACACATGGCTAAAGTGGGTGAATCCAGATCCAACAAAAGGCCAGTTTCCAGTGGTGTACCACAGCGCTCAGTGCTGGGACCACTCCTATTCAGGGTATACTTCTCTGAAGTCAAGGCTAATGTGGAAGGCCTCTGGATGACAAATTTTGCTGCCGACTGCAAGCTGGGGCAATCATGAAATCCCCCAATTATGAAGATATCCTTCAGGAGGGTCTAAATCAGACAAATGATTGCTGTCAGAGCCATGCCCTAAAACTAAATGCAAAAAAATGCATTATCATACCCTTTGGGAAGCTAAAGACCCCTGCAAATTACAACATTAATAAAACACCTCTAAGAATAGACTCAGAGGTGAGAGATCTTGGTACACTGATATATAGTAGTCTGAACTTTGACCACCATGTGTCAACAGTGGTGAGGAAGTTGTTCTGTGTGGCACAGCTTCTAAGTAAAGGTATGGCATCCAGATTCAGGAAAGTTATAGTCCCACTATGGTCAGTTCTCATTAGACCAATAATCGAATACAGTGCCCTATTTGGCATGTACTTGACTAGGCACTTAAAACAGTTGGAGTGGTCCCAAAGATTCCTCACAAAGAAAATACAGGGTGACATGACCTGTGCAGATAGACTAAAAGCCCTATCCTTTTACTCTGTCTCCTACTGACAATAAGGGGTGACCTATGCCTAACCTGCAAGGCATTCACAAATCCAGCCCTGATGGAGCTGCTACACATTTGCAAAACAAACTGCATGAGGGTCAGCTGATCTAGAGATCTAAACCTAGTCAGTGACTCAAACACAATATTCTGGAGAGACAGATGTGTGTCACAGAAAGAACCCCTTTTTGGAACAGACTTTCTATGATGTTAACCAGACCTCTTCCCTAGTCCTCTTCAAACGTAGTTTGGATCAATGGATGGGGAATCGCTAATTCACACCTGGAGTAGTGCCTGTGTCCTTTATGGACAGGAGAAGTCTGTAAAATAGTCCAGGCATATTCCCAACCTATGCCATCTTCTTGTCCCTACTGGGCACATATTGGGTAACATTGTGTTATACTAGCTAGGTTTGTAAGGGCTCTTAAGCCATTAGCAGAGTGATCTCATATGAATCTGTGAACCTTCCAAAAGAATAATGTGGTTTGGGATTACCTGATTTGAAGGGGTATTTCAGAACTGCACAGTTAAGGCTCCTATACATAGTACAAGCAGAAAGCTATAATTTATAGTGAAAGGGATTATGATGGTGAAGCAGGGGGAAAACTCAAGAAATCCTTATGAAGGATAACAATAATTATACAGAGTATTATATTCATAAATTAGCAGACATTATTCTTAGAGCTAAGCCATCCCAGGAATGGAGAAAGGAGATTTTGACAATAGGGATGACTGTAATTAGGAGTACAGAAAATAGGGAAGAAAGGGCTGCAATTTACTGGAGAAAACCGGCAAAGGAACCAAGATATTGGGAGCAAATAACTAGAGAGAGTGAAAGGAAATAGAATGGGAAGAGGCCAAGAATGCATTTGGACTACAGCATAGAGATTGCCTTCCCCATCAGGGATTGATATCAGAGTGTAGGCAAAGAGAAAGGAATAGGGTGATCCTAAGTGAAAGACCAGCACTGGTAGAGTTTTTAGTAAAATCTAGAACAGAAGCTACTGTTAAAAAAGGAGTAATTAATAGGGCATATAAAATGTTGGATCAGGACTAATCCTCGACAACACGTTTCCACGAATCGGAAACGGCCGAGCACGGTTTCGCGAAAGTGCTTTTTCACCGAAAAAGCACTTTTGTGAAACTCAAGTAAAAAAAAAAAAACACCTAACAACATAAAAAAAAAAAAAACAGCAGTAATCATGCTAACTTAGGGTGGCAAGCCCCCCCGCACCTCCCACCCCCCCACCTACTTTTATATTCTCACTCCGAGATCGCACTACAGTGGGGAAAAAGGGAATATTCCTTTATCCCCACTGTTCCACAATCTCAGCAACAGAAAATTTCCTCACGTTTTTTTTTTTTTTTTTTTTTTTAAGTACAATTTCGCAAATGTGCTTTTTTCGGTGAAAAAGCACTTTCGCAAAACTGTGCTCGGCCGTTTCCGATTCATGGAAATATGTCGTTGAGCATTAGTCCTAGAACCAAAATATTGTATGATAACTATAAGCATCAATCAGAGGAGGTTAGAAAGGATTGGGAAGAGAGACAGGATAAGCAAGTCTCAAAGAAACAAAAGGAGGATGTATGCATGGCTCCCAAATGATTTAGGATTTTTGCCTGGAAATGTTTGCATATGTATTTTTGTACCCTAGGCAGACTCCAAATATTGTTTCCTCAGTTAGATTGAAAACGTTGGAGATGTGATGGGGAAGAAAGAGGTACCTGAGAACATATTTTTTCGGAGTGTAATGAGATGGCAGACTTTAAAAATTTGGAAAATGAAGAAATAATCCCAACGATGACCTGGAACACACCAGCTTTATTGACAAAATGTCCTGGACTCTGATGAAGCCAATTACTGGCAAAAGCGTTTAGTCGAAGGAACATTTTGTTGTCAATAAAGCTGGTATGTTCCAGGTCATTGTTGGGATTATTTCTTCATTTTCCAAGTTTTTTGTTCATGTTGGGAATCTGTTTTTGCAGACTTTAAAAATTCCCTGCAGACTTCTCTGACAGAAATACTGGGTGAGCAAATTGGTGTAACTCAGGAAATTATTTTTTCGAGCTGTGATACAGAATCAAAATTGCCTAAGTTTAATTCTGATGGCTACCAAAAAATCAATTACTAGAAAATGGAAATCAAAGTCTAAACTATCCGTACTAGAAATAGTGACTATAAGAGATAAAACAAATGTAAGGAGCAAATTATATAAGAAAAATAGGAGAACAATACATGCAGGATAGTGTTATGGAGGAGGAGTGAGGTTTAAGGGAAAGCTGGAATTGAATGAGCTGTGTAATGTTCACTTGATTATATGTGATGTATAATGTTGGCAACTGAAAATATGTCAACATGGTTTGTTTTCTTTCATATAAATGTATGATTGCCTATGTCATAAGTGGTAATTCAATAAAGATGTTTCCTGTTTAAAAAAATAGGAGACCAGCTGAGACCTCACCTGTTTGGTGTATACTTTTCTGAAGTAAATGTCAGTAGCAAAGGGCTCTGTCTGACAAGTTTGCAGATGACTGCAAGCTAGGAGCAGTCACTGAATTTGCAAATGATTTAGCCATCCTGCAGGAAGGTTTGTTCCATATAAGTATTTGGTGCCAATATCATGGACTGAAACTTTGCAGATGACATTGTTATATGTAGTGAGAGTACAGACCAGGTTGAGGAGACCCTGGGGAGGTGGAGATATGCTTTAGAGAGGAATGAAGGGCAGCAGGGCTAAAACAGAATATATGTGTGTAAATGAAAGGGAGGGTGGAGGAATGGTGAGGATGCAGGGAGTAGAGTTGGTAAAGGTGGATGAGTTTAAGTACTTGGGATCAACAGTTCAGAGTAATGGTGAGTGTGGAAGAGAGGTGAAGAAGAGAGTACAGGCAGGGTGGAATGGGTGGAGAAGAGTGTCGGACTGATTTGTGACAGACTGGTACCAGTAAGAGTGAATGGGAAGGTCTACAAGAGGGTAGTGAGATCAGCTATGTTATATGGGTTGGAGACGGTGGCATTGACGAAAAGGCAGGAGTCAGAGCTGGATGTGGCAGAGTTAGAGATGTTAAGATTTGCACTGGGTGTGACTAGGATGGACAGGATTAGGAGTCAGTATATTAGAGGGTCAGCTCAGGTTGGACAGTTAGGAGACAAAGCAAGAGAGGCGAGATTGCATTGGTTTGGACATGTGCTGAGGAGGGATGCTGGGTATATTGGGAAAAGGATGCTAAGGATGGAGCTGCCAGGTAAGAGGAAAAGAGGAAGCTCTAAGATAAAGTTTATGGATGTGGTGAGAGAGGACATGCAGGCGGTTGGTGTGAAAGAGCATGATGCAGAGGACAGGAAGAAATGGAAACAGATGATCCGCTGTGGCGACCCATAACGGGAACAGCTGAAAGAAGATGATGATGATGATGATCATGGACTGAAACTAAATGCTAAAAAAATGTGTTATTGTGTCCCTTCAGAATTCATCTACCTCAGAGAACTACCACATTGACAACACACCAAGTAGAGCTGACCCAGTTGTTCGGGATTTGTGAACTTATGTTGACAGTGGTCTAACTTTTAACCAACTTGTATCCATTGTTGTAAGAAAGCCATTTTATATTGCGCAGCTTATAAACAAATAGATTGTCTCTAGATCTAAATATTTCATTGTCCCTGTTTACTTAGCCCATTCATTCAATAGAATGTTCCCTTTGGCATATAGCTTTCCAGACCTATGCAGCAACTGGAATGCCCACAGAGATAATTCACTAAAAGGATACAAGACCTAAACAACATGTTCTATATTGACTATCTCAAAGCCCTGTCACCATACTTGGTATCCTATAGACTGCCATAAAGTGGCCTGTGTCTGGTGTACAAGGCATCCCCTGAACCAATACTGATGGATTTACTGCACATCTGCAAGCCAGATGACTTGGAAAACGCTCTGTCTAGGGATCTAAACTTCTTCTGCAATATCAACAGAACAGTTTGGAGGGACATGTATATCTTGCAGAGGATACCGCTACTCTGGAACAGACTCCCCATCCACATAAAACAAAGTTCATTCCTGTCCATATTCAAATGCAACTTGGATCTATGGATGGGAAACACAGAATTTACTCAGCACTGTTCCCTGTACTACTAATGGACATAGATACTTCCTAAATGCTTTATCCCATGGGTGGGTCCCATTAAATTATCTATGAATGATCCCAGTTATTCTCCTTATGTGTAATATATAATTATTGACCATGGGGTGGGTAAGGCCAATCTCTAATTCAGTGAAACAGGTTAATTCAAACACAAAAATGAAAATTAGCTAGGCTTAAAAAATGCCCTCCAGGGCAGCCAGACTAGTTCTTACTATAACCACATCGCCACAACAGTCAGGAAATCCTTCTATGTGGCACACCTCATCACGAAGGGCTTTTCATCCAGAAAAAAGGAGGTCATTGTCCCACTGTACTCATCCCTCATTAGACCCATTATAGAATACAACGCCCCATTTGGTATGTACCTCTCAAGACATCTGCAACAACTGGAAAGGCCTCAGAAATACATCACTAAAAGAATCACAGGCCTAAAGCAGATGCCCTACGCTGACCGCCTTAAAAACTCCAGCTATACTCTGTCGCATATCGTCTACTCAGAGGCGATCTCTGCTTAACATACAAGGCCATGTCAAACCCAGAGCTGTTGGACATGCTACATAAAGAAATCCCAATCCCTCAGAGCTACATGCTCCAGGGATCTAAACCTTGTCATCACAATAAACAAAACATACTGGAGGGATAGGTTCCTGACCCAGAGACTCCCCAGACTCTGGAATAGATTGCCCATACATGTCAAGCAGAGTGCCTCTTTGGACCTCTTCAAGAGGAACCTTGACGATTGGATGGGAGAAAGGAAATTCACCCCAGGGATCACGTCAGTCGCCCTGCTAGACAGGGGTCCAGGAAAGTAAATAATGTGGGAAGAAATAGCCAGGGAATTGTTATGGCTAGGCTTGTATAGGCCCTAGGGCTGATAGCCTAGTACCAACCTATGAACCTATAATATGTTCTTATTTATTTTTTTCTTTTTATTTATATTTGTCTACTGGTGTAGTGCACTTATAAATATTGACCAATTTCAGACTTAGCTCAGGTGAAGTACAAAGCATTTCACAAACAAAAAATACAGAAATGTAAGCAATACCAGAGTAGTTCAGACTAATTACTTAGAAAATAAATTGTGTATATATATTTTGGCAAATAAACAGTGAAATGTACAATCGAGCAGAATGTAATATACAATGTATATATTTGTTTCTAAAGTGGATCAATTTTCATTAAATCTTGAGAGAGGAGAAGAGACTTAAAAAGGGGCTAAGTTAGGTGATATGTCTTATGTTGAATCTGTGGGATTTGGCTTGAATGAAGAAGTGCTTTTTGAGATGCATTAGGAATTTGGAATAAGTGATTTCCTTTATGTTGGTGGGGAGAGCTTACCAAAGAGTAGATGCTTGAGATGTGAAAACGTGCAATGTTATGGATTTTGGTTCTAGGGGGTAATGAGGGTTGGTGCAGCTTGTGGGTAGTGTCTCAGGTTGTATGAGAAGTTTATTGTATGAAGTCTAGCTGCAAGAGGAGTAAATGTATGGAGCTGATGTAGTTTGTAAAGTTGGGATCCTAAATGTAGGTTAGACCTTTGTTTGTTAGGTAGTCATTTGGCTTTTTCTAGGATGATACAGTGATGCTCACATAGTGTGGTGATCGGCAGATGCTTTTAGAGATGGTATGCAGTATAGCAGTTTTTTTTTTTTTTTTTGGAGGCAGAAGCAAAAATTGGAAGCCCGTGTTCAAGTTGAGAAAAAAAGAGCTGCTTTACCAATGACTGCTCTGACTGGTTAGGATAGAAAAGGGGAGATCATTTTGGCCCAGATGAGGTGGGAGATTATTTTAGCTGTGACTTTGTCTTTGTGGAAATAGATGTTTAGAGACTGTTCAGTATAATCCTAGGTACTTGAAGGTGGATGTTGTCTGTATAGAATGGTTGTGCAAGTCAAAGACAGAGTTAGGTGCTTGTTGAAGTTTTGGTAGAGTTCCAAAAAGCATAGTTTTGGTCTTGGTGGGGTTGAAGAGTAGTTTATGGTTTGTGAGCCATTGATGGAGCTCTTGTAAGTCTGACTGGAGTTTGCAATGAATGTCCGTGTAAGAGTGACCTGATAGGTAAATGGCCATGTCATTAACATAAAGGATAAGTGGGGGATGGGGAGATCAAAAGGAAGTTTGTTAATGACTATGGAGAAGACAAAATGGGTAAGAATGTATCCTTGTGGTACACCTTTGGTAATAGGTGCAGGTTCTGATTGGGAGGATCCTGTTTCAACTCTGAAGTGTCTGTCATTGAGGATATTTTTAAACCAGGAAGTGGCATCTGGACTGATACTGATTTCAGTTAGCTTCTTTTGGAAAAGAGAATGATCAGTGAGGTCAAATGCCTTTGTCAGGTGTATAAATAGGGCACCCCTAAGGAGGCCAGTATGAGTGTCACAGGATATCACCAGTTAGAGTCCAATGTGCTGTCATAGTACTTTGTTCAGGCCAGAATCCATGCTGTTTGAAGGAGAGCAGGTAATACTGTTGGATATAGATGTACATCTATGCATATCTATATCTATCTATATCTATATATATATATCTATATATATATATATATCTATATCTATATATATATATATATATATATATATATATATATATATATATATATATATATTTATGATCTCAAAATACTGAAATGTCGAGTTTCAGTATCTCGAGACTATAAACCCAAATGTTTAAAATAGCGTAAGCTCATAATCGCGAATTCGAATAGCTCGAATTTGCGGTTATGGCCTTACGCTACGTAATGTCCAGGATTGTGTGTTTATGGCACACAGTGCCGTGTGTGGCTCTAGGTGTTTTGTCAGGTAAGTGAGTGTTTTGTAAGGGATTTGAGTTGGGGGGTTAGAGTGTGTTTGAGTATGCTATGTTCGATGTGTGTGTGAGAGACTGGAGAATGTGTGCGTGTGAGTTTGCTTTTGTTTCCCGTTTGTGTGATGTCGGAGTCTATATGTATAAGTAGGGGGGGTGGGAGGGCTTGCCCCCTTCTCATGTGTGTATGAGTTGTGTATGTGTGTAGTTTTTGTTTGTTTATGGTGTGTTGTGGGTGTTGTGGTGTATGTATGGTGTAGTGTATGCGGTTTGTTCGGTGTTTTGAATTTTGCGGTTTTGGGCTCTGGTTTTGTAGTTTCAAGATACTGAAATTTGATATTTCAGTATTTCGAGATTATGAAGTGAATGTGTGTGTGTGTGTGTATAAATATATATATATATATATATATCTACGTGTGTGTGTGTGTGTGTGTGTGTGTGTGTGTGTGTGTGTGTGTGTGTGTGTGTGTGTATATATATATATATATATATATGGGTACGTATCACTTCACCTAAAACTCATTTCACCAAAATCAAATGACCTAAAGTTCATTTCACCTAAAACTAATTTCACTGACAAGCAGTACAATAAGGCAAGTCAAAGGTATATGTCCTTTTCCCCACTGTAGTACGATCCAGGTGTTAGTGTGTGTGTGTAGTTTTAGGTGAAATGAGTTTAGGTGAAGTGATATGTACCTAAATTCAAAATCTGATGTACGTAGATTTTGAATTAGTGCTTCTGGTGTGGTGTGTGAATAGTAAGGTGTTAGTTTGGGTGTGTATGTATGTATATTTGTATTGGTTAGGGGCTTTAGTGTATGTTAGTGTGTGTTGTGACTGTGATGTGTGTGTGGAAGAGATTGTAAAATGTATGGGTGTGAGTTAGTTTTGTGTTTCTGATCGTGCAGTCTTGGAGTTAGCACTTCTGGTGTTGTGGTGTGTGAATGGTAAGGTGTTAGTTTGGGTATGTATGCATGTGTATGTGTGTTGGTTAGGGGCTTTAGTATATGTCAGTGTGTGTTGTGACTGTGATGTGTGTGTGCAAGGGAGTGTAAAATGTGTGTGTGTGAGTTACCTTTGTGTGTCTGTGCGATCTCGGAGTTAGTATATATAAGTAGGGGGCAAGCCCCCCTGCTTATCTGTAGTGTAGGATTTTATATTTGAGTTAGGGGGGGGTTGTGTGTATGTGTTTGTTTGTGTTGTTTGTGTAGTGTACTGTCAGGATTTTGAATTTCACAGTTGTGGGGTGTTTGGTGTTTTGCAGGTTTCTGCTATGTAATTTCAAAATACTGAAATTCGGGATTTCAGTATTTCAGGATTACATAGTGAATCTATATAAATATATATATATATACACACACACACATATATATATATATATATATATATATATATATATATATATATATATATATATATACACACACACACACACACATATATATATATATATATATATATATATATATATACACACACACACACACACACACATATATATATATATATATATATATATATATATATATACAGAACAGAGAGAGAGAGGGGTGGGGGAGGGAGATAGAGAGGGTGTTAGATGTAAACTGTTTTTTTCTAGAAGTTTGCCCAGAGTTAGGAAGATGGCTATTAGATGGAAATGAGCATGATCTTTTGGTTTGGTTTGCTGAGGGAGTGGCTTAGTTAGTGGGATGTTTCCAAATCTGTGGCAGGATGTTTTGTGTGAGATGTAGATTTTAATTGTGGGTGAGGGGAAGACTTAGATGATTACTGCAGTGATATATGAACCTGGGATTTATATTGTCAGATCCAGGAGGGGTGTCAGTGGAAATATTTTTCAAGTAGAATAGAGACTTTGTTGGAAATGCATTTGAAGTAGAAGAGGGGGATGCATGATCTGTGGGAGGTGGAGTTTATTGATGGGAGATTGATGATATCGTCTGGAGAAAGTTTTGTTATACCACATTGCATAGTGTTTGTAGACGGTATTATGAGGAGGTTCTCTTTCTGTAAGAAGGCTAGCTACTTTCTAGAAGTTTTTGAGGGAAGGTTAGAGGGTAATTTGTTTTCTTGTTAGAAGGTTTCTTTTGTGCCTTCTGGTGGACTTTTTGGCTAGGTTATGTAAGGCTATAAAGGAGGTCCAGTTGTCAATTGTAGGGTGTTTGTTTCCATTTTTACTGTGCTTCAGTGGATAGCCATTCTGTTTTGCTGGGTTTGTAAAGCCTGTGGTTAAAGGGGAAGAATTTGTCTTGCAGCTGGAGTAGACAGTATAAAGTTGGTTAGGCTTCCAGCTGTTGTATTAGGATCATATAAGAAGAGTATATGGTTCCAATTGTGGGCTGTGAGACAGGTTCTTTTAGTGATGAATGATTTGAATTTGTTTAGGAAAGTAGGGGGTGGTAGATGGGCTGTAGCTATCATTAGTGGTTTGACTTTATGAATAGAGAATTTTAGGAGAATCCAGTTAGGACTGGAGTCTGAGGAAGAGTTTTCTTGGACAGTGACTTTTGAGTTTGTTATTTTTGTACATAATCACTTACTTGGTCTGGTCTGGCATCACTGACATACTTGTAGGAGGTTAAAAGCTGTTGGGAGCTGGATGAGTCTTGTTTGATGCAGGATTCTGTGACTGCTAGAATTTCTGAGTTGTGCTGGGAAATGAAAACGCTTATGTGGTCTAACTTGTTTCTTATGCTATGTACATTGAGAAGGGCACAGACCAGAGTAGGAAGAGATTAGTTTTGATGTTGAGGAAAGGGAATTGTTGGGCATGGATTGAATTCAGTATTACTGTTTTTAGAAAAAGTATAATGATTATGGAGGATAGCTTGATGGAAGTCTTTGGTGTTTTTAGGTAGAAGGAAAAATGTATCTGAGTGTTAGTAATCATATAGAAGAGTGATACTGACAGTGGTGAGCTAGGGAGTAGGTTTGGTCTGATTATTAGGGATTGTGGTGGTTGTTTGTGGGTGTGGAAGTTATGGAAGCAGAGGTAATGTATGGTGATGTTATGATTGTTTGGATAAGTGTTTTATGAAGATGTTTGGTATTTGTTGTAGGGGAAGAGGGAGGTGAAGAAGAAGGAAGTGTAGCACGGGATACGTTTTGGAAGGAGAAACACTTTATTAATTCGATGTGTGTTGTTTGTATAGGAAGTTGTAAGTGGGAGTTAAGATTTCCAGTAATATTATAGTGCTGACTGAAGGGAGTGAGGTGAGTGTTATGTGGTGGTATCTTTTTAAGAGGTATGTTGTGAGGGTGTGACTGTGGTTGAAGATCACAGCAAATGTATTGGTTGATGGCTGTGGAACTGGGGGTGGGTGGGGAGTGAAGCTGGGCACAACTCCCACTTTCTTGAGAATTAATTCTAATAACTGTATAGCAGTAAAGCAGTGCATGTTGTCCCAACACTTTAATGGGGTAGGGTAGTTCGCTAGAGTGTTGGAATAACTACTACTGTGTATTTCCTCATTGATGCATTAGCCTAGAGGTAAAAAACCTCAAGGGGAATCTACCTATGGAGATGGACGTGTTTTGAAAGGAAAAGTCAAGCCAAGAGCAGGCATGGAGATTTCTCCTGCCTTAATATAGTTATAAAACACAAATGTAGAAGAGTAAGATAGTAAGCACAGTTGACAAGATAAATGGAAAATGTACCTCAAGTGTTTTTCTTCTTGCTTGCTTTACCTTTGCTAAGCTGCCAGTGGAACGAGTTTGGGTAGAATCCATGGCACAGCTAATGTTTGTCTGCATTGTGAGGACAGTCCCAGGTGGCTTGGAAAAGATTTGAAATGCTATAACTGTAGGCATGAGGAATTACAGTGGCTGACTTGTTAGGATGCAACTGTTTAACTCACAGATATGCCACTAATCTAGAAAAGATTAAATATTTGCTTAGAAGTGACCCCAGAGACACTTTTACACTGGTGATAAATTTCTGGATATGTTCCCACAAACATATGGCTACACTCTTTTTAATTTCTCCAAGTCTTTTGGATTTCTAATACCATGATGTGAATGGACACCATTCCGAAGTCAAAGTATGATTAAAGTTTATGAAATTAATATTGTTTCAATTTTTGATGTTTACCAGAAGTACTCTTCACAACACCCACAATGTGCCCAGAATTGACTCCTCCTGAATGTTCATGTGGAGTTACATGTATTATGTATCCAAGTACAATTGTAAATTATTTTTTATAAGACCTGTTGCTCCTACTACTATTGGAACTGTATTGGTATCCTTTTTCCACGTTGCCCTCATTTCTGCCTGCAAATCCTAGTATTGTATGAATTTGTATGTAAGACACTGTAGTAACTGGGTATAACAATTTCAATGATCAATGCTACATTTGTCTTCTTTTCATGGATTACTATATCTGGTTTTCTCACATCTGTTTTTTTAACTGTTGGTAGTGGGTGAGCCCATGTGACACAAACTTCATCATTTTCTATAATGCTTTGTGGCTTATGTTTCCATTGTTTTTCAGCTTCTTCAGTATTACAATGTTTGCACAGTCTCCAATGCAACAGTCTTACCACATGATTATGCCTTTCAGTATACAGTCCTTCTGCCATTAATATATCACAAACATCAACAAGATGTGTGACTAGCATCTGTGGTGGTGCAGCGGTAGCGTTGTTGCCTCACAGCAAGAGGTTCTCCCATTCGATTCTCAGCTAGTGTGTGGGGAGTGCCTTCTGTGTGGAGTCTGCATGTCCTCCCCGCGGGTCGAGTGGCGTTCCAAAAGACATGCGTGAATGGGCGTGCCTTCGTTGGTGAGCTGGCAACTCGGCACAGTGAAAATCTACTGCCAATCATTAGCGGACCGGAGTTTCGCTGTGGTGACCCCTAACCAGGAAAAGCTGAAAGACAACAACATCAACAAGATGTGTGACTGTTTTACAAAACCTACATTTTTCTGTTTCTCCCACATATTCAATCGATTTTGGAAACCAATGTGTACTTACTTAGTCCATTGTCTTGGGCCGCCAGTATTAAACCTTTTGTCTTTTGATTTAAGTTTACATCTCCTTCACCATTCCTGTGTTTGAGCTTGATCTGCGTGAGGCTGTTCCAAGAGTTTTCTGCAAGTGCAACTATATTTATGCATTTTCCATATTTCTTGCTTTCTCATCTGATCATTTACCCTTTATTCTTTCTTTTGTTTTTTGGCACATTCAGTTGCTTCATTTCTATCTTCTCCTGGTTTGATTTCTTCCTGTTCGACACTGATGTGCTTCTGCAAAACTAAGCAGGGAAGACTTCTTAGACTTGTTCTCCTCATGATTTAAAGCTTTCACTATTTTGGGTCTTGTGAGGTCAGCAGATATGTATGTAGTCCTACAATTGCAGATCTGTACATGTAATCAGTTTCGAGAAGGGCCATACTACCTTCAGAACTGGATTAATACAGTCTTGGTGTACACTGATTTTTATAAATCATTTGATAAGCATGAAACATTTTTCTTGTTTTACTGTCCAACTGATCCAATACCTTTTGAGGCCAGTCAGTCACTCCCAAACTGTAAGTTAGGACAGGAAGAGCAAATTGGTTTATAGCTTGGACTTTGTTCCTAGAGGTCAGAGCTGTTTTCAGTATTGGTCTCTAAAATAAAATTGGTATCAGTAGTTAGTCTCTAAAATATTCCTCACTAAGTTTTATTCACATTTGTTCATATTTTATTGTTTATCCTTCATTAGTTCCCAAATATTTATGTACTCCCTCTTGTTCAGGTTCTTTTATGTCACATTCCTGTCCCAGGCTGATGTTTTCTTGGTGCTGCAGTTTTCCTGCTTTTAAAGGTTCCTTTTGCAGATTTATCAAGACCAAATGACATTCTTATATTATCTGAAAAATTTTTGACCACTTGCAATTGTGCATTCATTTCCTCATCTGATAAACTATACAGTTTTAAATCATCCACAAAAAGAAGATGAGAACTCTTTTCACTTTGTTGTTTTCTGGGAGCCAAATGGGATAAGGGCAAGACAAAAGAACAGTGGTGACAAAAATCACCCTGGAATATCCCCCTTTAAATTTTTATCCCTGGAATAATAATTTGTCCTTTGTCATGGTTTAACTGCAAAGTGGTTTGCCACCATTTCATGGTCGCTGTAATGTAATCTATTAGTGTGGGGTGAATCTTGTGCATATTGAGTGCTCTTTTATCTATGAATGTGGGATACTGTCAGATGCTTTTTTTGTAGTCTATCCATAGCCATGATTGAGTTTTCTTCTAAATGACTATAAACTCTGTCGGCATCACTTCCAGTGTATAGTTTATACATCGTCGGAAAGCAAGTTATTAGTTTATAGTTTTTAGGCTAGCTTGCAGGTTTGCTCTTAAGGAAGAGTATTTTTTTGGTTGTTAACCAGGTTGGCATCCTTTTGGGGTGCTCATATAAATAGTTCTTACACATGGCTAAGTCTTGATGTAAAGATGCTAATACTTTTAGCCAGCCGTTTGGTATTGCATCTGGGCCTGTGGTTTTCCAATTAGGACTTTTTTTTAACTTTGTTTCAGTTTCTCTTGTCGTTACTTCATCCCGTTTCATAACCTGTACGTTTGAGCTTCTTATTCTTTCTTTTACTTCTTCTGTCCATTCAGCATCTTTATGTTCCACAAGATCTTCATAGATATGTTTGCAAAGTGTATCCATTTCTTTTTTTTTGGCAGTGTTTCAGTTCCTTTTACCTCGTTTTCCAGTTCTTTACAACAGTGGTTTACAACCTTTTTACACTTGGGGACCAGTGAAAATAGAAGAATTATTTTGTGGACTGCTAAACAAGCAATAATGCCCAACAGGGTGTGTTTTGGATGTTCTGAGGTCTGGTGCCACAGGTTGAGGGCCTCTACATCCCTGGAAAGGTGTTACTTCCACAATAACACATACCCTGAAGAGCATTATTGTGCATAAGGAATATCTGTACAATTGTTGTGTGTTGGTTACTTATTTATTTTTTTATTACTACATTTTTTTTATATTTTTTTTAAATAAAATAGTTCCTCTGCCTAATGTTTTAAACTTGCTTTAGTGTATTGTTAATGGTGTCTGAGGAAGCATTTTACATACAAAATAGAACAATTAAAAAAATATCCAGGTATTTACTGTATTTATGGTCCCTAACTCCTCAAAAGTTTGGTTTGTTGCCAGGCATTGGAGATTGAAGTTGCTTAATAATGGCATACATTTGAGTTTCAGACTATTATTTTCTTCACAAAATTCACGCTAACACAAATCCTTTTATTTAAGCAAGTTTGTAATTTTATAAGAGGAATGATTAAAATGTGTTCCCATTTTTGATCCTTTGTTCCGTCTTTATTTTAAGATTTATCCAGTTTTCTTTAGCTGAACGGTCCAGAGGTATGCAAACCTCTTTACTACTGCTGCTGCCAGTAGTCAATCTCACTCACTCTCACACATATACCTCTGTTTCAGAAAATGCATGCTAACTCAAATCCTAATATTCAAGTAAAATATGTCCCCCTTTTATTCAGATATCTTGAGCTAAGAGTCAACGGACTCTCATACCTCTCAACTGTCCAGGTTTTTGCAGAATGCCCTGATTTTTGGCTCATATGATTGGTCCCATCCTCATAAAATGTGTAATCTTCTTGCAAATCACTGAGGATTGAAGTCCTTAAATAATGATAGACTTTTGAGTTTCAGGCGTCATATCCTTCAGAACATACTTGCTAATCGAAACCATGCTATTCTAACAACTTTAAATGCTTATAAGACCAATATTTAAAATCTGTCCCTATTTTTGTCCTTTGTCCCCTGTTATTTGTGGCTGTGTCTAGATTTGTTGTGCTGAGAGTTGAGAGGTATAGTCAAAAGGTATGCAAACCTCTTAACTGATGCTGTTGCCAGAGATTGTGCTACTCTTCACTCTGTCTTTCTCTGTCTCTCAAACACACACACACACACACACACACACACACACACACACACACACACACAGTCTCTTCTGCTTTTACATATGTATTCACTCACGCGTGCAGATAGAAACATAACCACACACACTTTTTCCTGTCATTTATTTATCTTTTACACTCATTAAACAGCCAAATATGCTGCTTAGTGAGTGTAAGATAATGTCTTGATCGATCTTTCATACATGCATACACTGTCACACACAGACATAAACACATACATTTTTTTTTTTTTTTTTTTTTCTTACTTATTTTACACTCGCTAAACAGCAAAAGCACTGCTTGCGAGAGTAAAATAATGGTGGCCATTATCAGTCCGAGCTCCTAACTCTTTCACTGACTGGCAGGAAATTTCTGTCTGACCAGACCTGGTCTTTGGTCCAGCGGTTGAAAAACACTCTGTAAAATGTTTTAAGTCATCAATTAATTGTTTATTTTGAACTTTTCCTTTATATTTATCTGCATATCTTCTTAGATTTTCTGTCTGTTATTTTTAGTTTATTATTTGAGATAGTGCAGTACAGATCCTGATCTGTTTTGATGCTGCACATTGTTTTTATCACATCTATCATTCTGAGTATTTTTGTTGATCTGTTACCTTTTCTGTACTTTTCTAACAGTGACAATTCTTGTCTTAATTCCTTTATAATTTTCTGTTTGATACTTCCACAATGGCATTTTATTTTTCTGCTTCCTTACCCTTACTGCCCTGTATTTTTCTGGTAAGACTTTATCTGTAATTAATTTAGCTGCACAGTCATGTATCCTATTTACTTCTGTTGAATAGCATGAATTTCTGTTAAGAATCCTGATTATTGTGTTCATTTGTTTTATCAAAGTTCTAACTTTTTGGGATTTATTGAGTTTCTATAGTCTGTTCGTTCACTTCAGCTTCTGTTTTTTAACTTTTGCTTTGCTAATCTTATGTTCTGCATTCCCTCTTTGTGGTTTTATTTTTTGTATTGTAAAATTTTCCATATCTGGATGCCTTTGCCTATATTTCTCTTAGAATATCTTTGGGGATGCTTTTTTGTATTGATTAATTTGGCTTTCTACTGTGCATAAATATTGCATCATATCAGATATCTCTTTTTCCCGTGTCCATATTTCTTTTTTATACCTTTCAAAAATCTCTAGATTTTGTTCTTCATATTTTTGCACTTCCCCAGTCTCCTCTTCGGCCAAATGGCCCAATATTTCTTGGTCTGTGCAATGTTTTTCATCAATCTGTTGTATTGATGAACACATATTTGCTTTTGACAGTTTTACTCGTGCAAGTATTTTTCTTTCCTTGAATTTCTGTCTTACTCTTTTTGTATATCTTCTGTCTGGAAATTCTGGGCTTCTTGCATAATAGTAACAATACATAATTTATTTCTTATCTTCAATAGTCTACTCTGTCATCTTTATGGCTCTTTTTTGGGCTGTCAGTATCTGTTATTTTTGTGGACTAATACTTTTTTTTATAACAGTGGGTCCATCTTCCCCCTTGAGCCTGGCCTAGCCCCACATAGACCATCAGACATTTATATAAATGAAAACAGTCTATATTAATATAATTTTAGTTGCAAACATTATACATCACAAACCATATTGGCACAATTTAGTTGCAAACGTTATACATCACTTATAATCTATCCAGTCACCGTCTGCCAAACATTACATTAGCTCATTCAAATCGTGCTTTCTTTTAAACTCCATTACTCCTCTGCATGTATTGTTCCCACAATGTCCATTTTTTTCTATGTAATTTACTTCTGTCCTCTTCTAAATATACAAATTCCAGTTATGTCACTGTTACTATATTCACTACTTCTAGTAAAGTTGGTTTAGACTTTGATTTCCATTTTCTAGTAATTGCTTTTTTGGCAGCCACCATAGTTAGACTTGACAAGGCCTTACCATGTCTAGGCAATTTGAGTCTGTATCACTGCTAAAAAAATAATTTCCTTAGTTATACCAATTTACTCACCCAGCATCTCTGACAGAGTGGTCTGTAGGGAATCCTTAAAATCTGGCAACTCATTACACTCCCAGAAAGTATGTTCTAATTTACCTCTTTCTTCCCCAATGCACCAACAGTTGCTGTCTTCCTGAGGAAAAATTCTTTGGAGTCTACTTGGGATATAAAAATACCTATGTAAACACTTCCAAGAAAAGATTGTAAATCTTCTAGACTTTATTGCATATTTGGGAGACATACATATATTCCCCCATCCAAACAAAAATCCTTAATCTTCTAGACTTTGTTGCATATTTGGGAGACATACATATATCTCCCATTGTTTCTTTGTGAATTGCTTATCCTGTCTCTTTTCCCAATCCTTTTTAACCTCCTCTGATTGAGTCTTATACTTAACATGCAGTATTTTGCTGTACTAATTATTCCTTTTTTTTACAGCAGCTTCTGGTCCAGATTCTACTAAAAACCTCTACCGGCGCTGGTCTTTCACTTAGGATCCCCCTGTTTCATTCTCTTTGCCTACACTCTGATATCAATCACTCCTTGATAGAGAAGGCAATCTCTGTCCTGCAGTCCAAATAAATTCTTGGTGTCTTCCCATTCTGTCTCAAATTATTTGCTCCCAATATTTAGGTTCTTTTGCTATTTTTTTCCAATGAATTCCAGCCCCCTCTTGCCTATTGTCTTTATCCGTAATTGTAGTCATCTCTATCTGCAAAATCTCCTTTCTCCATTTCCGTGTTGGCTTAGTTTTTACAATATTTTCTGCTACTTTATGAATACAATATTCTGCATAGATATTGTTATTCTCCTTAAGGATCTGCTTCCAAAATCCCAGTCTCTCGTTGCTTCTTCAGTTCACCCCCTGTTTCATCATCATCCTTTTCTGCTTTGAATTATAGGTTCCTGCTTGTGTTATGTATAGAAGCCTTAATTGTGTAGCTCTGAAATACCAGTTCAAATTGGCTAATCCCAAACCACCTTGTTCAATTGGAAGAATCAGCTTATCCCACTTGACATTTACTGTTTTCCCCTTCCAGATAAAATCCTTCAGTGCATTAATACCTATCCACAACTTCTCCTCTGGTTGATAAAACTATGCCTGATGTGTGTATAAAACTAAAGGGACTAAAAATGTTTTATCTGCTTATATCTTGCTATCCATATCCATATAACAGAGCTTCCAATTTCTCAATTTTATTATTATCTTTTGTTTAGTATCTTCCCACATATCTTTAGCATCCACACCAGAATCCTTTTTGATCCATACTCCTAAGTACTTCATGTTATCATGTCCCCATAAATATGGATATTGCTGAACCACTTCATGTGTAGGTACATAATTTATAGCTGTTGTCTTTGTTTTAGCTTCATTAATTTTGTATCCTGTAAAGGTCTGAAACTGACTCAAAATGTTCCACAACACTGAAATGTCCTTTTCTGGTTTTACCATGTATAAAATAATATCATTTGCAACTAAGAGCCAGCTTTTCTTGACTTCCATACCAGTTGTATACTTGAATTTCTGAGTCTCCTTGTCAGTGGTTCTAAATATGGTGCAAATAAGAAAGGGGAAGGAGGATACCCGTGCCTGTTTCCTCTGCTCAAACAGAAATTATCAGAGAGGAACCCACCCACTTTAGTTTTCGCTTTCTATCCCTATCCTTCATATATCATCCTAATCAACCTTATAATTTTATCAGGGAATGCAAATGCTTCCATTGCCCTGCTCATAAACTTCCACCTTACTCTGTCAAATGCTTTCTCTGCATCAAGACCCACCAATAGCAGTGGTATTTTCTTACATTCAGCTTCCCTCTGGATCATCAATGTTCTGTTAATGTTGTCAAATGTTTGCCTCCCCTCCACAAAGCCACATTGATCCATATCTGTCAATTTTGACATTACTTTGCCAGTCTTTTAGTCATTATAGACATAAACACTTTATAATCATGATTTAGGATTATAATGGGCCTGTATGAAGCTGGATCCGATGGGACTTTACCCCCTTTAGGTATTACAGCCACCACAGCTTTCTTCCAGGATGTTGATGCTCTTCCTCCTCCTAAAATACTGTTAAAACCTTCCAGATCTTTATCGTTTTTTTTACCTCCTTGCTTCCAGACTTCCACAGAAATACCATCTCTTCCTGGAGACTTTCTTGTAAATTCGTTATGCATCCCCATTTTTATCTCATCTCTTCCTATCCTGTTAATAATTGAGCCTCATGTACCTCTAACCTCAGCATATTTAATGCTTACATAAACATTTCAATTTGTACCTTTTCTTGGTTTCCATAGTTCTCTGCTTTATACAAACTTTCATAAAATGTCCAAAATAACTCTGCTGGTGAACCACTATTCTCTTGCACCATAGCAAATTATGGAACTCCCTCTCACCCACAATTACCTCCGTGCCATCATGCACCCACTTCAAAACTTTACTAAAAGCGCACCTAAAAACATGTTGGCTATGCCCTTGCAACTCCCACTCTAATATCACCCACCCCATCCAACCACTACCTTTCTTTCCACTACACTAACTACCTTGATTATAGCAAGCTCAGATGCTCGTAAGCCTCGTACTTGTTATACAGCAGGAACTTCTTATTGTAACATTTGTTAATGTCTGTTATGTACTTCACAGATAAAGATTCTAGTTGTCTACTGATGTACTATGTTCTTCATCTGTAAATATGTTGTAAGTAATTGCTATGTTAAATTGTTAATTGCTATGTAATCCAATGTAACTACTGTCTGTTTATTTTAACTGTGGAGCTTTTCTCCCCGGGCCGCCGCTGAAAATGGACCTATGTCCAGTGGGACACTCCCAGTCAACAAATGTAAATAAATAAATAAATAAATAAATAAAATATTTCTAGTACCTCTACAGGATCTCTTGTTATCTTCCTTGTTATAGGCTTTCTAAGATTGGTAAGAACCCTTTCTACTTTATGTTGCCTGAGTTGTTGTACTAAAAGTTTTTATGATGTGGCATTATTATCAAAAACAATTGCTTAACAGCAGTCTTTCTAAACTCATACATATTACTGAGGTAATCCTTTATTTTCGGCTTAGCATTCTGTAATTGCTCCTCTTGGTCTGTGAAGTTCCCCCTATTCTGCAGTAATTTAACATTTGTCTGGGCCTCTAAATAATTCTTTGTAAATTCATAACCATATCTCCCTTTCTTTTGTTTACATTCTGTTTTTAAACTCCACTTTTAATTTTATCCCACGCCCTAGCTATATTTTCAGAAGAAATTTCTGACTTCTCTAATAACTCCTGAATAACTTCCACTACACATTCCTTAATTTTATTTTTCTTTTCAGCAGATTGGTGGGAAAGCACCAGTGTCTCATTTTTATTTCATTACCCAGCATTTTTATTTTGGTTGTTATTGGCTCGTGATCTGAAATAGTTATTGGATGCTGATCAACACTTTCAATTAAATGCATATGTTCCTGTGAAATATAAGATGTTAAGTTGTCCAATCTTACCTTCGTTCTTGCTGGATCGGTTTGGAGCCGATCTTCGGCTCTGACTCGGCCACTTTCTATAGCTCAAGAGCTGTTTACTGGCTCACGGCTACCCCTTATCCCAGAATGCCCAGTGTCAGCTACCCAGATCTCATTTGCCGCTTTAGCTGCGAGGTTGCGTCAATACTGGTTCAGGCTTAGTATAACTTTTTTCTCTGTTTAAATTTCAATAATTTACTTGAAAAAATAGTATTTTTTCACTGATCTATAGTAGTTTGTAAGTGTATTTAGTCGTAAACCCCTTATCTTGTACTTTGCTGTGTTTTTTGTGTTGTGTTGGCCGTCACCCCTTAGTCGCTAGGCCTTCTGTTTTTCCCTGAACTCGTTTTAAGATAGAGAGTTCTCCCCCCCTTAAGGACAGCCATTTAAGTTAGAGTCTCTCCTTTTAAGGTTTTTATCAATATAATTTTTATTATTGTAGTGTGTTTTTTGTGTGGTACTTCCTTCTTTTTTTCTTAGAATGTCCAAGGAAGTTAAAACCTCAGGGTTCAAAAAGTGTGACTCATGCTGTCAGAAGATGTCTCTGACAGATGGGCACACTAGTTGTGTATATTGCTTGGGGGCTCTGCCCCTGCAGGACTCTTGCTTTATTTATCATGCCTTTAGTCCAAGGGTCCTGCAGGTGCGGAAAAGCAAGCTAATCCTCCGTGGATTGTTGAAACAGGATTCTCCGGCTAAAGCATCTCAGCCAGTGAATTCTTTGAAATCAGTCAAGCCGTCGGCTCCATGTTCGGAACCAACCTGCGAGCTTGACAGACCAAGTGTGTCGGTACCCTCTAGCACAGACAAGATTACTCCTCCATCGGCTCCAGCTGTTACCTCGGAGCCGTCTCGGAGCCACAAACGAGCTAGGTCTCCTTCATTGGAGCCGATTTGCTCGGTGCCACAATCACCTTTACTTCAGAGCGAAGCCAGTCATCGCTCATCTTCCCACTCTCGATCCTTAAAGTTATCGGATCAGGACGTAGAGATAGTGGTCAGTAGGTTGCTGAAGTCACAGGCCCTTGCAAAAATGCTTTCGAGCCTGCCTCAACAGGCCTCTGCTCCATTCGCTTCGATATCGATTCCTCCTCTGACTATGCTTACTTTGGAGCCGGAGTCCATGGATGTTCTAATGGTGGTAGTTTCGGCTCTTATGAAATACTCTTTGGCTCCGATGTTGGCTCTGATTACATCGGTTCTTCCTTCCATCAATGTATCTGGGTGCCAAAGCTCTCTCGTCGGCTCCAAGGGGGGAAGTGACATTGGACCCTTGTCCGACCCCGCTCTCCCTCTCGGAGTGTCGGCTCAGTTGAGCTCGGCTTCCACATCGGCCTCAGAGCCGTCACCCTCGGCGCAGAGTGGGATTCCTGTCTCTTCAAATCCGGAGCCCTCTTTGTGTCAAGACCGTGATGCTTTCGTGGTTATGAGGAGAGTGCTGTCCCCACAGACGGCCCCACTGTCGGTCCCATCGGCCCAGTCTCCTTTGGTGCCTGTGTCAACCTCTGCTCCTCCTCCAGCCCCAAAGCGTAGGGAAGCTATGCCCCCGGACACCCCCATTGGGTGAACCCTCTTCTTCCAAAACCTCCCCAGAGCATTCTGAGCAGGCTTTCGGAAAGAAAAAGTGCAAGAGGAAGCACCAAGACTCCCCTGAGTCTGTCACCTCAAATACAGACCTGGATGAATTGGAGGGGTCCACAAGGTCCCCCTCGGAAGATGTTTCCTTTTTGGACATCCTCGAGATTCTTAGGCAGAGGCGTAGCTGGACTACCCTAGCCCCCTCCGAGGATGAGTCTGTATACCTGGTTGCATTTGGTTCCTGACCTTCTACCTCCTGGGTGTCTCCGCCTTTTGATCCACTCATGTCCGTAATGTCTCAAAAGGCTTGGTCAGCTACAGATTCCGTGGAACTTGTCCCGAGGAGACCTAATAAATTTATCACAGCTCCCCAAGACAAACAATTCCTGACTAAAGATGTCCCAGTTGATACCATGGTGGTAGCAGCAGCCACAAAGAGAGAGCTAGCTGAAACCTCTTCATCTGTCCACCCATCGAATAAAGACTCTCGTACGATGGACAGATATGGGAAGTGAATGTTTTCATCAGCGACCTTCTGTCTTAGGTCTCTGAACTATCTTTCCCATTTTACTAGACTTCAGGGGGATCTCCTAAAAGAGCTTAGAGATTCCCTACAAGATCCCACAGCTGAGGGAGCTTCAGCCAAGGTAGCTACCCCGCTGGTGACTTTAAATTCAGTAGTCAACTCCTCCACGAGGCTTATTTCATACGCAGCCAATGGAGCGAGCAGAGCTGCATGAACAAGAGTGGCTCTTAGGAGACATTCTTGGCTGCGGCTGTGTCAGTTTGTGGAACCTTTCAGAGCATCCTTCACCAATACCCCCTTTGATGGCTCCTCTCTCTTTAGGCCTCAGGTGAAAGACATGCTTACCAGGTGCCAGCAGGAAGGCAAGACACTCTCTGATGTGGGAGTGCATTTTTCCACTCCTACCAGGCCATACCCAAAGGGTCAGAAAGGTGGAAAGATGTGGTTTCAAAAATCCCAGTGGCCCTTGCCTGACGCACATGGTGATTTTTTCCCCCAGAGGCAGAGGGGGAAACAGTAATAATGGCAGACGCCGCCCTCATGGCAGAGGGGGTCCGCAAAATCAGGGTGACAGAGATACGTTCTCTTCCAAACCCTATCAACATCTCTGAAGGGATGCCCGACTGCTCAACTCTGGAGGCAGTCAGGGGAAGTCTTTCATTGTACCCAGTTGCCTGGCAAAATATTACAAAAGACAAATAGGTACTATCCATTATATCCAGAGGTTACAAAATTCCCTTCCATCAACCCCCTCTTGTTTCAAAAAAATCCATCCCAGATGTTCCACCCAATCTAAGGGATCAAGCAGTCACAGAAGTTTCAAGACTGCTAGAAAAAAGAGCCATCCAGGAAGTCCCTGCAAACCAAGTAGGATCCGGAACTTAACTCAAGATTCTTTAGTGCCCAAAAAGACAGGGGACTGGAGACCAATTCTGGATCTCAGCAGATTGAACAAATCTGTACAAAAAGAAAAGTTCCGGTTGGTAACACTGCAGTCCATTCTACCCTTTCTGGGTCAGGACAATTGGATGTGCTCCATAGATCTTCAGGACACGTACTATCATATAAAAATGAACAGACGGTCCAGGAGACTTCTACGTTTCCGGCTAGGAGCCAGTCATTACCAATTCAGAGCTCTGCCCTTTGGTCTCACTACAGCCCCCAGGGTGTTCACCAAATGCATGATAGTAGTTATGGCTCACCTGAGACATTTAGGATTCCAGGTGTTTCCTTATCTAGACTAGCTCCTCACTGCTACCACCAGGCAACAACTTATAGAGGCACGAGATTACACCATAACATCCTGTGCTCAACTAGGCATCACAATAAACTTCGAAAAATCTGCCTTGTTGACCTGTCAATCTATTACTTACATAAGAGCAGAGCTAGACACAAGAAAAATGATTGTAAAATTACATCAGGAAAGAGTTTCCATTATTTGAGAACAGGTGTCACTTCTCCTGAGGAGCAAAAGAATTCAAGTCAAATATGTCCTTCAAGCACTAGGCTCCATGGCAGCAGCCATTCTTCTAGTTCCCTTAGCACGCTTTCAAATGAGAATCCTTCAGTGGCTTCTTTTCACACAGTGGTCCTTCCAGGAATTACCCATGTCTCACATGATGCTAATTATGGAATCTTGCAAAAGGCACCTTTCCTGGTGGATGATCTCAGGGCAGACCTCTCATGGAGTCCCATCCGGTTGCCACAGTGACCACGGACGCTTCCCTGATAGTGTGGGGGGGCATTACCTAGGGAAGACAGTCCAAGGCACGTGGCTTCCTCACGAGTACCACTTGCACATCAACGTCCTGGAGATGAGAGCATGGTGCTCCTAGCATTCAAGCTCTTCAAGACTCTCTCCTTTCTGGGACTATTGCAATACAGACGGACATGTCACTGTTTGGTACATCAACAAACAGGGCGGAACCAGGTCTTACCCCTTGTGCCGAGAGGCCCTCAGACTGTGGCAATGGGCGATTTCCTCCCAACGTTTTCTGACAGCAACGCATATCCCAGGGAAATCCAACGTAATAGCGGACAGGCTCAGCAGGGCTATCCTCATACCGCACGAGTTGTCTCTGAAACAGGAAATTGTGGATCTTATTTTCCACAAATGGGGCCAGCCTTGCTGTGATCTCTTTGCCTTTCCCCTCAACAACAAATGCAGCAGCTACTTCTCTCTTGTTCCTCCTCCAGGTCAGACACACAGGGACGCTGTAGTCCACGATTGGCCTCATGGACTCCTTTATGCATTTCCCCCCTTCCCTCTAATTCCAAAAGTCATTCAGAAAGCAAAATCATTGGGTTGCAAGATGGTCCTTATTGCCCCCTATTGGCCTCAACAGATTTGGTTTCTGTTCCTTCACCCCCACCCTCTAGCCCAGCCTTGGGTTCTGGACCCAGTGCCAGACCTCTTGATTCATCAATCAGGCGGGTTACACCAATCCCTCAAGCTCACAGCTTGTTTACTCCACTTCCAATCTTAGCCAGGCTCCCCAGTGTTTCCCCAGCAGTTAGTGTTAGTATTATTTCCTCCCATAAGACAACTACAAGGAAAGTTTATGCTAGCAAATGGAAAAGATTCTCTTACTGGGCAGAATCCATGAATTTAGATCCCATTACAGCTCCTGTACACAAAATTTTGGATTTCTTAGCAGAACTGTTTAGATCTGGTGAAGCTGCTGCTGCCATCGGAGTACAACTAGCTTCCATTTCAAATTTTCACATCAGAGTTTTTAACTCAAGCTTAATGTCTCACAAACTCTGTAAAGCCATTCATGAGAGGTACATTTCTACTTAGACCCCCAGTGAAAGAGCCCCTTCCACCTTGGGATCTCAATTTGGTTCTGGCCTCCTTGATACTGCCACCCTTTTAACCAGCAGCATCATGTTCTTTGAAATTTCTCTCTTGGAAAACTCTCTTCCTATTTGCTATTACTTCTGCCAGATGTGTTTCAGAACTCCATGCCCTCTGTGTTCGCCCTCCATACCTGTTTTTTCACAAAGACAGTTTCTCTGAGAACTAACCCATCTTTTCTACCTAAAGTTTGTTCAGAACACAATTTGAATCAATCCATTGAACTTCCTGTCTTTTTCCCTAATCATTCCATCAAGGCAGAATGCAGATTACACCAACTGGATGTGCATAGACAACTAAGTTTCTATCTCCATAGAACTAAAGAGCTGAGAAAATCAGATCAGTTGTTCCTTTCATTTGCTAACAACGAACAAGGCCTTCCAGTTTCTAAAGTAACCTTGTCAAAAACCATTGCCTGTACTTACCATTTGAGACAAAAAGATCTTCCAGCAAGACCCAAAGGTCATTCAACCAGGTCAGTAGCTACTTTGGTAGCTTTTCAATCTAGATTGCCCATAGATTCAATTTGTGCAGCAACTACTTGGGCAGATCCTCATACATTTATTTCTCATTACAAAGTAGATGTGGTCTCCCGGGGCAGGGCTTCCTTTGGTTCCACGGTTCTGAAGAGTCTGTTCCAATGAGCCACCCAAGATTGAGGTGCTAGGGATGCTGTCCCATCCAGCAAGAATGAAGGTGAGATTGGACAACTTAACATAAAGAAGTTATGTACCTACCACAACGTTCCATGTTAGTTGTCCTTCATCTCGCCTTCCTTCTTGCGTCCCTCCCTCCTTCCCCCTTCCTTGAGGATTGAGAGGAATTTTTCAGTGGTTTCACTGGCTAACTTGTTTTGTACTTAGTTGCTTCCCAAGCAAACTGTGACAATTTACTGTATATCCAGGTTTAATATATAATGGATTATCTTCTATGATTATGTCTAGTGTGAGCTATCTCAAACGAGATCTGGGTAGCTGACACTGGGCATTCTGGGATAAGGGGTAGCCTTGAGCCAGTAAAGAGCTCTCGAGCTATAGAAAGTGGCCGAGTCGGAGCCGAGGATGGGCTCCGAACCCATCCAGCAAGAAGGAAGGTAAGATGAAGGACAAATAACATGGAACGTTATGGTAGGTACATAACTTCTTTTTGTGTCTAGCCTAGCCCAGTTATTGTCTTTTGGAGAGTAATATGTAAATTCACTCTGATCTCCTACTACTGAATTCACATCTTCCATGCAAAATATTTTCATAAATTTCTTCAAAAAATTAGCCCTCTTTTGTTTTCCCTTCTGTGCAAATCAAATTCCAGTCCCCACTTATAAGTAATATTCCTTGCTGAAAACTGATCATTTCTCCCAGAAGTTTCTTAAGTTCCATTATAGCAGTTTTAGAATACATGCCATTGTAATCCTCCATCCTTGCCAGTAGCCCCTTACTAACACATATCTACCATTATTATCTTTTATCCTGTTCTATCATTATTGGAGCTCCTCTTAAAATTAAGTAGTCCTCTTTTCCTTTGTCCCAGATACTCCACTGAATAACCATCTGGAAAATCTTTCTTTATCAATTTCACGTGTTCATTTCTTTTCAGATGTGTGTCTTGTAGCATAGCTGTTTGCACTCTACATTATTTAATGTAGTTCACTACTGTTTCTTTTTTGTATAGATGTGTGAGACCATTAGCATTTAAGCTTAGTATAGAAAGGGTCATTATGTTAAAGTTATTATTCCCACCTTTAATTTGCAACACCTTTTTTGTTAAGTATAGAGTTCTAGTTTTGCATTACATGCATACTCTAATGTTTGGCAGGTTGACCTTTTATGCATTTTGTTTTTTGTCATATCCATTTGATCCTATGTCACATCTTGCAAAACTTTTTGTTTTATTGAAAGCCGTCAAACAAAAAAAAATACACCCCAAAAATCAATTTGTTTATTGTTAACACACAAAACTATGTACATCTTCAAATACTGAAGTTTACCCTCCTAATAGGAACAGTTATCCCAAACTGACAGCCACACTAACACACTTGGATTAACCTAAAATGAAGGTTATCCATGCTAAGATGCATGGTATTGCCTGTGCATGTACTAAGTGCTGTCTGGTTTCGTCTTATCTTTATTGTCCCAGAATGGGAAAACATTTGAATACTTTCAGAAAACATAATCTCGTAGCTCTTGTAAGAAAGCCATTAAAAGAAATGTGTTCTATTTCTCATAGCAAGACGTTGTCCCGTTCGATTCTCAGCTAGAGCGTCTTCTGTGTGGAGGCATACGTGAATAGGGTGTGCCTTCATTGAAGGTTGTGCGTCAGGGCTGGTAATCCGGTACGTAAAAATCCACTACCAATCATTAGCGGACCGGAGTTCCGCTGTGGGGACCCCTAACCGGGAAAAGCCGAAAGACACAAACAAAATCAGATTGTCTCCATGGAGACATGAGAACCAGATGCAGAATTGCTTCTGCAATCATTTCTAATAAGGAAAAAAACAGGAGCACCTGTTTACTTTAGTATCTCCATTACACTTAAAATCATACCTCTCAGCTCTCCAGATTTTTGCCTCATATTTTGGTCTGTTCCTTATAACATTTGTCGTTTTCTAGATTTTGTGGCAAATCAGTGAGGACTAAATTCACTAAATAATAGGCATTTGAGTTTCAGACTTCATACCTTTCAGATAATGCATAGTAACACAAGACCTTTTTATTCTAGCAAATTTCTAAGTTTATAAGAACAATATTTAAAGTTTGTCCCTATTTTTGGGGCTTTTTCCCCCATTATTTTTGGCTTTGCTCAGATTTTTTTGTGCTAAGAGGTTGAGAGCTATGCTTAAAATAACTGAGATAAGCTTACTTTATTGCATGGAGACGTTATACACAATAAAAATATTGCTGTTAAGAACAAAAGTTTTGTGTTACAGTTAACTCTTTTCTTCCTATTCCTCTCCCAAGTGTTCCTCCAAACATTAATGACATGAAGTAGGGCATATGCTTTAGAGTTCCATACAAGTATAACAATGTCAAAAAAGTTCAATATTTCCAGATTGCCTTGTTCTGTCATGTTTCACAAATATTATTAATGCTTTGTCAATTTCCAAGTTGCCAGTTTTATTCCTGTTTATCTTCATCTCCCAAATCCAGTCTCTGCTTCCTTTCCAACATACTGTCATTCTTGTAGTCAACTCTTGTGCTTTTTTTCTGTCTCTTAAGCATTTTCTGTTGAAATACTGAAAGGTTTCAGTGGCAGAGTCTCTTTGTGGTCTTTATTGCCAGAAGACCAAGAAGCAGGATCTCCTTCTGTTTCACGTATCATTTTTTGTTGTACAAACTTTTGAATTTCCTCCTTAGCACATTTTGTGTCAAAGAAATTATTTTGTCCTTCCAGGAAAGAATATTCTGAGAATAACTGAGTACAGTACTTTGAATCTCACACTTGCTTCTCGACATTCCCTGATTAGTGCCTGGTGTACCATGAGTAATCATTTTCCACAAATATGCTACTGTCTCCCACTTTTAGTACGTTGTCCTTCTGTCATAGTTTTGTCAGAATCAACTTCTTCTGCTGATAGGTTTGCATCTTTACTATTAAAGGTCTGGGTTGCATTCACATGGCCAGCTTTGGAGCATAAACATGACTTGCCCTTTCACTTAACTCCTGCTGTGGAATACCAGTCCATTTGCTTACTTGCACTTTCATAAAATTAATACAGTCTGTTCCTTCCAGTTTCTCTGGTATTGCAGAAAATTTCAGGCTTTCCATGCTTGCAGTGTCCTCTAATTCTATTATTCTTTGCAACATCTCTTTTTGAGCAGTCTCATATTCAGCCAGCCTTTTCTTCTTTTCAGCCTCTAATGGTTGCAGTTTTGTCACCTCATCTGAATATCTGTTTAAAGCTTTGTCCACTTTTTCCAGCCTGTTGTTATTTGAGTTGATATACTCCTTCAGTGTTTTGTTTATATTAATCAGTTCTGAGTACAGGTGACTTATTTTTTTCTTATTGGTCATATGTCAGTGGAAGGCAGGTCTTGTACCAAAACTGGAGCTTGCACTGCTTTTTGCTGAACAGCTGCAGAATTCGTCTCCCGGTCAGTGTTTTCTCCTCACCTTTTCTGGTTTATTTTCTTTCAGGTTCTCTGAATTCCTTTTTTTGCTGACATGTAGGCAGTGCACTTACTAGCCAGTTATTGAAATTTACTCAAAAAAGGTAAGTTTGCTTGGCTGTCTTTTCTGAGTTTCTGTTTTCATACTGGGAGAGCTAAAATTAAGCTGTTACTCAATGTTCAACCATCTTAGAAGTCTGAATGTTTTTGTCTCTTAAGGATTTTACACTGTCATTTTTTCCAGTCCTTGCACCAGTCTGCCTACCAGGATTGGGTACTTTTTTATCCTGAGACTTTTGTAGCCAACTGTCTTTTTTATTTTTTAACCTACGTCCATCCATGATATATACTATATAAAATACAGTCTGTATATCAGCATCATCTTGGTGAGATTTTGTAAAAAAAAAAAAAAAAAAACAGGGTCCACCTCATGAAGGTACTCACCAAGACTTGGGGATGAATTCAATTTCAGAAATACTACTTTTCTTTGCTTGCTGATTTTATCAGCTCTCCATTCGGACTCCTGTGGCCTATGTTGGAGACCTGATAGGGCAGAAAATTGTGTCCTGGGAACATGTTTTTGGGGAATGTCTGGAATTGCAGAAAATTTAAACTTTTATAAGTAAAATTGTGGGAGAAGATTTCATTTTTACTAAAACATGATATCACTGAATTGGTCTAAGACAGTATAACCAAAGGGTGCAACAGCTTTAGTTTCTCTTCATTTGAAGTAACAAAGAAATTTATCAGAAAAAGGTAAAAACCTAAAGAAAAAAAATAACAATAGCTGAAATGAAAGGGTGGAGCTGAAGGAGGATAGCAGAAAAAGAGGGAATTGTTTGATTAATACGTAGTATAGATGGAACTTATGTAACATAAATGGAGTCTATATTAGAATCTTGAAGTTTTGGAACATCGAATACCATATGGTCGACACTGCATGATCGAAGTTCCTTAACATCGAAAATAAAAAAAAAAGAAAAATTAAAACAACAAAAACTTACCCTGATGGGTTAAAGCAGGGGGTCAAGCCCCCCTGCACCCCCCACTACTTAAATATACCAACTCTGAGATTGCGCTACAGTGTACGAAAGGGAAATATCCCCTTTCTGCACTGTACTCTGTTAAAGTACGATCTCGGAATTGGTATATTTAAGTAGCTGGGGTGGAGGGGCACAACCCCCCCATTGGGGATGCATGGGGGCTTGCCCCCCTGCCTACACCCTTTTGTTTTATTTTTTGTGTTTGAAAAAACCCTTGTAATGATGTTTCGATGTTTTACTACTTCGATCAGTATTGATTGATGTTTACTGATTCGAAGTAGTAAAACGTCGATCATCTAATATAGACCCACATAAATGATATCTAGGAAACTCCTGAGTGTGTAAATAACAAGTTTTTGTCTTATCAGAATGGAAAAGGTACAAAAATACTGATGTCCTTCAAGGATGCATCTGCAGTCATAACATATGGGTTGTCCTGCCTCAGGCAGCCCTCGGTCGGCCCGATTCGAAAGTCTGGGTCTGGCCTCGGCTGATGTCGCACTTCACCCGACGTCATAGCTCCTGGGGTATAAAGGCATCAGCCGACGCTATTTTCCTCAGTCTTTCTTGCCGCGCGGTGCCCGAAGCAGAAGCTGTTCGCAAGTGCCGGTCGGTCAGATCCAGAGATTTCAACTACCGAAGACTTCTAAAAAAGGTAAGTACCCCGTTGGGGACTCTTTCTTGCCTCAGCCGATGTCAGACAAAATAAATAATTGTTTAACTTGTGGGAAACAAATACCTCATAAGGATTTCCACTCTTATTGCCTTCCTTGCTTAGGCCCAGACCACGACGTATCAGCTTGTTTAGCCTGTGCCTCCTTCAACCGACGGACACTTAGACGTCAGTCGGAGTTTGCAGAAGAGTTTTTTGGTTCAGCCTTTGCATATAAAATGCCGTCGGAGACTCGACTACACATTTAGCTAAAAAGCGCAAGGAAAAGGACCAACACTCACGGCCCGCGGTTTCGGCTGAAACCACAGTTAGGCCTACCGCGAGTGTCTCGGTTTCGGTTGAAACCGAGTCCTTGGTCCTCCCTTCGGCCGCTAGCATACCTCCAACAACCGAGGCCTCAGAGGCCCCGGCTGAGTCTGCTACAGAAATTCCAACCGAAGAAGCAGGCACTCAAGATTTGTCTGACACCATCCCGTTGGACATTTCTACTCCTGCACGTGGGGCAGCTAGACCCCCTGCTTCTATGTCTATTAAGGCCTTCTCCAGGGCTAAAGCAGCTAAACTTTCCAAGGCTTTACCTACAAAAGCTCCTCACAGACCTTCCTCAAGCACTCAGATTCTCAGCCTTGCTGAGGACCTCATTTCTTTAATCAGGGGATCCCAACCTCACCCAGACAGGGCCTCACAACCCCCTCCTGAAAAAAGGCCTAGGACTGAACCCCCTGAACCTGTTTCCTCTGACTACTCCTCGGATGGATCAGATTTACCTGACCATCAGGAAGGTCCATACTCACCTTATGAGGATTCGGATGCAGAAGACTCCATTCCCTCTGCCTCTCCCCCTGAGGAATTTTCATTTGGGGAAATTCTTCATTCAATGAGGGAACATTTCCAATGGCAGGGTCAGGATTTTTCTGATTCTAGAAAAAAGCTAAGGACTTTTTTACATTTACCACAGCATAGGCCTTTAGCCATACCACCTGTACTATCAGTTGTTGATGATGCTTACAATGATGCCTGTTCAGCCCCTGATTCTCTTCCCCCGGCCCCTGCCAAATCTGACAGATATTACAGGGTCCCGGATTCTCATTTCCACTTGTACAAGGCCCATGCTGCAGACCCAGAAACCATTTCTCAGGGCCCTAAGGGTGTTGCAGCTGCCTCTGCCAAAAAAAACCCTCCCCTCTGAAAGAGAATCAAGAGCATTAGAGAGATGGGGTAAAAAGGTTTATACATCTGCTACTCTTTCAGCCAGGGCTTTAAACTGTCAAGTTCACATGATACAGTACCAGGAATTTTTGTTAGATCAGCTGAATAAAAAGCTTTCTTCTCCTGAACCTTTAGACCGTAAGTCCCTTCAGGAGTTAGTACACAATTCTCAGCAGGTCAGTAATCATTTTTTAAAATGTGGCTATGATGCACTGGAGGCTTCATTTAGATCAGCTATGACTGGAGCAGTGATTCGAAGGCATGCCTGGCTAAAAGAGCAATCCTTGCCAGACCATGTTAAGTCTAAACTACTAGATGCTCCTATGGAAAAACAAAGTTTATTTGGCTCCCCTGCACAGGAGGTTCTAAAGAAAGTGGAGGAAAAAGCAAAATCTGTGCAAACAGTCAAGGATTTTTTACAGGTCCAACCTCCGAGGTTCAGTAGAAATTGGCCTTCAAAGAATTGGTCCTTTCCAAACACCTCCACAGCACAAAGAGGCAGAAATAGACGCCCAAGAGGCAGAGGTCAATCAAGGGGTGCCTACAGGGGCCGTCAGTGGCAACCTGACAACCAGAGGAGTACCTCTACAGCTGCGACTGCAACCACTTCCACTGGACAGACACAATGACTTGGCTCTGATTCCGCCTACCAGGGAACAATTGGAAGCACCCTTGGGCGGAAAATTAGCTTTATTTTCAAAAAACTGGCATTGCATTACAGGAGACAAATGGACTTTGCAAACAATAGACAAAGGTTACAGGTTTCACTTCCACACTTTACCAAAAATGACAGTAATGCCAAACCTTCCGCCAAGCCAGAAGTCAGAGGCTCTAAAGCAAGTCATCAACTTACTACGGATGAGAGCAATAGAAAAGGTACCATCAAAGGAACAAGGCCAAGGATTTTACTCCAGACTATTCCTTGTACCAAGAAAAGAAACTCAATGGAGGCCTATTCTCGATTTGTCCGCACTGAACACATATCTCATTGTACCAAAATTCAAGATGCTGACCCTACAGCAACTTCTTCCAATGTTGGGCAAGGAGTCTTGGCTGGTGACTCTAGATCTCAAGGAGGCATACCTGCACGTCCCTGTACGACCAGATTGCAGAAGACACCTCAGATTTCTTGCAGGATCAGAGCATTATCAATTCTCAGCATTGCCCTTTGGCTTATCTACTGCGCCCAGAGTGTTCATGAAATGCCTGGTATCAGTAATTGCACATTGCAGGCTTCAGGGAATTCAAATCTATCCATACCTGGACGACTGCCTAATACAAGCGGACAACAAGACAGAAATAATAAAGGATTTGGCCTATGTCATACAACTGCTGCAAGCATTGGGATACACAGTCAACATACAGAAGTCAAGACTAGTGCCATCTCAAAGGATAACATTTTTGGGTGCAGAACTGGACACAATATCTCATATGGCTTTTCTCACAGAAGAAAAACAAAACCAACTTCCAGTCTACTTCACGGCATTGACAAGACAAACTCAGCTTACTGCAAGGAAAGTCCTGCAGGCCCTGGGTTACATGGCATCTTGCATAATCTTGATCCCACATGCCAGACTGCATATGAGAAAATTACAATGGTACCTAAGAAATGTATGGTCTCAACACAAACACAGTCTAGAGACCATGATACCAATCATTCCATGCCTGAAAAAAGAATTCCTGTGGTGGGCTCAGGCCTGCCAGACCAACAGAGGGTTGCCTTTCCACAAACCACAACCAAGGCAGACCATCACCACGGACGCCTCAGACCTAGGCTGGGGAGCACACATGGAAGACAAGTGTATCCAAGGCCTATGGTCCCAAGACCAGCTGAAACTACACATAAATCTAAAGGAGATGCTGGCAGTGAAACAAGCAATACAGGCATTCAAATCATTCCTCAAGCAAGGACACCTGCTGATAAGGACGGACAATACCACAGTCATGTGGTACATCAACAAACAGGGAGGCACACATTCCTACCCTCTATGCCGGATGGCAATGGAACTGTGGAATCTCTGCCTGAATCTCAACATTCAACTACAGGCCAGATTCGTACCAGGAAAAGAAAATTCACTAGCAGACAAATTAAGCAGAACTACCACGGATGCTCACGAATGGATGCTGCATCCAGATATCTTCAAAACCATAACAAAGAAATGGGGAATGGCAGAGATAGACCTGTTCGCCTCCCCACTCAACCACCAACTGAAGAAATTCTGCTCAAGAGAATACCACCCACTAGCCTGGAGAGTGGATTCCCTTTCTTTCAGCTGGAAGGCACTGACTCTTTATGCCTTTCCACCTCTCCCATTGATGTACAAAGTTCTACTGAAGATCAGGGAGGAACAGCCAAAGATAATTCTGATAGCTCCAGACTGGCCAAGGCAGCATTGGTACCCGCTACTGAGAAGCATGTCTCGGACGGACCCATGGCCTCTACCTCTATGGCCTTTACTTCTAACACAGAACATCTACAAGACCCTACATCCAAACTTGAAAACGCTGCAGCTAACTGCCTGGAAAATTGCATAAAACAAAACCAACCTGTTTTATCTCAGAGGGTCAAGGACATTATCCTGGAGGCTCGCAGACCCTCCACAAGGAAAACATACTCAGCCAAATGGAAGAGATTCCTCATTTGGAGTGCATCAAAGGGAACAGATGTCACGCTTGCAAACCTAGCACACATTCTAGAATACTTAGCAGAACTGTTCCACAATGGCCTGTCCTATTCTTCCATTAAGATTCATGCTTCAGCAATTTCAGCAGAGTACAACATGGATCCTCCTATCTTCTCTCAACCTCTTCTCAGGCAATTTTTAAGAGGGATCAAAAATGTAAAACCTCCAAGGAAACCACCTCTGCCTGCATGGGATCTCAATTTTGTGCTGGAAAAATTAACACTTCCCCCTTTTGAACCAGCAGCATCAGCAGACTTACAGTTCTTATCTTGGAAGACTGCCTTCCTTCTAGCAATCACTTCAGCAAGAAGGGTATCCGAGTTACAGGCATTAATGGCAGTACAGCCTTTCCTTATCTTTCACCAGGACAGGGTGTCTCTGAGAACCAATCCTACTTTCATGCCAAAGGTGGTATCCAGGGTATCCTTGAACCAAGCTATTCATCTGCCTACGTTCTTCCCTAACCCTCAGAACAGGGGGGAAAAGCTACTACACACCTTGGATGTACATAGACAACTGCGCTACTACCTGGACAGAACTAAGACCAACAGAAAAACTGACCAGCTTCTGGTAGCATATGTAACAAGAGTGCAAGGGAAAGCAATTTCCAAACAGACAATTTCAAAATGGATAGGAAATTGCATTTGATTCTGTTACTCTTTTCATGGAAAGTCAACTCCTGAAAATATCAGGCCTCACTCCACAAGGGCTACAGCCACCACTACAGCTTTCCTACGAGGAGTGGCTACCAAAGACATTTTAGAAGCTGCTACTTGGAGCTCCGTGCATACATTTGCCAAGCATTACAATCTTCCTTTATACTCCAGATCCTGAGCAGGCTTTGCAACTGCAGTTTTACAAGGGATCTTAACTACACCATCTTTATCTTAGTGCCTCCTCCCCAGTTTGGCTATGGTATTCTACCCATATGTTATGACTGCAGATGCATCCTTGAAGGACATAGTACAGTTTTGTACCTACCATAAATGTAGATGTCCGATAGGTATGCATCTGCAGTCAGGATTACCCACCCTCCTTCCCCTCTGTGGTATTCCTAGGGTGCTTACCCCTCTTTCAGCTAGCTGGGGGAATCTATTATGGTGTATTTGTTTGTATGTATATATATGTATATATATTGTTTGTTTGCTACTGTTTGGAATTTACAACATTATCCAAATTTAGCCTTCCTAGAGGGCACCTGGCATCTGGGGCAAGAAACACTGAGGAAAATGGCGTCGGCTGATGCCTTTATACCCCAGGAGCTATGACGTCGGGTGAAGTGTGACATCAGCCTAGGCCAGACCCAGACTTTGGAATCGGGCCGACCGAGGGCTGCCTGAGGCAGGACAACCCATATGTTATGACTGCAGATGCATACCTATCGGACATCTACATTTATGGTAGGTACAAAACTGTACTTTTGCTGGTCTCAGAAGATGAAAGAAAGTAATTGTAATGCATCCATGTAAACTTTGGTCTAAATATGAAATTGTTTCTTGTTGTTTGAAGGTTTATTTAGACAAAAAAATGACAAAGAACATTAAAGGACTAAAAAATAATCTGAAAAGAAGACACTGAAGACACATACTTGTTTGGAATTATCATCATCATCAACACCCTTTTCCCCCATTTTCTACATGGAGTCGGGGTGTCATGTTAATTATCTCCATCTCTTGTTTTAATGCCAAACTCCTGCCTTCTTTTACACTTATGCCTGACTGCCACAGATCTTCTCTCACACAGTCCATCTACCTCTTTGCTGGACAGCGTGGTTTACTCTTACCTTCTTCCTGGCTGTCCCAAATCATCTTCACGAGATTCTGTTTTGCTTTTCTGCATGTGTGCCCACACCACCGTAATCTGTTCTCTTTGATCCTTTTGGCAATTGGAACTATTTTGGCTTCTGCTGTTATGTCCTCATTTCTGCGTGTGTTCCACGTTGTGCATACTACCACACTTCTCAGACACTTAATTTCCATCACTTCTAACTTCCTCATCTGCTCTGCCTTTACTGCCCAAGTTTCTGTTTCCATACAGTAGTACTGGTTGTACCACGATTTTGTGCACCCTACTTTTCAGCTTTTTGGCATTCTTCTGTCTTACACTACATCTGACACTCTATGGCAGTTTGCTGCAGCCCTTCTGATTCTAGCCTTGACCTCTTTATTCAGACTTTCCTTCACTTTAACCACCCTTCCCAGATACTTGAAGCTGTTAACATGTTTCATTATCTTCCATTCTATCTCAGTTCTCAGCTTCTTCTGATTTCCCCAGTTTGCTTCCATTGCCACTGTCATATCTGTTCTTGATTTCATCCCATGTGCCTTCAGTTTTGCATTCCATTCCCCTATCCTTTGCTGAAGTAGTTGCCCAAGAATGTGCTTGTAATGCCACATCATCTGCATAAAGCAGCTTTGTTGATCTCTCCCCTCCAACCTGTTGGCTAATGTAATCCATCACCAGTATGAACAGCAGTGGGCTTAGAGTTCAACCCTGATGCACACCCACTCCCACTTGTAACCCTTCTGTGAGATCGAACATTGTTCTTGCTTGAGTCATTGGGTCCTTGTACATAGCATGCAGTGATTCTACCAGTGTTTTCGGTACTTCAGTCCACCGTAGGACTGCCCAAGTATGCTTTCTTGAGACCTTGTCATATGCTTTCTCCAAGTCTAGGAATCCCCAGTTGGACTCTTTCTTCACCTCTACCTTCTTTTCAACGATCTGTCTCACTGCAGACATTAGGTCAGTTGTGCTGCATCCTGATCTGAATCCGGACTGATTATTTCCCATTTTAATTTCTACTACTATGGGTATCCATTTATCAGTCACTCCCTCCAGAACTTTCATGCAATGTGACAGGAATTTGATACCTCTTTACTGCCCACAGTTGTGGATGTCCCCTTTGCTCTTGTACACTGGCATGAGTATACTTATTCTCCAGTCATCTGGGATACGCCTTTCTGTTCACATTGCTATGAGCACCCTCAGGAGCCATTTCTCCTGTATCTCACCCAGCATCTTTATCATATGTGCTGTGACCTCAACTGAGCCTGATGATTTCTCTGACTACGTTTTCTTTGATGCTGTTCTTACTTCTATGGTGGGCTCCTCTTCTTCGTTCATCGTAGGCTGTGTTGTGGGCTGTACAGCTTCTGTGGGGTTTTTTTCATTCCTTCCATCTGCCTTTGATGTCCTATAGACTGGTGATCAGGTTTGTGCTGGCATCCCTAATGAAGGATGTCTGACTATCTTATCTTTCTGTCTTTGCCTTGCAACCTGATATAGTTTCTTTGTGCCACCTACTGAGTCACTTTCCAGATGCTGATAGAGTGCCACTGATGCCTGTTCTTTGGTATTGCAACTCCCTTTTTAGCCAACTGGCATTCCTTACTAGCATTTTCTGTCTCCCACTTTTTCCTGTACTCCTCCTTTCTTTTGATGACTGGACTTCTACATTCCACCACCGCCTTTCCTTATGCACCTTATTCCCATACCTGCCTCAGCCACATATCTGTTCTGTAGTCCTCACACATGCTGTTTTGAAGTGTTGCCATTTTTCTTCAACGCCACCTTTTTCCTCCTCTTCTTGGAGTGCTAAAGCCCTGTTGTACCTTCTGTCTAGTCAACTTCCACGTCTTTATCCTGGTTTCTTTTGACTTTAGAGCCTTCTCTGACCACTGTTTGGAGCTGATTTTGGCAACCAGTGGTTTATGCTGTGGGCCAACTGTTTCACTCGGGATGATTTTGCAGTCACTGATTCTACCCCAGTGCCCTCTTCTTACTAGGCGGAAGTATACCTGAGTTGCATGTTGGCCACTCTTAAATGCATTGTGACTGTCTGTCTTTCTGAACTGCGTGTTGATTACTATCAAGCCATTTGCCAGACAGAAGTCTAAAATGTCATCTCCTTCTTTATTCCTATTGCCCCACCCATGTGGACCCAGGAAGTCCTCATATCCTGTTTTGTCTATCCTGATGTGTGCATTCAGGTCAGCCATTATCAACACCAATTCCTGTAGTCCTGCTTTATTTAGTAGGTCTTGCAACTGCTGTCTAAATGTAGTTTTCTCTTCACTGTCATAGCCCTGCTGTGGGGCATAGGCTGAGATTATGAATACTGTTCTATCATTAAACTGGAGTCTGATTGTCGTGAGTCTGCCGCTAATTCTGTAAAATCCCTCAATGCCTTATGAAGCCTTTCTCTCACCACAATTCCCATACCATTTCTAGCCTGTCCTCCTCCTGAGTGTCCTTCCTTCTTGTCTGTCGGATACATAGGATGTCCAGCCTCCTCAGTACCATTAAGGTATCCACTTCCAAGCTCCATCCTGTCATTGAACCTGCACTTGAGTGTAGCAGTTTTTAGTTAGTGTTTGGCAGGCTGATTGATTTTATGTCCAGATTTTGCTCAACAGAGTTGTCCCAGGTAACCCAGGCTGGGCAACTGGACACCAGCTGGCCAGTAGTTTACTAACCTGGGGTTGCTGGGCTTTATGGTGGGCACACACTAGCCAATAGGGGTATATACACCCCTCTTGCTGTTAGCATGGGTTCCTGGTGTAGGTCAGAATAGATGACTAAAAACAGGTTCCACCACTTAGACAAAGCTGAAAAAACTAAAACATGAAGTAAAGTAAAGAAAAACAAGTGTTTTCGGCACCTCGGCACTCGGAAAACGAAAAACTTTATTCTGCTGTTCACACATCTTTCACCATACAAGGCTTCTTCAAGCATAATCAACAGTAAAAGAAAAATCCATTTATATAACTCACATCTCAAAGAACATGATCAGTTTACATAATTGACAAGTTAATAAGTATTCTAAAAGACAACCCTACAACCTAGAATTTGCTAAAAGTAACAACATATGCTTATAACCAAACTCCTCCTTTGTTTTTGGAGTCTTTAGATTGCTCTAGCCAGCTTTCAGTTTTTGTAAAGGTTCATAGGTTCATACTAGGCTATCTGCCCTGGGGCAATTATAAGACTAGCCCGGTAATGTATGGCTTACGCCACCCCTTGATTTGAGTATACTGTGCCCTTTTTAAGGTTTAGTTTACTGTGCCTCTGTCTAATAGTGACACAGGAGTAATCCCTGGGACAAACCTACGATCCCCCCATCCACCTATAGAGATTCTTCTTGAAGAGATTCTGTGAGGTGCTCTGCCTCACATGAACTGGAATTCTATTTCAGAGCGAAGGGAGCCTCTGGGTTATGAACCTGTCCCTCCAGCAAGTTCTATTTATTTCTGTGCTGAGGTTCAAGTCCCTCGAGCGTGTGGCTCTAAGGGATTTAGATTTACTGAGGTGGAGCATGTCCATTAATTCTAGATTTGACATAGCTTTGTATGTCAGGCATAGATCGCCTCGAAGTAGGCGGTATGCAACTGAGTAGAGCTGGAGTTTTTTTAACTGAGCAGCATATGGCATCTGTTTGAGACCCTTGATCCTCTTGGTGAGATACTTTTGGGGTCTTTCTAATTGCTGCAGGTGTTGGGTAAGGTACATCCCAAAAGGGGCATTGTATTCTATGATGGGCCTGATGAGGGATGAAGAAAGGGGCACGATTACCTCTCTTGATCTAGATGTGAAACCCTTCGTGATGAGGTGGGCTATGTAGAAGGCCTTTCTAACCACTTTTGCAATGTGGTTTTCAAAGGAGAGATTGCTATCAACTTGGGTCCCCAGGTCCCTAATACCTTTCTCTGTACTTAATGGGTTTCCGCCTATGTGGTAATTTGTGGGCACATTGTTTTTTGCCAAAGGGTATGACTATACATTTTTTGGCATTTAGCTTTAAACCATGGCGCTGGCACTAGTTATCTGTCTCTGTGAGACCTTTTTGAAGGATGTTTGTGTCAGCTGGAGAGTCGATTATGGCACCCAGTTTGCAGTCTTCTGCGAACTTGGTGAGCCATAGTCCTCCCACGTTTGCCTGTACCTCGGAAAAGTATATACCGAACAAGAGTGGTCCCAGGACAGAACCCTGTGGGATGCCACTTGTGACCGGTTTCGAGTCTGACATGGCTCCAGCAACTCTCACTCTGTGGGTTCTGTCTTTGAGTCAGTTTGCGACCCATCTTTTGACATAGGGGTTTATATTTAAGCTGGATAGCTTATCTATGATGCCTGAGTGGGGTATTGTGTCAAATGCCTTTGCAAGGTCCAGATAGGCTGTGTGGACTACCTTCCCTTCATCTATGGCTTTGGTGACTGTTTCGAAGAAGTCAACCAGGTTCAAAAGGTAGGATCTGCCCTTGACAAAGCCGAACTGGGTAGGATCTAGTGTCTGTAGGTCCCCAATGTCTTTGTTTATGAGCTCCATGATGATCCTCTCCATAGCCTTGCAGACTTAGCTAGTCAGGCTTATGGGGCGATAGTTTCCAGGGTCCGTAGAGGCCCCACCTTTGTGGAGTGGGACCACTGTTGCTGTACGCCATTCTGTGGGCACATATCCTGTAGTGAGGCTGAGATTGTATAGCTGTTTTATTTGAGGAATTAGTTCCTCTTGGAGTTCATGTAGGACGCAACCTGGAACGCCATCTGGTCCCATGGAAGCAGTGTTTTTTGCTTTGGAGAGGGCAGCCTTCACCTGAGCATCAGAGATGTTTGGGAGGCAGCCCTCTGATGGGATAGATACTTGCTCTTTGGGGGGGGGGGGAGTTTGCACTGAACCTGTCTGCCAGGATATTGGCGATGTCTGTGGGTTCAGTGTATTTTTTGTCATTTAGAATCAACTCAGAACAAGTCTGGGAGTGGCATCCCAGGTTCCTAACATAACTGAAAAAAGCCTTATGATCGTCTTTGGTGTCGTGTGCAATTTTTCTCTCGAAGCTGGCCTTGGAGGATTTTATGAGGGATCGTAATTTTTTGCTAGTATTGATCAGAGATGCTTTCCCTATTAGGGATTTTGCTCTATCATGTAGTAGCTTCCTCCTTCTGTTGTACAGTTTATTTATGGCAGGGGTCCACCAGACTGGATGCCTGCCTTTGGATGATTGGGTCTTGGTTTTGTTTGGGATAGCATGATCCATGCATTCCTGGAGATGTCCAGATAATGCATTTTATATAGGATTCCGCAGTTTGGGCTGTAGTTTCCACTGGCCCTGGTGCCTTGAAGGATTCCACTTCAGTTTTGAGAAGTGAGAAGTTCGCTTTTGAGAAGTTTTTCACTGTGGTTTCCTGGGCTGGGGGTGGGGTCGGGATGTGGACATCCAGTGAAATTAATTTATGGTCTGATCTTACCAATGAGGGATATACTTCTGGTGTGGAGCATAGAGTCCCCATGTTGGTAATGATCAGGTCTAGTATGTTGTCCCCTCTTGTGGGAGTGGTGACTAGTTGTTCCATAGCATTTGAGTTTATAATTTCCAGGAACCTTTGGGCTAAGGTGCTGGGGCTTGTGTAGTGCTCCCAGTCAATGTTTGGGTAGTTGAAGTCACCCAATATAATGGTGTTCGGAGAGATCTTCATGTTCTCCAATGTTTTCAGGAAAGCCGAGTGGGATTCCTGACTTTGAGAGGGTGGTCTGTATGATGCTATAAATTGAAAAGCAGTCTTGCCCACTGTTAGTTGCACATGGATGGTCTCTGATACTTTGTGCAATGCCACTAACCTGGAGGTGTGGATATCCTTGATAAATATGGAAACTCCCCCTCCTTTTGTGGTTCAGTCCGGGTTTTGGGGACGAAAAGGAATGCTATAGGTCATATTGGAGCTGTTTGATTGAAGAAGCCGCACATATCAACATCATCTGCTGGGATGATGGGCTGTATATGCTTTATTTAAAATATATTGGGGTAAAGGTCCCTAATACCAGACCTTCTGGCACACCTGTTGTTTGCTAAAGAGTTAACAGCTCATCTACTCAGTGTATACCTGGTTAAGGTAACTCTTTAACCAATTAATTGCACTTTGTGTGTCCCAGTTCCTTGAGTCCATGTAACACGATGGGATTTGAAACTGGATTACTCTCCTCTGTCTTTACTTTTAGTTATGAATCTTTCATCATGTCAACTCTAATGTCCTCTCAATGTATAGATTCATAGGCAAGTACTAGGCTAGCTGCCCTTGCAGGCCATTTTATGTTTGACAAATTTCCATTTTTTGTGTGCTCAAAATAACCTATCCCATTTGGTTATAGATTGACCTTACACATTCCATGGTCAGTAATTATACATTACCACTAATGAGAATGACTGGGATCTTACCATAGATAATTTGAGGGGACCCATGCATGGGATAAAACATTTAGGAGTGCCCTCTGTCCATTACTAGTATTGGGGGAAGTCCTGCGGTAAATTTTCTGTTTCCCATACATAGATTTAAGAGACTATACTTATATATATTATATGTCATTTATCTATTGCTGTTATACCCTCAAGCCAACTGTGATATTTGCGTTGTATATAAAATATATATTCTTTGCATTTTTGTCATTCACTCTGTATATAATGTCATATATCTTTTGTGTTTGCCCTGGCCTTAGACTGAAATGGGTCCAGTGGGGTCAGTGCTCTGCCTAGTTAACAAATTCAAAATAACTAAAATAGGGATGCAACTACTTCATCTTGATTTCATCTTTCACAGACAGATTTTATGAAAGTTAGTAATGCTGTTCCTGTGCTGTGGCCTGGTCTAAATCCATGATGTGTTGTAGAACATAATTTGTTCTCAGTTAGGTAGTTGATAACGCTCAGGTGAACACATCTGATAGTAGGGCAAGATGGCTATTCAAGAGATTTGCCACATTTTTGCAAAGGAATAATGTATGATTGTTTCCAGAGTTTTGGGACTATAGCTTCTTTGTGAGAGCAGTTTGTAAATTAGATACTGGATATGGACTGGCTTCTGCAACCATTTTGAAAGATGCAGGTATACGTTTTTTATCATGGAATTAGCAGTTGTGATCATAGGAGGTTACTAGGCTAATGGCCCTGGGGCCCTTCCAAGCCTAGCTAATAGTTTATCTCCAAAAAGAATCCTCAGTCAGCACCTGTCGCCCCTCTCAGTGAGAGACAAAGGTGGGACCCCTGGGACAAATTTGTGGTTTCCCATTTGTGGTGATAAGTGAGAAGGTAGTAGTGACATGTCTATGTCACTGATTTATTGGATGCATTGTGTTTAGTAAGGGAGTTAATTGTATTTATGTAGTATGAATTAAATCTGCATGGGTTATGTTATAGTACATTTCATCTGTGATATGTCAGGAATACTATTTTTTTTACTAGGCTATGCTGAGATTTCACATTACAAAGTCAGTCTGCATATGTGCATACTGATTGTGCATAACGTTTTAGTTAATGATAAAATAATTCAAAATGTATTTTTAAAGTTGTTTAATGTATAATATGCATGCCTTTATTTGTCATCTTTAGGTAGAGATCGTGGAACCTGCAATATTAAGATTGAAGTTACACATAATATTTGTGAAATCCTGAAAGATTTTGATATCGATTACATAATCAGATCCAAATTTGGCTGCACTGGAATATTACATGGTGTAACAGATGGTGATTTACATTTCTCAAAACAAGGGCACATGTCGAAAAAACCTGAGAAGCTATATGAAAAGACAATCCGTGGGCTGAAGATTTCAGTATGGAAAGACGATCTGACAACACACAAAGTGGATGCTGTTGTAAATGCTGCTAATGAAGATTTAAATCATGTTGGTGGACTTGCTAAAGACTTAGTTGATGCAGGTGGACAAATTATTGTAAGGGAGAGTAAGGACTTGATTGAGAAATGCGGAAAAGTGAAAACTGGTGATGCAGTTGTAACAAATGCTGGAAATTTGCCATGCACAAAAATCATTCATGCTGTAGGCCCTAAGTGGAACAAGACTAATGAAAATGATTCCAGTAAGTTACTTGCAGAAGCCATTCAGTGCATTTTAAAAAGGGCATTTGAATTTAAAATTAAAACATTAGCTATTCCAGCACTGAGCTCAGGAATATTTTGTTTTCCTTTGGTTCTTTGTGCAAATATTATCGTGGATACTATAAATGCGTTTTTTAAGGACAAATGGGAAGCCCATAGTTATCTTGATGAAATCCATTTAGTGAATAATGATGCAAAAACAGCAAAAGCAATGGAAGAAGCATGTTTCCGAATTCTAGGTTACCCAGACAAATTAACAAAGGCCATTAGTGGAAACATATCTTCTTCTCCAACATTTGAACATGTAATTAAAATTAACTGTCTGCAGTTAATGTTAAAACAAGGGAACATTGAAGACCAGCAGGTAAACATTTCACATTTATTCTACTGTGAACAGAATTCAAAATATATATTTTTTTGTAAAATAAAAAGCAAGCATAGTTAAGCATGGCATTGTTGTTTTCAAAACTCAACATTTGTTTTTAGGATTTACAAGTTTCTGTCAGCCGACCCATAATTTTAGGGGAAACAAGGAGTGTAAATACTAATTGTGATTCTGTAATTTTCATAGAAAGAAAACAAAATTGTACCTGTTGAAACTGTTTGCTGACTGGAAAACTGTGTTGGAGGACTCTATTCTTTTGTCATATCTGAACAATGAAAAGCGATTTCTGTAGAATTTTCTTTAGATGTGTCAGGTGCGATCAGTAATACTGGAACACAGCTGACCTGTAACATAATAGTTTTTTAATCTGTCATGAACACTCCACTGATTAAAGGTCTCTGTATTGCTGATTGGTTGGCACTTTTTTAATTTAATGTCATATTGTTAAGTAGTCTTTTAGATAGCTATTTATTCAAGACAGCAGTCTGTGCAGTTGCTAGCAATGATTTCCACGGTCCCTGAAATGATCTTCCTATAGTATAGCAAGCTTTCATTAGCCTCTCGAAAGAGATTAGTGTTGGCTTTCTTTAATAAACTTTGTACCCATCACAAGTCTAAGTTCATGGCAACTGTTATGCAGAATTTTCTTTTGTGGTTTTATGTTCATTGCCTAGGTTTTTCGGAAGCTATGGATACATAAGTAAGAAAGACAGAGGTGGCATTCCCTCCATTTTTTATTGCATCCTAGGTCATTGAAAATCCCTTCACAAGCAAGGCTTTTTGCTAGTCTGCAATACTGAAAACTTTCCTTAGAGGACATAACCCATAATAATTGCACGGTAGGGTTAGCACCTGTCCCTCTGTGGGCAGTTGTATCCTGTGGGGGGAAAAAACCCTAAAAAATGGCAAATGTCCTGAGATTTTAGAACAAAAAATATTTTCTAAGTTTTCTTTAATAATTGCATAAAACAGTTATTTTGTATTTGAAACACCTAAATATTATAAGAAATAGCATAAGCAACTCAAATGCTACAATAAGAAGCTTTTATTTTGACAAAAAAGTGAAGTTCTGTCCTCTGTACCGGTTGTGGGCATGCTTTGTCCTGCAAAATCTCACATTTCTACCAAAAGTGTCCCACTTTGGGCATTTTAAAAGGTGGTAACCCTACTGCACAGTTGTCTAACATTTTGTTTTCTAGAGTTTCTGTCTTTTGTGAAGTGATGTAAAACTATGCTGTTGTTTCTTTAGTGGCTTCTGACTTACCAGAATACAGTTTTTCAGGACTGCTTTGCCAAGTTAACGTGAACTTCTGGATGTGACTTCTTTTTGTAATTATTTCATAATGCCAGTATCTTAGGTGGAGTGTCAGATTTAGTTGACTCTTGTGACATTCGGTTGAATAGAAACTTTATGCATCTTAGAGCAGCCAGACCTAGTGCCTGCCCTCCTGGCAGATGTAGTAGATGTTCATCGTGCATACAGCTGCAGTCATCACAAATGGGTTGTCCTGCCGTCAGGCGATCCCTCGGTCGGCCGAATTCCAAAGTCCTGGTCTGGCGTCGGTTGTCGTCGCTTCTTCCCTGACGTCAGTGCGGCAGGGGTATAAAGGAACCAGCTGACGCCATTTTCTTCAGTCTTTCTTGCCGCGCGGTGCCCGAAGCAGAAGCAGTTCGCAAGTGCCGGTCGGCCAGCTCCTGAAATAACGAAATATCAGATACCGAAGTCATCTAAAAAGCTAAGTTCCCTGTTGGGGAACCTTTTCTTGCCTCAGACTGATGTCAGTAAAAGCAGTAAAAGTTAATAATTGTATTTCTTGTGGGAAGCAAATACCTCATAGGGATTTCCATTCCCTTTGCATACCTTGCCTAGGCCCAAACCACGACGTCTTGGCCTGTCGCTTTTGTGCTTCTTTCAATAAGCGCACTATAAAGCGTCAGGCGGAGTTCGCTGAAAATCTTTTTGGAGAAAAATTCAATTATACGATGTTGGATATACCGACTACACATTTACCCAAAAAACGTAAGGACAAGGACCGACACATGCGGTCCGCGGCCTCTACTGACACCACGCTTAAGCCGTCCTCGAGTGTCCCGGTTTGCAGCGAGGCGACTACGCAGCCCCTGCCTACTGACGACACCCCTTTAGCGGTACCTTCGGTACCCGAGGCTGGTGGTGTGTCGGCCCAAATCTTACCTGACGATACCGAAGCCTCCTTTACAACTGACGCTCAGACAGTCGAGAAATCTCCCTCTTCTCATGGTGTCTTCAGACCTCCCTCTGCCTTCTCTATTAAGGCCTTCACCAAGGCCAAGGCTTCCAAACACCCCAGAAAACAGCTTTCAAAGACACCCTCTCTGGGGCCCATACCCAAGAAGCAGATGCTTAAAATGGCTGAGGACTTGATTACTCTTATCAGGGGTACTCACCCACTCCCAGATAAAAGGCCTAGAGTGGAGGAAGAATCCCTGTCCTCAGACCAGGCTTCTGTCATTTCTGAGCACTCTGATTACCAGGAACAATCTTTCTCTCCCTATGAAGACTCGGATGCAGAGGAATCCATTCCTTCGGTCTCCCCTCCTGAAGATTACTCATTTGGGGAAACCTTACACACCCTGCGAGAACACTTCCATTGGGAAGGTCAAGATTGCTCAGTCTCTAAGAAGAGACTAAGGGAATTTCTCTTATTACCACAACATAGACCTCTGGCTATACTGCCAGTTTCACATGTTAAAGTATCAGCAGTTCCTACTGTCTAATTTGAGAAGTAAATTATCCTCCCCTGAACAACCTGATTTAAAAGAGTTGCAGGATCTGATACATAGCACAGAACAAGTGAGTAAACATACTTTGCAATGTGGTTATGATGCATTGGAAGCCTCATGCAGAGCAGCTGTAACAGGGTCAGTAATACGTAGGCACGCCTGGCTAAAAGAGCAAACCTTGCCAGACCATATCAAAGCTAAATTGTTGGATGCACCTTTACAGAAGGATGTTTTGTTTGGTGTTAAGGCAGAGGAAGTATTAAAGAAAATGGAGGAAAAGGCAAAATCAATGCAAACTGTAAAAGATTTCCTGCAAGTACAACCTCCACGCTTCAGTAGGAATTGGCCTTCAAAAAACTGGTCCTTTCCAGCCACTGACAGACCCCAAAGAGGCAGATACAGGCGCCCTAGGGGTAGAGGTCAATCACAGGGGTCTTTCAGAGGACAACAATGGCAAACCCCCAACCAAAGGAGTGGTGATGAAGGTTCAAGTGCACCACGAAGACAGACACAATGACTTTCCACTTTATCCGCCAACCAGGGCTCAATTGGAAGCACCTCTAGGCGGAAAACTGGCTTTATTTTCAAAAAATTGGCACATTGTCACAAAGGACAATTGGATACTGGACATTATAGACAGAGGCTACAGATTCCACTTTCACAGCCTTCTGAAGAGGTGAGACATGCCAAACCTGCCACACAGTCAAAGGGCAGAGGCACAGAAACAAAGCTTAAAGCTAATGAATATGAAAGCTATACAACAGGTACCTATGCAAGAACAAGTTCAAGGTTTCTATTCAAGACTATTCCTGGTTCCAAAAAAGGAAAAAGACTGGAGACCCATTTTGGACCTATCCATACTGAATACTTTCCTAATAGTACCAAAATTCAAGATGCTAACATTACAGCAGCTTCTTCTCATGCTGGGCAAGGAGTTTTGGCTGGTTACGTTGGACCTCAAGGAGGCATACCTGCATGTCCCTATCAGACAAGATTGCAGAAGATACTTCAGATTTCTTGCAGGTTCATCACATTATCAATTCTTTGCATTGCCATTTGGTTTATCTACTGCGCCCAGAGTGTTCACGAAATGCCTGGCTTCAGTAATTGCCTACTGCAGACTACAAGGGATACAAATATACCCTTATTTGGACGACTGCCTGATTCAAGCGGACAGCAAGCACACACTGTTGAAACATCTAAAATATGTAATAAGGCTATTAAACTCACTGGGATACACAGTCAACAAAAAGAAATCGAGACTAACACCATCCCAAGTAACTACCTTCCTGGGTGCCATCTTGGATACAAACACCCAGATGGCATATCTCATGCCAGACAAACAAGGGCAACTAACAAATTACTTCAAAAAACTGGCAACGTTCACCAGGCTTACTGCAAGGAAAATCCTGCAGGCTCTGGGGTTCATGGCATCTTGCATTTTTTTAATCCCATGTGCAAAGTTGCATATGAGGAAACTACAATGGTACCTAAAAAATCTATGGTCTCAACACAGCCACAGCTTGGAAACAGTAATGCCACTCATTCCATGTCTTCAAAAGAAATTTCTGTGGTGGGCTCAAGCATGCATGGCAAATACAGGCCTAGCATTTTGCAAGCCTCCAGCAAGTCAGACCATCACAACAGATGCCTCGGACTACGCCTGGGGGGCGCACATGGCAAATCGGTGCATTCAAGGCAAATGGTCACTAAAGGAAAAGCACCTTCACATCAATCAAAAAGAAATGCTTGCAGTAATAAATGCAGTCATGGCCTTCAAGGAATTTCTACATCCAGGTCAACTATTAATAAGGACAGACAACACCACTGTAATGTGGTACATAAACAAACAAGGAGGAACTCATTCCTACCCCCTATGCAGACTGGCAATGACTCTTTGGAACATGACCTTGGATTTAAAAATCGAACTTCAAGCTCAGTTTCTACCAGGCAAGGACAATACACTAGCAGACAGTCTAAGCAGAAACATGACAGAGCCACACGAATGGAAGCTACATCCAAAAGTTTTCTCACAAATAACACAAGCATGGGGAAGGCCAGACATAGATCTTTTTGCCTCCCACAAGAACCACCAACTGGAAAAGTTCTGCACAAGGACATTCCATCCACAAGCCTGGAAAGTGGACTCTCTCTCTTTCAGCTGGAAGGCAATGACAGCTTATGCCTTCCCAACTCTTCCTCTACTGCCCAAAGTTCTGTTGAAGATCAGAGCAGACAGACCGAAAATGATTCTAATAGCTCTGGACTGGCCAAGGCAGCATTGGTACCCACTCCTGAGAAGCATGACGTCTTCACCTCCATGGATTTTGCCACAATGGCCTTTTCTGTTGACCCAACACAACTTCAAAACTCTCCACACTCAACTGAAGTCACTGAAGCTAGCAGCCTGGAACATTCCCTGAAAGCACAACAGGCTCTTCTTTCCAAGGAGGTCAGGAATATTATCTTGGAGGCCAGAAGACCATCTACTAGAAAGGCCTATTCCGCAAAATGGAAGTGGTTCTGTGTTTGGAATGAGAAAAAGGGCCAAAACCCTGGAATACTGAATATTTCACAAATACTAGAATACCTGGCTGAAATGCTAAACAGTGGACTTTCATACTCTTCAATCAAGATTCATGCATCAGCAATCTCTGCAGAATATGACACTGATCCTCCTTTATTCTCGCACCCTTTACTAAAGCAGTTTCTCAGAGGGGCAAAGAACATTAACCCCCCCCCCCAGGAAACCACCAGTGCCTGCATGGGATCTTAATTTCATTCTAGAAAAGCTGACCTTGCCTCCTTTTGAGCCAGCAGCCTCATCAGAACTGCAGTACTTATCCTGGAAGACCGCCTTTCTTCTAGCTATCACTTCAGCACGCAGGGTTTCAGAATTACAAGCCCTCATGGCTGTGCAGCCTTTCCTCATCTTCCATCAGGACAGAGTGTCATTACGAACCAACCCGTCCTTCATGCCAAAGGTAGTATCCAAGGTATCTCTGAATCAAGCTATCCATTTACCAACCTTCTACCCTAACCCTCAAAACAAGGGTGAGAGACTTCTACACACTTTGGACATTCACAGGCAGCTGTGTTACTATTTGGACAGAACAAAGCCCTTCAGAAAAACTGAGCAACTCTTTGTGTCCTATGCAGCAGGAGTTCAAGGCAAAGCCATCTCCAAGCAGACTATTTCTAAATGGATTGCCCATTGTATACGTTTTTGTTACTCCTTTCATGGAAAAACTGTGCCTACCAGCATCAGGCGTCACTCTACTAGGGCCACAGCAACCTCTACAGCCTTCCTCAGGGGCGTAGCCGCAAAGGACATTTTAGAAGCTGCCACTTGGAGCTCTGTGCATACCTTCTCCAAACACTACCACCTGCCTTTATACTCCAAATCTAGAGCAGGTTTTGCCACTGCAGTTTTGCAGGGCATGCTAGCTGCTCCTTCATCCTCTTAGTACCTACCACCCCAGGTTCAGCTATGGTATTCCACCCATTTGTGATGACTGCAGCTGTATCCACGATGAACATAGTACAGTTTTGTACCTACCATAAATGTAGATGGTCGAGTGCTAATACAGCTGCAGTCAAGATTTCCCTCCCACCTACCCCTCTGAGACAAGCATAATGGCTAACACCACCTCATACAACCTAATTGGGGTATTCTTTATGGTGTATTTGCTTACTATTACTGTTTTTTGGATGGTTATCCATGTTTTTAGGTATAGCCTTCCTTCTGAGGGCACCTGACATCTGGGGCAAGAAACACTGAAGAAAATGGCGTCGGCTGGTTCCTTTATACCCCTGCTGCACTGACGTCAGGGAAGAAGCGACAGCAACCGACGCCGGACCAGGACTTTGGAATTCGGCCAACCGAGGGATCGCCTGACGGCAGGACAACCCATTTGTGATGACTGCAGCAGTATTAGCACTCGAACATCTACATTTATGGTAGGTACAAAAGTGTACTTTTTCTGATTCACAGAGGAAAAAAAATTTCCTTAAACATATCACATGTTATGACACGAAGTTTTGAAACCTGGATAGGGTAGGAAAATGTTTTTGTTTTATAATCTTATGGTTTATTAATCATAGTTTGTCTTTTTTCACTGAATTCTGTACTTGAAGACAGTGGATTTCATTGAAAATGTGCTGGAAGGAAAAGGTTTATAGACATGGTGTTTTTCAGGTCTTCCAGAATTTGCTTATGTTTTTCCCCACTAACACCAACATTGCCAGCCACCGCATTTGAAATGTATTACTCATGGATCTATCTCACAGTCTTCATATGAACTTCTAATGCAACTATATTATGCCCCTTTTATGAGCTGCATATCATGTTTGGTTATCATGATTTAATGAATGTACTTAGTTTTCAGGAATACTGCAGTGGTGGTGCCCGCAGTAGCGTTGTTGCCTCATAGTAAGATGCTGTCCAGTTTGATTCTCAGCTAGAGCGTCTTCTGTGTGGAGACATGTGTGAATGGGCGTATCTTCATTGAAGGTTGTGCGTCAGACCTGGCAAGTCGGTACGTAAAAATCTACTGCCAATCATTAGAAGACCGGAGTTCCGCTGTGGTGACCCCTAACCGGGAAAAGCCGAAAGACACAACAACAACTTAGTTTTCAGGAATCAGTAGATCCCGCTCACATTCCATACTAAACCAAAAAACCACTGCAAAATCTTCCATTGTAGCCATATATAGCATAAGTAAAATACAAATAAGACAAACGTCCATGACTTTGACATTGCATAAACCTTCTGCCCTTCAGTGCTCCAACTAGTACCTAAAACTCCTATTATGAACTGCCTCACTGCCCCTCTGCTTATTCATTACTTCTAGTCTAAATTACTTCCATTGCCACTCCTTGTGGGGGAGTTTACCATGGTTGCTTGTCCCTCTTCTTTATAACTGACAAAGCAAAAGTAATCCAGGAAGTTTGACTTCGGTCTGGTATCCCACCTGTGACAAGGAGGGTGACAGAACTAATGGGCAACATAGTATAAAGGATTACACTTGATAAAATCTATTACTAACAGATCTAGGATACTCTTTTTTTTTTCAGATGCCCTCGCTGTGGAAGGAATAACCTTGCCTTGTTGAAGTTTCAAGACATTTATTCAGTTAATTAGGTAGATAGGCACTCGCAATTTATTGCTGATCCTTCATCTATTCCCAAATATTTATATACTCCCATCTTAAGTTCCTTTATATCACATTCGTGTCCCAGGTTGATATTTTCTTGGTGTTGCAGCTTTCCTATTTTAAATGTTGCTTTTGAACATTTATCAACACCAAGTATCATTCTTATAACATCTAACAAAATCTAAATGATTTGTAGTTGTCCTTTCAGCTCGTCATCAAGAAAAGGTAGCAGAGAGATTTTTAAGCAAGGCTGTTTTCTAGGAACCAAATTGTAACCATAGCCTAATCTGTTAAGTAAACGGTTTACTGGGTTAAGTTGAAGACAAAACAGCAGCTGTGACAAAGAATTGCCGTGGAATACTGTCCTTTGAATTTTTATCCTTGGGATAGGATAATAATTTGCTCTTTGTCATGGCTCATGTGCAAAGTGGTTTGTCCCTGTTTCATGGTCACTGTAATGTGACTGATAAATGTAGGGTGTATCTTATACATCTGTAAGCATTCTTTTATCCATGAATGTGGGGTTGTGTCAAATGCCTTTTTTTTTTTTTGTAATCTGTCCATGTCATACTTCATTTTTCCCTTTTTTACAATTTTCTATTATGGCTTTATTTAGCAACAAATGATCCTTTGTTCTGTAAGACTTTCTTTTGCTACCCTTTTGTTCTGTTGTGTAAATGACTATAAACTCTGTCTGCATCATTTCCAGTATATAGTTTGTATTTCTTTAGTTATTTGACATCTGTTGACTGGGTTAGTCCGACTGAGCAGAAGCCCTTTTTCAGTGGAGACCTGGAGAGAAAAGCTCCACAAGTGTTACAAAAAAACTAAAATAATTATACAAAGTTAAAAAGTCATTTAAAGGGTATAACAATCAAGGTGGAAAAGGCTCTGTAGTTGATATATGAGAGTATTAGCATCCCATTGGGGGAGCAAAGACAGTGTACACATTTTACACCTACTTGTAGGGGAATTAAGGAAAGCATCAAAATTTATAAACTTGCAAAATAAAACTTACACGATCATAGTAAGCTGGACTTGGTGAGGAAGAGAGGGTCAATAATATGGAAGTAGATTTTAGGAAGATTTTTTAAGGACCATAATGAATAGAGAGCTCATAAGTGAATATGGGTAAAGGTCTTACTAAGGAAAGGTTTAGAAGTGATAGGAGTGTCAGGGGAGGGGAGAGAGAGAGGAGAGGAAGTGGTGAAGAAGGGAGAGGAAGTAAGAGGTGGCAAGAGGTGGGGGAGGGAGTTTATGGTGGAAGTTTACAATAACAGGTCCAGGAGTTTGTAAGGAAGTTTTAGGTAGCAATTTTGAATTGATGTGGGGTTTTGTTTTGTATATCATCAGAAGGCAAGTTATTGGTCTACATTTCATTCTTAAGGAGGAATATAATTTTCCTATTGTTAACCAAGTTTCTGCTTTGGTTGTGCATATAACTAATTATTAATCTGGCTAAAGCTTTGTGTAAAGATGTTAATGCTTTTAACCAGAAGTTAGGTATCTCGTCTGTGCTCAAGGTTTTCCAGTTAGGAGCCTTTTCTTAATTTTGTCTCAATTCCTTTGTTACTTCATCCCATTTTATATCCTCTACATTAGAGCTCCTCACCGTTTCTTTTAAATTTTTTACACATTAAGCATCTTTATGTTCTATAGGGTCTTCATAAATACTTATCCAAAATGTGTCTATTTCTTCTTTTTTGGTAGTGTTTCTTCTCCTTTGCATTGTTTCCCAGTTCTCTGTAGAATCTTTTTGGGTCATCGGTGAATTGTTTATTTTGCACTTTTCCTTTATATTTATCTGCATATTTTCTACATTTTTCTGTCTGTACATATTTTTAGTTTATTATTGGCAATAGTGTATGATAAATCTTGGTCTGTTTTGATACTCCATGCATTTATCACATCCATCTTCCTATGCATTTTGATGTTCTGTTCCCTTTTCTGTATTCTTATAACAGTGATACATCTCATCTTAACTGCTTTATAGTTTTCTCTGTTTGATTCCATGATGGCATTTTACTTGTTTCCTTCCTTTCCTTTGGTATTCTACATTTTATGGTAGTTTATCTATTATTGTTATTGCAAACTTTTCACCTTGATACTAAAGCCCTTCTTTGGTTTACATCCTACCTTAATGGAAGACAACAGGCTGTCCTATGGCAGAACAAGCTCTCTAACCTATTACCAAACACCCTTGGAGTACCACACTACACACAATACACACAGTATACGCTGATGACTCCACCCTGATTTGCTCAGCTGCTTCTCCCACAGACCTGATGGTCGCTCCCCAGTCCACCTTTAATACCATAGAAAATTGGCTCTCTGAATGTAGATTGTTACTAAATCCCAAAAAAACTAAAATGCTGTTATTTTCTCCAACTCATAGGTCTGCCGCCTTCACCTTTACCATAAATGCAAAAGATGGGACAATAATTTCCCCTGACCCCTCTACAAAATTACTAGGTGTCATTATTGATAATAACCTAAAGTTTGACCTACATGTAAATCAAACAGTCAAGAACATCTATAAAAAACTTGGGTCACTGTATAGAATAAAAGCCTTCCTAACCTCTCCAGCTAAGATGGCTGTACCTCGCTCTCATCTACTCTCAACACTTTTATACGCCTCCCCCCTTCTCTCCAATCTAAACAAATCTGTACTAAATAGACTGTCAACCTGTTACAATCATATTGCCAGGTTTGCCACTGGAATGCCTTTTAAAACACACCACTGCATCAACCTAAAACAGCTTGGGTGGCTAGAACTTCCCAGTGTCATCCAATATAACCTGCTGATCATGGCTAACAAAATCCTCTATAACCCAGATAACACACCAGCCCTTCAAAATATTATCACCCCCCACAACAATCCAAGACTGCTTCGATCCTCGAACAAACTTCTAATTCAGACAATCAAAATCAACAACGCAACTGGAGATGCCCTCTTTGCTAATGCTGCAGGCCGAGCCTGGAACTTACTTCCAGGTGATATTACTTTGCTCTCCTCCCTAGGACAATTTAAAACTAAACTCAAACAACAAATGGCATTTAACTGGCTTTGCCACTGCAACAAGCCCGGGTAACTCTCAACATGAATGTGAATAACCCAGCTAACTACTTTTTGTTAATTTTAAGTATTCATTGGTAATACTACTTATGTACTCTTGTTTTACTTGTATTACTGTATCTGAAAACTCGGAGCTTAACTTCCCGGGCCTCCACTGAAAATGGACATGGCTCCAGTTGGACTATCCCGGTCAACAAATGCAAAATAAAAAATAAAAATAAAATAAATATTGGTTTAGCTGCACAGTAATATATTCTGTTCTATTACTGTGTTCATCTGTTTTACCATTATTCTCACATTTTGAGTCCTATTTACTTTTTGTAATCCATTTCTTTCATCTGACTTAATGTTTATATTCATCTTAAGCAGATCTTCTTTTGAATCATTTTCTTCCGATTTGACAGCATCTCCTTTGCTTTCTGTTTCCTGTGAGTAATCTACAGAAAGTTCCAGAAAATCTTGCTGCATATCCTCTTCAGATGCAACCTGCTTCATTTGATGCTCCTTTGTATGGGAACCCTTTGGCCCATCACTCCACCTCACTACCTATGTCAGAGTTGCCACTGTTTCCTGCTCCTTCTCTTGCTGTGCAGCTTCAACTGGACTTTCGTACCAGTCTCGTACCAGTCTCCTACAGAAGGCTCAAGAGCATCATTATGTTGCAAGTCTTCTTTAGATTCCTCGTGTTGCCCATTAATCTGGGGGCATGTAATTCCGTCATGCTGCAACATTGCCTGTGTTGGATTCTCCATAATTAATCCTTCACTTTGCAGATAATCCATAACTTCAGTTTCTATTTGTTTAACGTCTACTTTACTAATCTTGTTTTCCACATTCCCTCTTTATTTTATTTGTTGTATTGTGAAATATTCCATATCTGAGTGCCTTTGCACCTAGAAATATATTATCTTCCCATTTTGTATTGATTAGTTTGGCTTTCTCCTTTGCAAAAATATTGCACCATACTAGATTTATTTTTCTTTCCAATGTCCATGTTTCTTTTTATACCTCTCATAGATCTATGGATTTTGTACTTCTATATTTTTGCACTTCCTCTGTTGCTTCTGTTTTTTTCAGGCAGCTCATTATTTCTTCATTGGCATAATATTTTTCTTAAATCTGTTATATTAATGAAATACAGATTTTTATTTGAAGCATTTGACAGGTTTTCTTATGCATGTATATTTCTTTCCTCTAATTTTGTTTTTAATTTTTCTAAATATCTTATGTCTGAAAAGTCTGGGCTTCTTGCTTAAAGGTAGCAATATATCATTTCATTCTTATCCTCAGTTGTCAATTTTATCATCTTTTTTGGATGTTTTTGCCCTGTCATTTTCATGTACTATATTTCTACAACAGGTGGTTTTGTTTGCTGAGCCTGGCCTAAGCCTGTTGTAGGAATGAGACTGTATCTAAACAATCCTGCATTAGTTTGTGATTTGCTGTGCAGTAGCTTGGTAAGAGAAGTTTTTATTTGAATTTATATTTTCTTTTTTGCACACTGTTTTTCAGTGTTTGTAGAAAGGAAGGGATAGCTTGTAGACAAGAAGATTTACTTTGATATATATTTTGTTGGTTTACCTTTAATTTTCACTTAGAAAGGGATGGGTTTGTGACAGGCAAACTAGTCATTGCAAGGGGTCTAGTCAGCTACACATTCACACAGACTGCAGTGAGGACAATCCAGAGCTGATCTAAACAATCCTGTCTTGGATTGTGATTTATTGATCTTTTCTGTGAAAAAGATGTGCTACTGTGAGTTATAGTGAGCAGAATGCATTTGTATGTCATGTAAAGGAATTCCAGCTTTTATGTGACTTTCACAACTTCTGTAGTCAGAGCAACAACTTTACTGCATTTAATTTAATATTTAGTATATTATTTGTGTGACTTTTCTCTTAAAATTTGATTTAAGGTCTCTGAATTCTCTGGTAACTGATTTTGATTTTTTTAATTTCTTTTAGAATTTTTTATTCATTTGCAGCTGAATATGGATTCCTTAAATTAATATGCCATTAATGATATGCTAAAGCACAAATACCATGTACAGTGTAGTAAATGCTGTGCATATTTAAAGTTAACACCTGATAACACTGGTTATCTATGTCCCTCATCTCAAAAGTTGGATGATTTGCTTACCATTATTATTTGTAAATCTAGACTTACTGATGGTGGCTGCACTTCTGCAGTTGTCACGGCTTGGAGAACTGTTACATATATTAATGACTGGACTGAAGAGCTAAATACTGACAGGCAGAGAACAAATAGAACACATTTAGGAAGGGATGTGTCAATTGTCTAAAGATCACTCAACCCATATGAAACAAGATAATGCAACTGACACCCTTGGAATTTTGGATACAAGTATTCAGTAATCTGAGGATTCAGAGATTATGGAAAGAAAGGAAGATGTTCACAGCAAATAAAGAAGAAAAAGAAACTGGTAAATGTTTGTAAAGCAAGAATACATACTAAAAGGGGACTGCTTTTTGTAACACATAGATTACAGGAAATTATAACATTTTTTTATCGGAAAACCTTTGGTCTATGGAAAAACGCATAATTTTTCCGAAAGAGAATGTAGAAAAAACGATGCAAGGGGTAGGTGAAAAGGAAGAAATCAAAATTGAAAGTGGAAGGACTGAAAAACATTACTGTAAGAAAAAAAGAGGAAAAGGAAATTGACATCATGGCTCAGCTGAATGAGAATTCTATGTTTGCAAATGTAATAAGCAATGAAAACAGTGGGATTAATAAGACTAATGGTGATGAACATCATTCCTTTGTAACAATTTACAAAGCAGATATTACTGAATTAGAAGTTGAAGATTCTTCAGATCTGGTCATAAAATTGTAATTGTAATTGGAGATTCAATTATTAGAGGAACTGATGCTTAACATTTGCAGAGAAGATAGTGAACATTGAATTTTGTTATGCTTGCCAGGAGCAAAAATAGACGATATGAGGCAGGCCTTAGAATGCCTTAATGTAAAGAAGTACAGTCAGTTTTTATTCATGTCAGTGCAATGATCTCATCCGCAAGGAGTCTGACTGTTAGTAGGGAACCTATAGCCCTCTTAGCATAGCTTGTACAGGTGTTAGGACATATTTTTTTCACAAATCACATATAGAAAGGAGAGTCGTAACTCTGAATGAAAATAATTTGGGGTAAATACTTGAATGAAAAGATTTCTTGGGCAAATACCTACTTGAAAAAAATGTCCTTTAAAAAAATGGAAATATGTAGAACACCCAAGCGTAATTTTGGGCACACAAGTGTTCAAACAGGATGGCATGCCTTTGCCAGGATCAGGGAAGAGAATTTTGCAGCAGATATTTTGCAGTATTTGACAAACAGAAGTCAGGATTTTTGCCAGGTCAGAAATGTAACATTTCACAGATACCAACATTTGATGCATCTCTGATGGTTGTTAATGCTAGAAGCATTAATAGTAGTAAAGTTTTTATTGGAAAATTTACTACATTTCCACAAGATTGATGTTGCTATTGTTTGTGAAACATGGTTAAAGAACAGTGACTAGAAACCATTCCTGTCAGGGTATAAATATTTTTACTGTAACAGACATTCTAAAAAAAATCAGATGGAAGTGTTATAATAGGGATTATAGACAGTTATGAGACCAATGATAACATCAGTACTGTTGACTGTGAAACTGTGGTAATAAAGACAACCCTAGAACATATTGCAATAGTTGGAGTGTATAGACCACCAAAGTCAAGTACTGATGACCTAGAAAAATGTATACACTTTTTGCATGAAACACCAAGATGGAAGAATAATAGTGGCTGGGGACTTAAATTTAATAGAAACAGACTGGAATAGTATTGATTCAACAGCATTAAGAAGGAAATTATTCATAACATATGTTCAGGAACAACAGTTGCTTCAGATTGTCAAAAAAAAAAAACTACCAGGGAACGGAATGTATTACACACTTTGTGTTCCTAAAGAAATTACTGTTACTTCATGTCAAGTTGTGCCACTATTGATGTGTGGTGATTGTGGGGCTATCAAGGTTAATTTGTTACTAGATAATTCTGCCAAATTGAAATCTAAACCAATGTACAGAATATTAATAGATTATATGAAAGCAAAAGAGTCACTCTGTAAAACTAATTGGAGTGATGTATTCAGTAGAAAAACTGCCGAAGGAATGTAAAAAAGCTTTCAAAGAGAAATTGTTTGAATGCAAAAATAAAAAGAAAATCTTTAACATCAGGATCTAGGCACACAACATCAGGAACATATATTTCCATAAGAACAAGATACTTGAATAAAGTGAGAGACAAATAATATAAGAAATGGAAACGAGGTCAAACTACAGCTTTGAAAAATGAGATAAGCAAGCTAGACAAACAGATTAAGCCTAGTGTGAGACAAGATCAAGAAATATTTGAAGAAAATGTATCTAAAGATATTGAGCATAATAGTAAACTATTTTATAGACTTAAGATGTGGAAGGAGTAAAGACATATAAATTGATAGACTGTGTGTGGATGCTAAATGTTTTTGTCAAATGCAACAGATAATAGATATATTTATAAAATCTTGTGCAAAAAAGTTTGGCTGCACAAAGGGGGCAGTATGTTGTCCTAGTGACATCTAGGTAACCATAGATACTGAAATCAAATCAGATTATATTGAAAAAGAAATATGTAAGTGGATCCGAACAAAGCATGTGGAGGAGACAAAATTAGTAATAATGACCTAAGAACGTTTCAGCAAGAACTTACAGTACCAGTAGAAGTGTCACTGTTAGAGGAGTATAGAAGAGAGAACAGATCAACAAAAATAATCAGGAAGATAGACGTGATAAAAGCAGTGCATAATATTATAACAGATCAGGATCTGTCATACACTATCACAGTTAAACTATAAATATCACCACAGGGAGAAAAACGTAAAAGATATGCAGATGAATATAAAGGAAGTGTACAAAATGTGCAATTTAATGATGACCCTAAAAAGTTTTATAGATAATTTGGAAACAAAGTAAAAGGAATTGAAAGACCACCCAAAAAAGAAGAAACGGACACATTTTGGAGAAGTATTTATGAAGATCCTGTGGAACATTAGCAAAGATGATAAATGGGTAGAATAAATAAAAGAAAGTAATAAGAAGTTTAAGGGTACAGGATATGAAATGGGATGAAGTAACAGTCAGAGAGACTGAAACAAAGTAAAGAAAAGCTTCTAATTGGAAAATCCCAGGCCCAGATGTAGTACCTAACCTCTGGTTAAAAGTGTTAACATCTTTGCATGAAGATTTAGCCATGAGTAAGAACTATTTATATGCGCACCCTGAGCAGACACCAACCTGGCTAACAGAAAAAGCAGTGTTCCTACTAAAGAGTGAACCTGCAAGCTATCCCAAGAATTATAGACCAATAACTTGCCTTCCAGTGACATAAACTATATACCGGAATTGATGCCGACAGAGTTTGTCATTTAGAAGAAAACTCAGTCATGACAACAGAACAAAAGGGCAATAAAAGAAAGCCATATGGAACAAATGATCATTTATTAAGTAAAGTCATAGTGGAGAACTGTAAAAAGGGGAATAATTTAAGTAATGCATGGATTGACTACAAAAAAGTATTTGATAGTATCCCACAATCATGGCTAAAAAGTGTTTATAAATATATAACACATCCTGCATTGATAAACTACATTATAGTGACCGTGAAACAGTGGCAGACCACTTTGCAATTAAGCCATGATAAAGGACAAATTATTATTCCAAGGGTAAAAATCCAAACGGGATATTCCAGGGTGACTCTCTGTCACCACTGCTATTCTGCCTTGCCCTTAACCCATTAAGCTGTCTACTTAACAGCTTAGGCCATGGCTATAATTTGGCTGCTAGAAAACAACAAAGTGTAAAGACCTCTCATATTCTCTTTGTTGATGATTTAAAACTGTGTAACTCATCAGACAAGGAACTTAAAGCACAACTGCAAGCTGTCAAAACTTTTTCAGATGATATAAGAATGTCATTTGGTCTTGATAATTGTGGAAAAGCAACCTTTAAAGCAGGAAAACAGCATCAGGAAAACATTGGTTTGGGACAAGAATGTGACATAAAAGGACTAGAACAAGAGGGAGTATATAAGTTTGGGAATTGATGAATGATCAACAATAAAACATGAACAAATGCGAATAAAACCTGTTATGGAATATTTTAGAAGACTTAAGTTAATCCTGAAAACAGCGTTGTTATGTAGAAACAAAATCCAAGTTATAAACCAATTTGCTGTTCCTGTCCTAACTTAAAGCTTTGGAGTGATTGACTGGCCCTAAAACATGTTTGATAGATTAGATAGGAAAACTAGAAGGATACTTCATGCTCACCAAATGATCTATAAAAATCAGTGCATACCGAGATTATATACTCCCCATTCTGAAGGAGGCACGGGCCTCCGTGCAGTTGATTACATGTATAGATCTGCAATCATGGGGCTCCACACATATCTGCTGACCTCACAAGACGCAAACGTAGTGAAAGTCTTGAAACATGAGGAGAATAAGATTACTTTCCTGTTTAAGCTAGCAGAAGCATATCGGCATCAAGCAGCAATGGAAATCAGAACAGAAGTAGATGAAAATGAGGCAGCAACTGAATGTGCCAAAAAAAACAAAACAAAAGAAAGAATATAAGGTGAAGGACCAGATGAGAAGGCAAGAATTGTGGAAAATGCATAAATATAGTTGCAATTATAGAAAACTCCTGGAACTCCTGGAACATCCTTATGTTGATCAAGATTGAATGCAGGAATGGTTAAGGAGAGGTTAATTCAAACCAAGACATGAAAGGTTAATATTGGCGACCCAAGATAATGGACTTACGTACAAATTGGTTTACAAAGCCCATTGAACATGTGGGTGGAACAGACAAATGTAGGTTTTGTAAAACAGAATTGGAAACAGTTGCAACATACTAATGGCAGAATGACTGTATACTGAAAGGCATAATAATGTGTCCAGACTGTTGCAGTGGGGATTCTGCAAACATTATGGTATTAAAGTGGCTGAAAAAACTAGAAACATGAGCCACAAAGCATCATAGAAAATGATTAAGTCTGCATCATATGGGATCATCCATTACCAAGTGTTCAAAAGATGGACGCTAGAAAACCGGATATAGTGGTCCAAGAAAAGAAAGCAAAAGTAGCATTGATGATTGAAATTGCCATATCCAGTGACTACAGTGTCTTCAGTGCAGATAGAGACAAAGTCATAAAATATCAGGATTTATAGACAGAAATGAGAGCAGTGTGGAAGAAAGATACCCAGATAGTTCCAATAGTAGTAGGAGCAATGGGTCTTCTAAAAGACTCTACAGTTGAATTTAGATATGTTACCAATACATGTAGCTCCATAGAAATTGTAGAAGGAATCGTTACTGGGCATATTGCTGGTGCTGCGAAGAGCACTTTTGGATGACATCAAAGATTGAAACAATACTAATTTCATGAACTTTAATCACACTTTGACTTAGGAATGGGGTCCATTCCTGTCATAGTATTAGAAACCCAAAAGATCTGGAGAAATTAAAAAAGGGAGATACCGATATATCTATTTATCATTTACTACATTGTATAAATATGGGAAGATTCCTCCAGATTGGTGACATGTGCTTATTAAACATATCTTTAAAGGAAAGGGGAGTAGGACAAAAACAGAGTCATACAAACCTTTAAGTCTACTTTCATGTTGTGAAAAAATAATGGAGAAGGTAATATTATTGGATAAGTTATTGTCGGAATTGGAAAGGTTTGAATTTTAAACCATATATCAGCATGCATATGTGAAAAACCACCTGTAACATGATGTTCTATAAAATATAATAACAGTTATGAATGAAAATTTGTGCTGTGATGTAATTTATATAAATTTAACGTCAGCATTTGATTAGGGTCCTGCACAAAATTCTAATCAGTAAATTAGAGCAATTGGGTGTCAAAGTATTCTTGATAAGATGGATAGTAGGATGGCTTACAAATAGGACATGGCAAGTGTCATATAACAGATCAGGTGAAGTTGTTTGACAGATACATTCTGTTTCATCAGAGCATGTAAAAATTAATCTCATACTATGTAAAAACAATAGAATCAGTCCAAAACTTCCAATAGAAACACTCTAGAGAATCATGTGTTCCATTCATAATTAAAGCTGCGTGTAGATGTAAAATCTAATAAAGCTCCCAGCTTTCCGTTTTATTAGGCAAGTCCCCTAATCTCCCATCTTCTCTCATTATTTCTATTTTAAATTTAAATGCATGTGTTTCCCCCATCTCCATAACACGTCTAGCTAATGCATTATGTCTTAAATCTCTTGCATGCTCTGTCATGCATTCCAAGAGTGAGTGATCCATCTTACCAACATAAAATTTCTTGTACAAATCACAATGAGCCAAATAAACAAGATGTCTAGAAATGCAAGTAGTTTTTACTCTAAAATAATATTTTTTGTTGGTCCAGGGATATATAAACAAACTACTGCAATCAATAACATGACAAAAATTATACTTGCCACAAGGAAATGTACCTATATGTCTCAATTTTATAGGGCCTCCATAATTATTATAACAAAGTAACCTTTTATTGATTTCATATTCTTAAATGTATAAATAGATCTAGTCCCATTACATGGTTAATCTTATCATCTGAGGTTAATATTTGCCTGCTATTAATAATACTGTCTATAGAGCTAATATTACTAGAATAACTCAAAGATATAGGTGTCCCCCTCATCACCGATTGTTTGCCATACTGTGAGGTGGGGACGTTCTCTCCATCAGAAAAATATGGTTTGGCTCTGCCAGTTCTTAAATTATTGTAACCTAACAACCCTGCTTCCAACTCTGACACTCTATAGTCCCTCTCTAAAACTTCCTCTCGAATTATAGCAATATCTGTCATCCTTATTATGTAATTGTGATAACCTCATGGCCTGACCCTTCAGTATATTTTTATGAATGTGTGACAGTCAAGGTGTCCCACAGGGCCCTGTCCTAGGCCCATTGTTGTTCACATTGTATCCTTCAGATCTGTCTTTTTCATCTGAGGTGTTCTACAACCTGTATACAGATGACTTGAAATTGGGTAAACTGATTAAATGTGTTACAGATAGGACATGTCTGCAAAAGAACTTGACTAAAATGACCATTTGAGCACAGGAGAATAATTTGTTGATAAATACATCAAAAACTAAGTGTATGAGATGTGGGAGACATAAATTGAAAGGTGACTACTTAATACAGCACACAGTGATTGAAACTGTTGATTCAATTGAGGACCTGGGTATATGGGTATATGTAGCTTTTGAGTTTTTCTAATCATGTCAACCAATTGGTTAATGATAGTTATAGAACTATAGGTTGTTTGAAAAGATTTATAAAGTTGGGAAAATCAGAAATGATGAGGTCATTGTTTGTTAGTTACATTTGACCCAAACTTGAGTATGGAAACCTGATAAGAAAACAAGTATGAGTAAACTGGAGAGAGTACACTGGAAATATATCAAGAGCATCCATGGATGTGTGCATTTAAGTTATTGTGAAAGACTAAAATTTCTGAACTTTTACAGTCTCTCATATAGACATTTAAGTGGAGACTTTATTCAGGTATATAGGGCATTTAGAGACAACTACCTCTAGGAATGTTTGGTGTTAAAAAGTAGTGGAGAATCATCAGACAACCTATGTAGAACATTCTATAGGAATAAGAAGTATACTAATTGATTCTCTGAGAGAGCAACTGATGTGTGGATTAATAGATTGCCAAATTACATTAAAGCAAGTATTAAATTAGATATTTTTAAGAACAATCTGGACTCTTGTTATGGAAAAACTGTTTTGGTGTATTGGCAGACTAGAAGGGAATTAATGCACGTGCTTGAAATATTTGTATGTATGTGTGTAAAATGATATTTGTATGTATGTGTGTAAAATGAAATTTCTTCTTTGTAGCTAGATAGATGTTGCTTTAGGTCTACATATTGATTTGGATGTGCAAGTTCTACAAGTCATCACTTGCAGACACAAATTGTCTTACATAGTAATCCACAGGCAATATCCCTTTCTTATCCTTCAAGAATGGTCATGAATCTTGGGGAACACTTTTTAATACAGTATCTTCCTTATAAAATGGTAGTGTATTTGAGGTTTCCCTAAAATATATAGACATATGAATCAGCCACTTGGTAAGTTCTAATCATTTTAATTTTGTTTATCCTTTCTAGACCCTACAGAGTAATAAACCTTTTCCATCTGCTTCTGTTGCTTGTTTTGAAGTCTTAGTTTTTTCCCTCACTATCAACTCTACTGGTTTATTTTACTAATATATCACATGCTCATTGAAAAAAAAAATCCTCATTTTAAATGGAATGTGAGCACCTTTGTTTTTATGAACATTTTTTTTCTTGCTGTTAAACTGTGTTTTTCTTAGATTACTGTTTCTTCAGCACTTAACTAGGTATGTGTGTGTTTTATATAGTGGCTTTAAAAGATGTGGTGTTGTGAGCCAGGATAGCAAGTTTGGCTTTTAAAACATCGTGTGATTGTTTCTAGCTAATTCTGTCAGGGGCACTACCATCTCTTTTCAGGAAGAATTATTTTTGTTGTGTACTCTAGCCGTTGGCATGCTATTAGTGTAGGGCTGTTTTCCATGTGACAGTAGTAGATGCAAAATTATAGTAGTTGTCCCAAAAACAAAACAAAAAAAACAGGATGTTAACTTTTTGTCATTAGTTTTTTTTAGTCTTATTCCAGGACAGGTTACATTTCTGTCTAATTCTCCCAGTAGAGTTAGATATTGAGTAGGAATCCAGCTTCATTTAAGCTAGGTTTTACTCTTGAGTTCCAGAACCAGTTATCGTTACTCTGCGTTTTTCTGGTTTGGATTTCAAAGGAAGACCTGGCTTATAAAGGATTGTTTGAAAACCCACATGCTTCCAGCTCATTTATATTGTTCCATCTGCTAGTTTTTAGTACATTCTTTTATGTAGTTTCTTTCTGGGATGGCAGCTGCATTCTTTTTTTCCTCAAAGAGATTTTTATTAAACTTTTTTTCACATCTTGAAATAGATTGAACCATAAATAGTAAAATACAAAAATAATATAATCAACTAGTCAACTATTTAGAAAAGAAACTATATACAATTACCTAAGTACAGTTTATATCATGTTTTCATATACAGTATGCAGTTTGTATTAAGATGCTGTGCATATCGGTTCAATTTGTTTTGTCCAATATTTTGTCAACTTTCTGCCAATATGTGATGTATAATGTTGTCTTATCAGTTCTTTTCTTTATGGTTGCTACTTCCATTCGAGACACAAACACTGTGATTTTCTTAAAATCTTGAAAAGTTGGTGGTGCCCTATTCTTCCAGTAAGTTGTTATGGCTTTACGTGCAATGGCAAGCAATGTCCACAGGAAAGGATATTTTACTTTTGGGGCACATTATAGTGTGGGTACATTAAACAAAACTAATGACTTGGTTAACTGAAATGTGTCATTAAAAAATGTTTGAAAGAAATAATTAATTTCAAACCAATATTTATTCAGTGAATGACAGTCAAAAAAATATGTTCCCAATCTGCTTTTGTATGCGTTTTATATCTCCAACAATCGATATGTTTCTTGTATATTAGTTCTAATCTATGAGGGGTTAGAAAGGATCTGTGTAGGAATTTCCATGCGTATAGTTTTCACTGAACTGACTTGGTAGTAAGGCTTGGTGATAAATGGATAATTTCTTTTTCATTTTTATAATTTTTATTAACCTGATTGTGACAATTCCAATAACTATTATTGGTATAGTTCTTTATTTCTTTAAGTGTCTTTTGAATTCTGGATAGATATCCTTGTCCGTTATAAGTATTATTTATTAAAAGTATCACAAGATCTATGAACTTAGGAATATTATTTTTAACAGTTGGTGTCATCAATTCCAGCTTATTTGTGATGTACTGTCTTATTTGTTGTAGCTGTAATTTATCATCTAACTCAAATTTCCTTTTGATTTGATCTAGTGTGAGTAATGTGTCACCATTGAGTATTTGATACCAATAAATCGCTTCTTTTTCTTTAAGCTTTTTAATTACATTCGAATTAAAAGTAGTTATACATTACTGTGTGCTAGCTATAGGGTGTAATATAAAAAACTTGCCTTTATATTGAGTCTCTGTTATATATTTGAACTTTTAAAAACTTCGAATACCATATGTTCGAAAGCATATGGTCGAAGTTTGAAAGATCGAATATATAATAAAAAAAAAAACATATCTTATCAATGTGAGTAGAGGGCAAGCCCCCCTGCACTCCCCACATTGGGGGCTGCACCCCCACACCCCCCTATACCAACTCCGAGACCGCACTTCATTGCAGAAAAGGGAAATTCTCCCATTCTGCACCGTACGGCACCATTAAATTCAACCTTCGAACTCTTGAAATGTCGATCATATGGTATCGACCATATGACGTTCGACATTTCAAGCGTTTGGTGTTCTGATAGGAACCCTTTATACCTGGGTTCATGTTTATATTTTTTCTAAACAGGATTATTGTTTCAGTAACAATTATATACTTTTTTTTTTTTTACTTTTATTAAATATTATGTTACCTCTTATCACATTATAAAAGACTTTTGTTGGATTTATATTATATTGTTTATGGGATGAGTTACTAATAATATTATTAATTCATGAATTAATTTCCATTTGCTGTACTGGTTGAGTTCAGCCATAGAGTAACTGTTTTAGTAATAGATGCTAGTGAATAAATCTCTATATACGGTAGATTAATTCCACCCTTCTCCCAAACTTTTAAATGGTTGTTAATCACGATTCTAGCTTATTGTTTAACCAAAGGAAATTCAGCATCTTTTTATTGTATTGCTGTATAATTTTCTTAGTAGGAGGGATGGAAAAGGATTGTATATAATATAACAATTTGGGGAAGATGATTGATTTAATTCTATACAACCTATCTTCCATTGTATAGAACATCTTATTCCATTTCTGCATTAATGATTTTATTTGACTTAGTATGTGAATATAGTTAATATATATTGTTTCTGTAGTGTTGCTTGTTAGTAAGATTCCTGGGTCTTTAATTTTAATATCAGGTGCTAAGTACTTAACAAAGTCATTATTTAATTCCTTTTTATTTGAGTTAATTAGTAAAATTTTAGTTTTGATTTCATTAAATAGAAGACCAGAAATAGTTTGAAAGAAGTTCATTGTTTGGAATAATTCAGTTAATGATTTATCTTTATCAGATATTGTCAACAGAATGTATTTTCATTTCTAAGTTATTCCCAATGTTATAGTCATAAATAAATAACATAAAGACTTTACCTTATATGGCTTCAGTCAGGAACAACACGTCAGGATGTGCAAACAGAAATTTTATTTTTCCATGCTGGGAGTCTGTCTTTATGGTCCCTGATGAAGCAGTCTCACTTTGTATACAAAAAATGTATTTTTATACATTTTCTTATCAAACTGGTCTAGCAGTTTCATTATATTACAATGACTATGTCCTATGGAAAACCTTGCAAATGTCCTCATCCCTCGTGATTTTTCACCTCAGACTTCACGTGAAAACCTTTCTGTACATAATCCACCTGCTTCCAAGGGGTCTTGTTTTTGACCTTGAATGTCTTAAACGTTCCCTAGCAACAATGCACTCCTAGCCTGGAGGAGTCAGGCTAACAAAATTCCTTTTGTAGTAACTACATGCCTCGACTTTATGCAACACGTACTATTCTGTCTTATTGTATACTAAAAGAATGCTGTTTAAGAAACAGCAGTACTGTAGTTTATGAAGCTGCATTTTTCCCAGTCCTGCATATAAATTATATTTGCTTTTTAATAATAATATTATAGCATCGTTACTAAACTGAAATTAATATACATTTTAATAAGCTGGTCTTGTCCCATAACAGTTCCCTCCCTCTGACACTATCAGTGTCATACCGTACATATAATTATATTTTTTATGATTTTAACTTGATAAAAAATGACTCAGCATTATAATATTCATCATTAAATTTTGTCAAAATAAAACTGTCATTGATTTGTGCATGCAGTGACATTTCATGTGCAGGTGAAGTTAAACATCTTATAATTACAGCCCTTAGAATAGAAAATGCCAAAATGATTACAAATATAATAAAAAGTATAATGACAATACCCTGGATTATGCTAGTTCCCAGATTACCAAAAATACTGCCCAACCATTCAAAAGGTGTCTAATTTTTGGATGCGCTGTCCACATTTTTGGCCCTTTGTTTCATGAAATTTGCCAATTTTTTCTGTTCATCGTGATCATCACTAATATATGAACAGAAATGACTTTTTATGACTCCCCCTTTTTACAGCAAGCATTATGTCAAGTGCCATTTGATTTTGTAACACCACAGTTTGCGTTTCAGTCATTTTTTAATTTGCCATCCTGATGTGATGTGAAGTTTTCTTGGCCACCTCCTGTAGAATTTGAGCAAGCATGGTGATTTTAAGCATTGTCCTTTGCACTCCATACCCAGGATTAAAAATTGAAAATACTTGCTCTGCCCAATGGATTGCTTGCTTATTTTTCAGTCTGCCTGCTGGTGGGTGTTCGAAATGTTGACTAGCAGGAGTGATATAGCCTACAAAGGAACATCCAGATCAGTTTGTAGGCAACCAGGGGTAGGCATGATCACCACAGATGTAGTAACGGTCACTTATCATGCCACATCCTCAGTCATAGCTTTTTAAGTGCAAAGAGGCTAACACACTTTCATGCCTGGTGTCATTACATTTGCTTTTTCTTACTGGTACAGTCCCATTTCTGGCATAACATGTCTACATGATGTTTGGTTGAAGAGGCACAACCTTTGAAAACTCAGTTACATTATGCCAGGTTAAGCTAATGTCATTAAGGTCCTTTTTACATGACACCTGTGATGCAGGGATAGGAATCATAGGAACCCCTGCCTTAGAATAATGAGGCATATGCAAATATATCCAGCAGTTTGTTTTGTTTAGATTTTTTGCATATTGCAGAAGGACTAGCAAGAAACAATTTTCTCTCCACTAGTTTATAGAAGTAAACAGCAACAGAAACAAGCAAAAGTACCTGTTGTCACTGGATTCATCACGGACTGCTACTAAAGTTGACCTTCTTGCGGGGTAGATGATTTATCTGTCACACCTCGATCTCCCTCTGTTGGTTGCGATGATTCGTCTGAAGTCCCCACATGACAGGTCTTCTTGCAATGAGACAAATGGATCCACTTTGGTAGTCCTGCACAACGAACTGCAGTCAAAGTCGTTAGCAGGATCTGAAAAGGCCTCTTCCACCTCGGACTGAGGCAGTTTTTCCTCTGGAAAATTTTTATGTAGACCCAATCACCTGGTTGTAGTTGATGACAGGGTTGGTCAGGAGGCTTTGGTAATGCTGCTTTTACTGTTCAATGATATTGCTGCAAAATTTTGAGGAGTCTCCTACAATAACAAATCATAGCATCATCTGACAAAGTTAAATCAGAATTTTCCACTGGGGCCTAGCTGGAAGGGCCATGGGTCTCCCCATTAATATTTCATATGGACTCAATCATACTCAGTAATGGTAAGGGATGGGCTTCGGGCCACTTTAAGTGGGTTTCAGCACAAATCTTCGAAATTGTATTTTTAAGGGTCCTGTTTACCCTTTCAACTAATCCAGATGACTGTGGATGGTTGGGACATTGAAGACTCAACTTAGTATTAAAAGCTTTACATAATTTTTTTTAAACACTGCATTATTAAAATCTATTCTTTGGTCACTGTTAACAATGCTTGGTATACCGAATTTGGGTATATATTTATACAAAAATGTATTTACAGCTGTGACTGAATTAGCTTTGCGACATGGGTAAGCTTCCTCCCATGCTGAGAACATCCACACTGCCACCAAAGTAAATTGTAAATTATTAGTTTTAGGCATCTGGATGAAGTCTAGCTGTATGTTAACATAAGGTCCCCAGGGTGGAGGTAAACATGCAGATGTTCTTCATCTCACATTGCTGCAGTCCTTACATATGGGGTAGTCCGCTGTCCTCGGTCGGCCCGAATACCAAAGTATTAGGCTGACGTCGGTCATGGCGCTCAGAACTGACATCAGAGCGTCAGGGTACAAAAGCGCATGACCGACGTCATATCCTCAGTCTTTTTTGCCGCATGGTCCGATGCAGAAGCAGCGTTGCAAGTGCCGTTCGGCGTTCTGAAATTTTCGTGTTTCGAGTTTCAGACCGAATCCAAGTTGGCTAAGTACCCCGTTGGGGAATATTTTGGTTTTTTCTTGCCTCAGTTATTTACTGGATGTCAGAAAAAGTGAATAATTGTATTTCTTGTGGGAAACAGATACCGCATAGGGATTATCATTCTTTGTGTATTCCTTGTTTGGGTCCTGAGCACGACATAGTCGGGTGTCGCTTTTGTGCTAGGTTTAATAAGCGCACCATTAAACGAAGGTTAGATTGCGCTAGGCTGGTCTTCGGTAAGCGGTGTAATTATAATATGCCGTCGGATACTCCGGCGCCGCTACCGCAGAAGCGCAAAGACAAAGCTGTAAAACCCAGATAGGATGAGTCGTCCGTTCGGACGCCGGTTCTTCAGAGGCTTCGGTGGAACCGGTGGTTCCGACGGAGGCTTCACTTGAGTCTCAGGGGGAGACTTTGATTTTACAGGATGTGGCCTCTCAGGAGGCAGGTCAGGCTGAGGGGGCTTCTCAGGTTACTATTCTCCCTTCCCTTCCTAAGGTGGTCAGGCCTTCTCCTTCTGTTTCTAAGGCTTCTTCCAAAGGCAGGCCAGGTTTGTCTTCTGCTGGTGTCAGTCCTAGTTCAGCAGGGTCTGTGCCTAAGAAGCACATGCTTAAAATGGCAGAAGATTTGATTACTCTGATTAGAGGTTCTATGCCCCCTCCTGATAAGAGGCCTAGGGTGGAGCCAGAGTTGGAAAGTTTGGATCAGGCCTCAGATGATTCAGAGTCTTCGGCCGAAGACTTGCAGGATTTCACTCCTTATTCTGATTCTGATGCAGAGGATTCCACTCCTTCTGCTTCTCCCCCAGAGGATTTTTGCTTTTCAGAAACCCTTCACTCTATGAGAGAACATTTTAAGTGGGAAGGTCAGGATTTCTCTGATTCACGGAAGAGGCTTAGGGAATTTTTGTTTTTACCTCAGCATAGACCCTTGGCTATACCCCCTGTTTTGGATGTTGTTCAAGATGTGTTCTCAGAGGCTTCCCTTAATCCTGATTCTCTGCCTCCTGCGCCAGTTAAACCGGATAGGTATTACAGGGTGCCTGAAGCTCATAAATATCTCTATAAGAGTCCTAGGGCAGATCCTGAAACTGTTAGCCAGGGACCTAAAGGTGTCAGGGCCTCTGTTGTAAAAAATCCAGTTCCTCTAGATAAAGAGGCTAGAGCTTTGGATAGATGGGGAAAAAAGGTTTATACCTCTGCTACTTTAGCAATGAGGGCTTTGAATTGCCAGTTTCATATGTTGAAGTATCAGAATTTTCTCCTTACTCAACTAAAATCTAAGGTGGATGCTCTGGCAGAGGGCATAGAGTGTAAAGAATTACAGGATTTGGTACATGTTTCTGAACAGGTGGGTAAGCATTCTTTACAGTGTGGTTTTGATGCTTTACAGGCCTCTTCCAGGGTGGCTGCCACTGGTTCAGTTCTTCGCAGGCACGCCTGGCTTAAGGATCACAATTTGTCAGAACATGTTAAGACCAGGATTTTGGATGCTCCTTTACAATCTGAAGTGTTGTTTGGTCCACCTGTGGAGTCTGTCTTGAAGAAAATGGAAGACAAGGCTAAGTCTATGCAGACTGTTAAAGATTTTTTGCAGGTGCAGCCTCCAAAGTTTAGTAGAAATTGGCCTACTAAAGGGGTGGACGTATCCTTCCTCTGATTCTCAGTCTAGTGGTAGATCTAGGCGTGGTAGGGGCAGAGCTCAGAGTACCTTCAGGCCTAGAACATGGAGTTCACCTGCACAATCTTCGGGTGAGGGCAGGGGCCAGTCCTTTCGTAAACAGGCCCAATGACCTGCATTTTCAGCTGCCAGATTCTTCTTGCATGGCAGCACCTTTGGGAGGAAGACTGGCACTCTTCAAACAAAACTGGCTTTTAATCACCCAGGACAAATGGGTACTGGACATTATTCACCAAGGTTACAAGTTTTATTTCCATACCTTGCCTCCTTTCAAAGGCATGCCAGACGTTCCTCCTCAGCAAAGGCTAGAGGCTCACAAGCAGATTACTTCACTTCTTCAAATAGGAGCTATACAACCGGTTCCTCTGTCAGAAGTGGGCCTAGGATTTTATTCTCGCCTGTTTCTAGTCCCAAAGAAAGGGGACACGTGGAGGCCGATTTTGGATTTATCTATCCTCAACACATATCTGGACATTCCAAAGTTCAAAATGTTGACGTTACAACAGCTTTTACCTCTGCTGGGCAAAGATCACTGGATGGTAACTCTGGATTTCAAAGAGGCTTATCTTCATGTTCCTATCAGGCCCAGTTGCAGAAAGTACCTGCGTTTTCGGGCTGGGGCTTTTCATTATCAGTTCTCTGCATTGCCCTTTGGCTTATCTACTGCGCCCAGAGTGTTCACAAAGGTTCTGGCTCCAGTGATAGCCTTCTTCAGGTTGAGAGGAATTCAAATTTATCCTTATTTGGACGATTGCCTGATTCTGGCTCAAGACAAGGACGAACTTCTTCATCATCTGCAGTATGTGATGGCAGTGTTAAGATGCCTAGGGTATTCTGTGAACGAAACAAAGTCCAGTCTAGTACCCTCTCAGGACATGTGCTTTCTGGGTGTGAGACTGAATACAGCAGCCCAGATGGCCTTTTTGACCCCGGACAAACAAAAGAATCTTTCTCTTTACTTCCATCAATTGTCTCTTCGTCCAGGCTGACTGCAAGGACAGTCCTTCAAGCCTTGGGGTTCATGGCATCTTGTATTCTGGTGCTTCCCAATGCCAAACTGCATATGAGGAAGCTTCAATGGTATCTCAAAAATGTATGGACACAACACTGCCAAGATCTGGACACTGTCATTCAAATAATACCTTGCATTCAAAAGGAATTTTGTGGTGGGCTCAGGAATGTCACCTAAACAAGGGACTCTCTGTGACCCGGCCAGAGGCGAGTCAGATTCTAACGACAGATGCCTCAGACAAAGCTTGGGGAGCACATCTCAATGGAAAATGGGTACAAGACACGTGGCCTGCCAGACTTCAACATTTGCATATCAACTTGAAGGAGATGTTAGCAGTCCAATTTGCATTGATGGCTTTCAAGGATTTACTTCTCCCAGGACAGGTGTTGATTCAAACAGACAACACAACTGTCATGTGGTACATCAACAAGCAAGGGGGAACACATTCATACCCTCTTTGCAGGCAAGCAATGATTTTGTGGGAGACTGCTCTCAGTTTACAGCTAAATCTTCAGGCAAGGTTTCTGCCAGGAGCACAGAACTCCTTAGCAGATGTGTTGAGCAGACAGATAGTGGATCCCCACGAGTGGAAATTGGATCCTCATGTATTTCGAAAGTTGACAGTGTTATGGGGGACTCCAGACATAGATCTGTTCGCTTCTCCACTAAACTACCAGTTGCCAAAGTTTTGCACAAAAAGGTTTCATCACACAGCTTGGAGGGTGGATGCTCTGTCATTCAGTTGGAGCAATCTTCATGTCTATGCCTTTCCACCTCTGCCTCTCCTCTTAAAGGTACTCTTGAAGGTCAGACAGGACAAGCCATCCATGATTTTAATAGCTCCAGATTGGCCTCGACAACACTGGTACCCACTGCTGAGAAGTTTGATGCAGGAGCCTCCATGGCCTTTGCCTTCGATTCCTCACCTTTTGACTCAGGAGGGCAATCACTTACTCAATGTCAAAATTCAGTCTCTGCATCTAACAGCCTGGCATATTCTGTTCTAGACCCTGGAGGGTCTCAACTTCCACAACCAGTTTTGAATGTTATTTTGGAGGCCAGAAGGCCTAGTACAAGGAAAGTGTACGCTGATAAGTGGAGGAGGTTTTTTATTTGGAGCAAAGCAAAGGACTTTGATGTTTCCAAACCTGATTTAAGTATTTCTCTTCAGTACCTTACTGAGTTATTGGACAAGGGTTTGTCTTTCTCCTCTATAAAGGTTCATGCTGCAGCCGTTTCTGCTCACTATGACTGTGACCCTCCATTATTCTCTCATCCTCTGTTTAAGCAATTTCTTAGAGGGGCAAAGAACATAAGACCCCCACGTAGAGCTCCTACTCCTGCTTGGGATCTCAATTTTGTGTTGGAGAAACTCACTCTACAACCTTTTGAGCCTGCAGCTACTGCCGAATTGAAGTTTTTATCATGGAAGACTGCTTTTTTGTTGGCCATTACCTCTGCGAGAAGGGTTTCTGAATTGCAGGCCCTTATGGCAGTTGAGCCTTTCCTGATTTTTCATAAGGATAGGGTATCTTTGCGTACAAATCCTACCTTTATGCCTAAAGTGGTTTCTAGTGTGGCCTTAAACCAAACTATTCATTTGCCTACTTTTATGCAAACCCCCAAAATAAAGGGGAAAAGATTTTGCACACCTTGGATATTCATAGGCAGTTGCGTTATTATTTGAGCAGAACTAAAGGGTTCAGGCAGTCTCAGCAGTTGTTTGTTTCTTTTGCTTTGGGTTCTCAGGGAAAACCTGTTACAAAACAAACTATTTCAAAGTGGATTGTTTTTTGTATTGCTTTCTGTTATTCCCATCATGGTAAGGAGATTCCGGCTGGAATCAGGCCTCATTCCACTAGGGCTACTACCACTTCTACAGCCTTTTTAAGGGGGGTAGCTACTAAAGATATTTTGGAAGCAGCTACTTGGAGTTCAGTGCATACTTTCTCAAAACATTACCACCTTCCACTTTATTCTAAATCTAGGGCTGGATTTGCCACTGCAATTTTACAGGGCATTTTGGCAGCTCCCAATGCTTTATGATTTTGCCAACCTCCCTTTACCTCTGCTTTGGGATTCTACCCATATGTAAGGACTGCAGCAATGTGAGATGAAGAACATAGTACAGTTTTGTACCTACCATAAATGTAGATGTTCAAGATCCACATTGCTGCAGTCCAATTTACCCTCCCTCCTTCCCCACTGTAGTTTTGGGTGGTTGTTTGGTTTGGGTTGTAAATACTGTTTGTACATAGGTGGCTAGATGTTGTTTATGTTTTTTGGTTATGGCCTTTGTTTTTAGGGCCTTCTGACATCTGGGGCAAGAAAAGACTGAGGATATGACGTCGGTCATGCGCTTTTGTACCCTGACGCTCTGATGTCAGTTCTGAGCGCCATGACCGACGTCAGCCTAATACTTTGGTATTCGGGCCGACCGAGGACAGCGGACTACCCCATATGTAAGGACTGCAGCAATGTGGATCTTCGAACATCTACATTTATGGTAGGTACAAAACTGTACTTTTTGCTGTTGGCATGTTTACTTACATTATATATTAAAACAACTGCACGATTATTAACATACTGAAGCATCAAAAAGGAGACATGAGTGGTATACCAACTTTGGGTAATTTGATTAAATAAAGCTGTCTTACCTGTATGGGCCGGTATATGATATGCCTTACCAGGTAAGGCAGCAAAGAGGCAGGCACCACCAGGCGGCCGTCCAGATGTCGCCATATGCCATCAGAGGATTTTTTGCATCCATCGTTGAACCACCTCAGAACTTCTCCCTGAGATGCTTCAGCTTGAAAGGCTGACAACTTTTCAAAATCAAACACATCATTACTGTTGCAGTTTGTTACTGTTAACATACAAAGATTTTTATAACGATCTACTACTGCTTGTTTAGCAGCTTGGTCTGCCAAATTATTTTGTTTTCTTATGGCATTTATGCCTTTTTGATGTGCACAACATTTGATTACAGACAGCCTCCTAGGTAGCAAAAGTGCATCTAACAATGATTTTATATACCCTGAATTTTTTATTTGATTTCCTGAAGAGGTCAAAAACCCTCTCTCTTTTTAAAGTTGCCCAAAATCATGCATCATCCCAAAAGCATAACAGCTGTCTGTAAAAATATTGGCTACCTTGTCTTTGGCTAACTTTCAGGCTTTTTGCAAAGCCACTAGCTCAGCTGTTTGAGCAGAGTGAACACCCTCTAACCTTACCTTTTTTTTTTTTTTTTTTTTGCAACAATATTGTTTTTTTGGTGCAGACTGCTATTCCTGAGATCAACTTTCCTGTTTGATCTCTTCCACAGGAGCCATCCACGAACAGATGCATGTCAACATTAGGTATAGGAGTGTCCTTTAAGTCCTCCCTAGGAGAAAACAAGTAGCTACACACACGCACATGCACACACGCACACACGCACGCACACACACACACCCACACACACACACACACACCCACAATCATGCTCTTTGCCATCCTCAGCAGTAGGCAACAGAGATGCAGGATTTAGAACAGGACAGTGGATCAGAGAAATAGATGAATTAGAAAGAAGTGTAAGTTCATATCTAGTTAGACGTGCAGTTAAGAAGGGATGAGTTTTGTTTTAAATAATAAAGAGGATTCCGAGTGAGGGATAGCTACTGTAAGATCCTACTCTGAGATATTAAATGACCAAAATAACGTACCTGAAGTAACTATAGCTGTAATTTTTTTTTTACACTTTGTGTCCTTTTCCTGCAAGGATAATCAGAAGATTCCAGGTATCCTGTTGACATTGCCGAAAGGAATTTGGTGCTGTCAGTAAATCATTTACATATTGTACTAACACAGACCCACCCGGAAATGTCATATTTACAAATCTTTTGTAGAATTTGAGAAAATAATGGAGGAGATTTGGTATAGCCTTGTGGCAACCATGTCCAGATATATTGCTGTCCCTGATAAGTAAAAGCAATCAGAAACTGACTGTCAGGGTGAATTGGCATAGAAAAGAATGCTGAACATAAATCTATTACAGAAAAGTAACTAGCTGTAAGTAGTGTTTAACTTAGTATTGTTGGATTTGGAACAACAGGAAAAGTAGGCAGTGCTGGATTATTTACAGCCCTTAAGTCTTGTACAAATCTACAAGTATTTTTCTCTGGCTTTTTCACTGGAAAAATAGGAGTATTACAAGATATTTTAGCTGGTATAATTATTCCTTGCTGTATTAGAAACTGAATGACAGGTTTGATTCCCTGTTGTGCTTCTGATTTCAGTGGATACTGTGGAATTTTATGGAGGGGTTTTGATAGATTTAATTTTATTTATACAGGTTTTGCAGATTTTAATATACCTACTTTATTAACATGTTTAACCCATAAGTTAGCAGGTACCTGCTGCAGCAGTTTTCAGTTGTCTGTATACCTTCAAATGGGTTTTCTTAGCTTTTGCTAAGAATTGTAATACTTCCCCCTATATTCTGTTGGAACATTTAGATACACCCCTTGTGGTGTACGGTAAATGGTACAACCCAGTTTACATAACAAATGTTCCTAGTAGGTTTACTGGTGCAGTAGTGCTCAAAAGGAAAGAATGTTTTCCTTCGATCGGATCTAAAGGAATGGTTATAAGTTTTAAAACAGGATACTTGACAGTAGGATTTGTTACACCAACTGCCTTTATTATGTTTTATACTGGTATTTAACTGTCTGTCCCCATTTTGGAATTATAGCTCAACTCACTAAACTAGGTATAAATCCCTACATCACAAGATGGGTTGACAACTGGCTCACTGACCAGAACCCACACTGTAAAAGTTGCAGATTCCAAATCTGACCTCAAAGCAGTGACAAGTGGAGTACCACAGAGTTCCGTCCTGGGACCTATCCTGTTTGGTATCTACTTCTCTGTAGTATAGGATAACACAGAAGGCCTCTGGATAACGAAGTTCGCAGATGACTGCAAACTAGGAGCCATAGTCAAGTCACCAAATGATGTGGACATCCTACAGAAGGGCCTCACTGAGACAGATGCCTGGTGTCAGAGCCATGGCCTCAAGCCCAATGCCAAAAAGTGCAGTGTCATCCCCTTTGGTAAAAACTCTGTACCCAAGAACTACCACATAGACAGCAATCTACTTAACACCGAATGCGTGAGTAGTCTCTCCTTTGATAGTCACATAGCCACAGTAGTCAGGAAGTCCTTCTACGCGGCACACCTCATCATAAAAGGGTTCTCATCCAGGAAAAAAGAGGTCATTGTTCCCCTCTACTTGTCACTCATTAGACCCATTATAGAGTACAATGCCCCTTTTGGAATGTACCTCACAAGACATCTGCAACAGCTGGAAAGGCCACAGAAGTACCTCACAAAGAGGATTACTGGCCTCAAACAAATGCCCTACACTGACTGCTTCAAAAAACTCCAGCTTTACTCCATAGGATATCGCCTACTCCGAGGTGATCTCTGCCTAACAAATAAAGCTATGTCAAACCCAGAGCTGTTGGACATGCTACACCTAAAGAAATCCCAATCCCTCCAAGCTACACGCTGTAGGGACCTAAACCTTGTCACCACAATAAACCGCTCACGCTGGAGGGGATAGATTCCTGTCCCAGAGACTTCCTATACTCTGGAACAAGCTACCCATCTATGTCAAGCAAAGTTCTTCATTAGCACTTTTCAAGAAAAATCTTGATGAGTGGATGGGAAATAGGAAATACACCCCGGGGATCACTTCTGTGTCTCTGCTGGACAGTGGCACAGGAAAATAACTTTCTTGGGTGGTGTAAGCTATGGTACCTTGCTGGCTAGGCTTACGTACACCCTTGGGCCGATAGCCCTAGTACCTACCAATGAAGTAACTTTTAATACAGTCCTAGTGTTGCCAGTTCCACCAAGAATAGAATTGGCTTTGCATAACATAGGGTCTCCTTTTTTTTTTTTTTTTTTTTAGTGTCAGCAAAGGGATTAAGATTTATTTTTGTTTTATTACCCTGCCATAGTCAGTACGGTGATTTGCAGCTCTTAGTATGGACTTTTAAGTCTTTTTTTTAATTTTTTTGCCAGTCTATAAACACTTGCTTTATTTGAGTTTGTACAGGGTTTGCAAACCCTGCACAAAGGCAGCTGCAATAGCTAGTTTAGCATCTCCATTTGGGTCTTGTATTTCTGAATCTTTAGCAAACACTGTTTTAAGATAATTAAAATAATCTGCAGGGGCTTTCTCGTTATTTTGCCTGCATGTCTGACACACTGTTGTAATTTAACAGTGCTATCCTTTTATGTATTAGTGGATTTCCTGTGGGAGTGAAATTTGTTATTTTAGCCTTTGCAACTGTGTTCTTATTTCATTTGAAGTAACTTTCCGAAGCAGCTGGTTTAAATCTGTTAAAGTGGGGTTGTAATAGTTTTGTTTTTTAAATTCCTCCTTAAACCATCATGGCTTTTTTTTTCAGTTAGTAAACATTTAGACATAGTATGCAAATCAGCATTAGTCCCCCCCATTTTTTTTAAAAGGTGCCAAAGGAAAAAAAAATCTTTTGCAGAGGCTGTAGCCTCTTGTCTTACCCTATCATGTGAGCACTCTTGATGAGCCACAGGAGTGTCAAACACTAGTGCTCCTGTTGGAAAGGTAGAAGTTTGTTGAGAATGATAAGAAGGACAAAAACACTTTTTTAACTTCAGATGCCTGTTCTAGAGATGAGTTGAACAGGAGAACCAAGTTCAGATGTAACAGTACCATGCTGAACATGCATTTAAAAATGCAAAGGTCTGAGAAACTGCAAATCTTTTACAGAGGCCACCCGTATCAGTACATATGGGGGTGGGGTGCAGTAGCTACTGGTGGATTTATCATCCTCTTCAGAAGTTTCTGCTTTTTGGCCATCCTCAGTGTGTTCCAAACCTGCTAAGACAGGATAAAAGGATCTCTTTTTACTGGCCTGTACTGTTTTTTTAACCTCTTTTACTTGTTGCAACAATTTCTTATTAACATCCTGCAGCCCTCTTCATGCTGACTCCTTTTTCCTTTTTAAGTCCTTTACTGTACCAAGAATAAAATGCTGTAATTTGTTCCCCACTTACTTTGCTTTTTTTGTTCTCCCAAAATACCTTTCAATGTTAGCAATTTAGTGCTGTTATAAGTTTCATTTAATAGAAGTACCCCACCAGCACAATTCTTACTAAGCTGAAATCAGTCATGCAAATATTTGCAGCTTTTCATCCCATGGTTAAAATACATAAAATATGCAGTTGTTTCCTTTTCAAGGATTTGATCTTGCTTGCTTATCTTTGCTCTCATTTTTTTTAATGTATAAATCAGTAATAATAAAAATGTTAGGCTTGCCTTACAACTCCTGGATCTTGATAGTTCCAAATACAGAAAATAACTGTAGTAATCCACACATCATACAGGGAGGGAGAGAAAGGGTAGGAAGTTTGTTGGCATGCAGCAACAGAGAGGATGTTTCAATCAGCATTTTCCCACAACACTCCCTTGCTTTCGTCCCGGCGTGAGCTCAAAAGTTACAGCTCCAGCATTGCAGTCGGGATAATGGGGCGGATAGGTACTGTGTCCAGAACTGACCACTCTTTCAGACCCTGTGAGGGCACATTCACACCATCACACTGTTAAGTCTCAGCTTGCTTTGGGCTCATGAATTTATTTCAACAACGCATACCTCCACATCCTATCATGTGGTAGGCTCATGAATTTGTTTTAATAGTATGTAATCTACGTCCCAGTCATGGCATGGGCTCATGAATTTGTTATAGTAGTATATAGTCTATGTCCCAATCATGCAGTGGGCTTATGAAGTTGTTTTAACTTTACAGTGTATGTCCGAATCATGCGGTGGGCTCATGAACTTGTTTTAACTTTATCTTTAACTTTTAACTTTTTTCTTTTCTTTCTCTCATCCATTCATACATTGACAGAATAAAACATCTCTCATACTTTACCTTTTAATCCTGAGTGTACCGCCCTCGACATAAGGCGCGTCCTTGTGTTAATTTGTCCTTTACTGTATGTGCACATACATTTATTATACTCATTTGCTGTGGGTTCCTCCCACTATTACTTGTATACCTTACAACAAGTCACCCAAACAAAAACATAGTCATGCACTTATACTGCAATGCACTCAATACTGCAAACAGTCATGCACTTATACTGCAAACACAGTCATGCACTTATACTGCAAACACAGTCATGCACTTATACCGCAAACACAGTCATGCAATTATACCGCAAACACAGTCATGCACTTATACCGCAAACACAGCCATGCACTTATACCGCAAACACAGCCATGCACTTATACCGCAAACACAGCCATGCACTTATACCGCAAACACAGTCATGCACTTATACCGCAAACACAGTCATGCACTTATACCGCAAACACAGTCATGCACTTATACCGCAAACACAGTCATGCACTTATACATAAACACAGTCATGCACTTATACCGCAAACACAGTCATGCACTTATACCGCAAACACAGTCATGCACTTATACCGCAAACACAGTCATGCACTTACATTTTGCTAAAATTGTCTAAAAAAAAAAAAAAAAAAAAAAAAGAAGAAAGAAAGAAAAAACACAAACCAACCCTTTCCCCTTACAAGACAATTTCCCTGCTAAAGCTAGTTTGTTTGCACACCCTAAATAGCTGCACATCTGAGTCTCTGACTATTCCATACAAAGCAGTGTGGAATTCACAGGAAATCTGTGATGGGCCCTATTCCAGAACTGCCCTGCAGCAATATCAAAGTTCAGATCCAGCGAACGGCACCAAATTGCTATAGTCATAAATAAATAGCATTAAGACTTTACCTTATATGCCTTCAGTCAGGAACAACACTTCAGGATGTGCAAACAGAAATTTTATTTTTACAGTGCTGGGAGTCGGTCTTTATGGCCCTTGATGAAGCATTCTCACTTTGCATACACAAAAATGTATTTTTATACATTTTCTTATCTAACTGGTCATGTAATTTCATTACGTTACAATGACTATGTCCTGTAGAAAACCTTGCAGATGTCCTCATCCCTCGTGATTTTCGCCTCAGACTTCATGTGAAGACCGTTCTTTACACGATCCACCTGCTTCCAAAGGGTCTTATTTTTGATCGTGGAATGTTTTAAACCTTCCCTAGCAACAATACACTCTTAGCCTGGAGGAGTCAGGCTAACAAAATTCCTTTTGCAGTAACTACATTCCTCGACTTTATGCAACACGTACTATTCTCTCTTATTGTATACTAAAAAAATGCTGTTTAAGAAACAGCAGTACTGTAGCTTATGAAGCTGTATTTTTCCCAGCCCTGCATACAAATTATATTTACTTTTTAGCAATCCTATTATAGCATAATTAATAAACTGAAATTAATATACATTTTAATAAGTTGGTCTTGTCCCATAATACCAGTTACTATGCCTTTAATATTTGTGTTCATTCTAACATAGTTAGCAAAAAGCTCAATGCTAATGCAAACAGTAAAGGTGAAAGTGGGCATCCTTGCTTAGTTTTTTTTCCAATAGTTATAGAAGTAGAGAGAGACATGACCCCATCTTAACATAGGCCAGAGAATTTTCATATAGTGTATTAATTAAGAATGTGTATAGTAATCCGCGGTGGTACTGAGGTAGCATTGTTACCTCACAGCAAGAGGTTCTCCTGTTCGATTCTCGGCTGGAGTGCCTTCTGTGTGGAGTCTGCATGTCCTCCCCGCAGTCAAGTGGCCTCCGAAAGACATGCATGAATGGGCGTGCCTTCGCTGAAGGTTGGGTGTCGGGCTGGCAACTCGGCACCATAAAAGAAAATAGACTGCCAATCATTAGCAGATAGGAGTTCTGCTGTGGCGACCCCTAACCGGGAAAAGCTGAAAAGACGAGCATTGTTGTGAAAAAACATATTCTTCTAGTACCACTAGTAAATAATTCCAGTCTATTGAATCTAAGGCACTATTGATGACTAGATTCACCAGTCATGTCTTTCTAACTTAAATCAACATAATCCATCAAGGCCAGAATTCTTTTAATATTATCGTAGGCGTTTCTATCTTTTATGAAACCTGTCTATTCATGATCAATTAGTGATGGTAATATATGTTTAATTCTCTCTGTATGTATTGCCATAAACATTTTGTAATATACATTAACAATGAAATGAGCCTATAGGAAGAATATTCTGAGGCATTTTTTCAGAGTTGGTGAGATTAAACTGTATTTCCAATAAGGTGGAACTAATATTCCTTTTTTGACCCGGTTAGAAACCTTCAACAATAACTGTTTAGCTTCTCTGGGCAATAACCTATACATTTCTGGTGTTCATAGGTGAGTACTAGGCTAATGGCCCTGGAGCCAACACAAGCCTAGCCCAAGAACATACCCAGTCATCCTGTTGCCGGACGTTAGTTCCTTGTACCCCTGTTGATCCCTAGGGTGAATTTCCTGTTACGCATCCACTCATCAGGATTTTTCTTGTAGAGGTTCAGTGAGGTGCTCTGCTTGACATGAATGGGGAGTTTGTTTCAGAGTATGGGTAGTCTCTGGGTTGGGAACCTGTCCCTCCAGCAGGTCCTGTTTATTGTGGTGATAAGTTTGAGGTCCTTAGACCATGTGGTGCAGAGGGATTGAGTCTTTTTCAGATGAAGCCTGTCTAGTAACACTGGGTCAGACATGGCTTTGTGTGCCAAGCAAAGATTGCCTCTAAGCAGGCAATATGAGACGAAGTATAGCTGTAGTTTTTTGAGTATGTCTGTGTAGGGCAAGTGTTTGAGTCCTAGGATCCTCTTTGTGACGCATTTCTCTGGCCTTTCCAATTGTTGCAGGTGTCTAGTGAGGTACATGCCAAATGGGGCATTGTACTCTATAGTAGGTCTAATGAAGGATGAGTAGAGAGGGATTATGACCTCCTTCTTCCTGGATGAGAAACCCTTTGTAATGAGTTGTGCCACATAGAAGGACTTTCTAACTACAGTGGTTGTCGAAGGAGAGGTTGCTATCTACTTGTGTCCCTAGATCTCTTATCACACCTTGGGAGTTGAGAGGGCTACCGTCAAGTTGGTAGTTCGTGAGCACGGGGGAAGGGGATGACGATGCACTTTTTGGCATTGAGCTTAAGACCATGGTTCCGACACCAGTCGTTGGTGTCAGTGAGGCCTTTTTGTAGGATGTCGACGTCAGCTTGAGAGTCAGTAATGGCTCCCAATATGCAGCTGCCATTGAACTTGGTCAACTAGAGTCCTTTGGTTTTGGCCTAAACTTCAGAGAAGTATATAACAAACAGGAGAGGACCTAGTACCAATTCTTGTGGGACGCCACTTGTGACTGCCCGATAGTCAGATTTGAAGTCCAGTACTTTCACCGTGTTGGTTCTGTCTGTAAGCCAGTTGGCTTACCCATCTTATGATGTAGGGGTTGATACCTAGTTTGGTTAGTAGGTCAGTGATCCCTGAGTGGGGCATAGGCTTTGGTCAGAGCGAGGTAGGCTGTATGGCCTACCTTGCCTTCATCGACCGCTCTGGTGACAGATTCGAAGAAGTCTGTCAGGTTGAGCAGACATGATCTGCCTTTCACAAACCCAAACTGTGAGGGATCCAGGCTTTGAAGGTTACCTATATCCTTATTTATGAATCCATAATGATGCACTCCATGGCCTTACAGATCAGGCTTGTCAGGCTGATGGGGCGGTAGTTTCCTGGGTCAGTACTCGCTTCTCCTTTGTGGAGAGGAATGACTGTAGCGGTGCACCATTTGATGGGGACAAAGCCTGAAGTGAGGCTGTGGTTGAACAGGGCACTCAGGCGAGGTGCCAGTTCCCTTTGTAATCTGTGTAGCATGCAGCCAGGTATATTATCAGATCCCATGGAGGCTGTATTTTTGGCTTTGGATAGTGCAGCTTCTACCTGAGCAGCTGTGATATTAGGGATTTGGCATTCCACGGGTATTAGGATGAGCCCTTTTGGGGGTGAGGGGTAAAGTTTGCACTAAACCTATCTGACAAGATGTTGGTAATATCTATTGGCTCAGTATAAATGGTGCCATTGTGCAGTAGCTGACAGCACCCCTGCATATTGTTATGCAGGTTCTTGATGTAACTAAAGAATGCCTTGTGGTTATCTTTAGCATCTGTTGCAATTTTGTTTTCATAACTAGCTTTGGAAGTTTTAATAAGGGATCTCAGTTTTTTGTTGAGACTTGCAAAGGAATTTTTCCAGTCTTGGGACTTGGCCCTTTTCTGCAACAGTTTTTTTCTTCTGTTGTAGAATTTGTTAATGGCAGGGGATCACCAGGTTGGCTTTCTTTTTTTTTGGAGGACATGACCTTGATTCTGTTAGGGATGGCCTGATCCATCCACTTGTATAAATGCTCATACAGCACCTTGGTGTATGATTCTGTGGCCATGCATCATTTCCCTGTTAGCGTGAGTGACTTGAAGTTTGACACTTCTATCTTCAGAAGTGCAGAATTGGCTTTGGAAAAATTTTTGACTGTGGTTCCCTTCATGGGGGGGGGGGGGTGCAGGTGGGATTTGGATATTGACTGTGATTAACTTATGATCAGCTCTGACCAGGGAGTAGTTGATCACAGATGTAAAGCAGCGGTCCCCCATGTCTGTGATGATCAGATCAAGAATGTTTCTGCCTCTGGTGGGGATGAGAATGAGTTGGTCCAGGGCATTGGGGTTAATGAATTACAGAAATCGTTGGGCAAATGAGTTGGAGCAGGAGTAATTTTCCCAGCTAATGGAGGGGTAGTTAAAGTCTCCCAGCGTAAGGATATTAGGTTGAACCCTAATGCTTTCCAGAGTGTTCAGGAAAGCGGAGTAGGAGTCTTGGGACATAGTGGGGGATCTATAGCAGGCTACAACCTGGATTGCTGTTTTATCCAGTGTTAGTTGTACCTGAAGTATCTCTGATGCATTATGTTGGGCAACCAGTCTGGAGGTGTGCGTGTCCTTTATGAAGATGGATTTGCCACCTCCTTTGGGGCTTTGGTCCACACCTCCTTTGTGGCTTCAGTCAAGGTTTGGGGATCAGAAGGTGTGATATGCTGGATAGCCTGGTAGTGCTGGGGTGCTCTCTGGAGCCTTGAACCAGGTCGCTGTTACTGCACAGAGGTCGATGTTCTCCAATTTTAGGAGTGACTCGAGCGAGTGCATTTTTATATTTAGGCTTCTAGCGTTGAGTAGCATTACCCTCAGGTCACGTTTGTTTGCAGTTATGGTGGTAATGTTGTCATTTCCTTGAGCTTAATTGGGTTTCATTTTAATTTGATTCTGCAACTCAGACAGATCTGTTTGTCATTGTGTCTACTCTGTTGTTCCTATATCTTGAGGTTTATATTAGTCTGAAGAAAGTTTCCAATTGTTTCTTCCGATTTCATCTCTATGTTGCTAGTGTTAATTTTTTGATAGTGCAACTCAAATGTTTCTAGTATGCTGTTTAAGTCTCAGACTTTCTTATTAATTTTGGAATTGTATATTTCTTTTATTTGATTAATTTTAATAACTTTCTTAGTTCTATTTGCTATTTTCCTTTGATTCTTTGGATTCACTGAATAAACAATAAGTTAGATTTTTTTCTAATTCTATCATTTTATGAAGTAATATTTCAGTATATTCTTTATTCCTCATTGCTAAGTCACTAGTTAATTGATAATATTCTTTTTGTATATTAAGTTTAATAATATCTGTTTTCTTTTGAAGTTCAGTTAATTGCTTGTCTGATTGCTTCCTTTTATTTTTGTACCAAGTTAATGTTCTTCCATATATGTATGCTTTTAATGCATCCCATACATATATTTCTGAAGTGTCTTCATTTATGTTTAATTCAAGAAATGGTTGTAATTCTTTTTTGTAAAATTCTTTAAACTCCTCTAGATTTGTTATATAGGATGGTAATCTAGTGATTGTCACCTTTTGTGTGTTATGAACTTGTACTTCAAAAGTAATTGCATTGTGGATTGTTAATAGACAAGAGATTACTTTAGCATCGCTAAGAAATATGGTTATTTCCTTTGATATATATACTCTGTCTATTTTTGAGTGTGTGTTATACCTATGTGAAAAAAATGTATAATGCAGAGAATTTTTGTCTGCATATGTATTAACATGTTTAAGATTGTCTAGTTCAACAAGTTCTGCTAGTGTTTTTGATGATGCAGTTTTCCTTCTGGTATTTATAGAGTCATTGTCTTTATCATCTAGTATACAGTTGAAAACTCCAGCTGTTATCAAGTTTCCTTTTGAGTGCTGGATTACTTCTTCTAACTGTTTAACTATACTTTCACTCAACCCAGGTATCCAATAAATGTTAATAAAAGTACACAGTTTACCATTTATTGAGATGACATACAAAGCATCCCAGATATAGCTTGATATTATTTTTGGCATAATGACAGAAGTTTTCCATAAAATCATTACCCCTCTTGTTTATTTCTTACGTGATGAACTTGTTAATACTGTATAACAATTGAAGCTGAGTAAATTAAGGTCTTCAGTTAATAAATGTGTCTCTTGCAGAAATATCAGTTGTGGGTTTATAGTTTTAATATATTTAAATACACTTAGTCTGTTACATTTATTATTCAACCCATTAACATTAATTGAGATCACCTTCATATTTAAATACTGCTATATGTAGATTTAATTGAACTTGTATTTCAATAGGCAGAATAATGCATAAAAGTTATTGCTTGTGTACTGCTGTGAATAAAAAAAGAACCGTTTCAGTTTCCTTTTAGTTTGACTAATATACTTAAGCAAGTAAAAAAAAAAACATAAAAAACAGTGTAGTATCAAAACCTGAACCGTGAACCCCTTTCTATCCATGGGGTTATTATAACCCCTACACTTAAGATGACAAAGCATCAAAGTGTTCCTCTCCCTATCGCAGGCACTATACTCCGAGCCTGACAAGTCATTACAAAACCTTTGGTTATTAACCAGTCTGATATATATTCTTAATTCAGTCTACTAAGGTTGACAAGAATTAACAATCCCTATAACATTTCAAGAAATCATACAAGTTGATATGAATCATCTTTAACCAGAGAAATTGTCTTACAGTTATGCTTAATTATAGGCTACACTGCTGTACCTATGAATTTTATAATGCATGTTTACTATAAGCAAATCTTTCAACATTCCTTCTTGTGTGAAAAACCTTCTCGTTTTTCTTTTCTTAGTGTAAGTAACCCAAAAACAAGATGAAAACCCATATGTTAGTTAGCTTGTATAATTTATGTTTGGATGTTGTTCCTCTGGTTTACTTAGGGTAGATTATTTCAGCAATAACCCACGCCTGGGTGTGGGTAATGCTGGATTTACCCACGGTTGATGTGGTTTGGTCACGAGGGCGAAGCCCAAGTGGCCAAACAAACACAACCGAAGGTAAATCCAGCATTACCCACACCCAGAAGTGGGTTATTGCAATATCTAATGACATTATTTAAGAAAAAATACTTACTTTTCTTAAATAATGGCATTGTATAATGCCTCCGTGCTGCCCTTCCGCAGCTGTCCGGTATTCTGCGGCAGTTCTGATGTACTGCGCATGCATGCTTCGCGGTACATCAGAGTGTGTGGAAGCAACGGAGAAAGGAAGATCTCCGTTGCTTTTTAAAGCTGTCTCGCTATGTTAAATGAGTTTAACATAGCGAGATTAACTTTCGCAACGGAGAAAGGAAGATCTCCGTTGCTTTTTTTTTTAAGCTATCTCGCTATTATATTAAACCTGTTTAACATAGCGAGATTAGAGCAACGGAGCTCTTCCATTCTCCGTTGCTGTCTAACACACACACACACACACACACACACACACACACACACACACACACACACACACACACACACACACACTAATGGAAAAAGTCCGGGCGATCGGACCTTTTTCCATTAGTATGTCTGATTTACAACGAGCACGCTGACCAATCAGCATGCACGTTTTGGAATATTAATATGGGGGGGTCATTGTATAATTAAAAGTTATTGTACAACTTGTAGCAGTATCATATGTATGTAATTATATACATTTTAAAAATCCTGAAAAGATAACGTGTAACGTATGTTAATTTAAAACAACCCTATAAATAGAAAGATTTGGTTTATATACAATATTATTTAACACATTAACAATCCACATTGAATAAAGTCAAATGACAATGAAGTCAGCATAATTGAACTGATATAGATAGCAGTAAGGTATTGAGCAAGTTTCCTTTTCTGAGTTAACAGGCTGAGAAACATTTGCTTAAGTAACTCACACTAAAACTTTTTTTAAAGTTTTGCTTGTATGTGATCTTATTTAATGTTCAAAGTTACCATTTTACAGATAGTTATAGCCTTAATCTAATGCCATGACTGCTCTGTCAGTGTAAAAGGACCACAAAACTTTGTAACATACATCGTCCTTCATAGACTAAAAAGTAACATCAGCAAGTACAGAAACTGTGATCTGCACCTTTTCCTTGTACATGACTTATGGTTTGCAGATAAATGTCAGTGTAATCCACAGTATGTGGATTACAGAATGAAATTGCCTCCTCTTATCAGACTATTTGTTTTTGTGACAGAAAACTTTCAAATTAATTAATTGTTTGTAATGAAAAAGTAGATATTTAATCAGTAAATGTGTAGGTGTAACATGAAATCTGAAAAGCAAAACTGTTTTGTTTTTTTTTTTGTATGTTTTATTATCTGACTTTCGGCTTTTCACGATTAGGGGTTGCCACAGCAGAACTCTGGTCCACTCATGACTGGCAGTGGATTTTATGGTGCCGAGTTGCCAGCCCGACGCCCAACCTTCAATGAAGGCACCCCCATTCACGCTCGCACCTACCTGCACGCCTTTAACGTCACTCGACCATGGGGAGGGCATGCAGACTCCATACAGAAGGCGCTCCAGCCGAGAATCAAACAGAAGAACCTCTTGCTGTGAGGCGACAACTCTGACCGCTGCACCACCGCGGCTTTTACTGTATGTTTTACTAAATCATTAAATTATAATCTGTGATAAACTATTACTACACTTGAGTGAAATAGTGTGAGTGGCACTTTAAGAGCTTAGAATGATAAAACAACTATATCTGAGTGCTGTAAAGCGGTGACATCACTATGCTTCTTTTACTTTCATGTTATTGCCTCTAATTGACTGTGTGGGGAAACCCAGGCTTCAGAATTGCTTCATGAAGCTAGGCGAAGAGTTCTAAAACAAAAAACAGTGTAATCAGCTCGAGATTCCGGTGGGAAACTAGAGAATGCAAGTGTGGTGGTTTTGATTTTTTGTGTGTAGCTCAAGCTTCCTGGCTTACTCTGTACATTTTTAAGAAATGTATTACTACAGATAAAAAAAAAATAATTTCTTTAAGAAAGCGATTATAAATACTGTATAAATGAGTTACTATACATCGTAAAAAAAACATTTCATGTATAAATCATGTACTCTAAAAAAAACTAATTAATTATCTATATTAAAGACATTATTAGTATTGCCGTGGTGGTACGGTGGTAGCATTGTTACCTCACAGCAAGAGGTTCTCCCGTTCAATTTTCGGCTTAGCTTGGGAGTGCCTTCCGTGTGGAGTCTGCATGTCCACCCAGCGGTTGGGTAATGTTTGAAAGACATGCGTGCGTAAATGGGCGTGCCTTCGTTGAAGGTTGGGCGTCAAGCTGGCACCTCGGCATTTCGTACAAATCTGCTGCCAATCATTAGCGGATCAGAGTTCAGCCAAAAGACATACAACAGCAATTAAAGACATTATTAAAACTTTGTTAGAAGTGAAGCAAGGCTATCAACTATAAATGTAAGTAAAGAGTCAATGCATCCAACATTCACATGACACTATTAGTATAATCTCGAACCTAACCCAAACACAGCTATCCCCAGTTGTCATTCATTTTCTTAGTGTACATTAGGTAACCCATAAACATTGTTAACAGGAATAACAGTTCCTGTACTTATGACTGTATTGTCTATTTGATTTAACTGTTAATGTTGGTTATAAATTCAAAGTTGTTGTTGTTTGTCTTTCTGCTTTTCCCAGTTAGGGGTCGCCACAGTGGAACTCCAGTCCGCTAATGATTGGTAGTTGGTTTTTATGGTGTCGGGTTGCCAGCCCAACGCCCGGCCTTCAACGAAGGCACGCCCATTCAACGCATGTCTTTCAAATGCCCACTTGACCGCAGGGAGGACATGCAGACTCCACACAGAAGGCATTTTCAAGCCAAAAATCGAACGGGAGAACCTCTTGCTGTGAGACAACAAAGCTACCGCGGCACCACCATGTAACTTTGGTTATAAATTCAAAGTAATAAAGGTAAATTAATATGAGTTACCTTTTCCTGATGGTGTAGAGTGCTGAAGATTTATGTTTCCTTGTCCATAAACTTCAGGTGCTTAATAATGCAAAAATATTTTATTTTAACAAGTAAATATTGAAAGTCATTTGTCCTTCATTTTTTTTCTTTTCTTTCTTGTTGTCTGCCAGTTATTCTTCTCAGCTTGACATTTGAGGCTAGGTTCCAAACAATCCATTTCTTCTGTTTGATCTAGGAAGTTGTTTTTAGAAAGAAAAGAAACTGCAGTATCCAAGGTTTCAAATGGTCTGGTGCCTTCCGGGAAAAAATGCGAAGTCTAGCTGGAAGTAAAAGATGAACTTTTAATTGTTGTTGTTTAAGTTTCTTAATTATGGTAAACATTCCTTCCTTTTTTGCTGCCACTGTAGAAGAGTAGTCATCATTAAACTTAATAATGTTGTTGTCATATTTAATTGGGGAATTGGTCCATGCTGACTTCAGAACCAGTTGTTTGTCCTGTGAAGAGAAAAAAACGAACTATGACAGATCTTGGTTTGGTTTTGTCCTTGTCGTACATGGTTGATTTAGTCAAAGATTGATGTGCCCTCTCAATTCCATATGAAAATGCTTCATGCAGATTTAAAGCTTTGGGAAACCAGGTTGTAAGGAAATTGGTTATGTTTTGAGCCTCCACATTTTCAGGTAGACCAAAAATCCGAAGATTATTCCTCCTGGATCTGTTCTCGAGATCATCCACTTTATTTATTAAAAATGTATTTTGCTTCAAAAGAAATTCCACTTGTAGTTCTCGTTCTGTTAATGTCCCATCCAAGTAATTTAATGAGTTTTCCATCCTGGTTATTTGGATCATTTGTTGCTGCATCATTTCTTTTAAACCTCTATTTGTCTGGAAGATTCTTCTTTATACAAATTAAGTTTACTGTCCATTTTATGAATTTTTTTCGGTTAGTTCAGACATGTTGACTAATAAGGTTTGCAGGTCCTTTTTTGAAGACTGGTCTTGAAAGTTGTATTTTGAGTTGCTCGTCTTGTGACAGTATCAGAAGCCTTTCTGTTGAAGTTTTTGACAGGAATTCTGTTAAATACCATCATTTTTTTTTCTGATAAAACAAACCAGTGACTTTTAAATATTATATCCTGTAATTTTTATGAATGAAATTAGTCCTGGATTTCAGATTTTCCTGTCAGTAAATATAAAGACTGTCAGAGCTCAGGAAAAGTGCTGCTAACTAGCCTGCATGCCACGTTTCTAGCAGCTGCATTTTTGATATTTTTTATACTTGTTTATAGTGGGCATTTCACAAAGGGGTTTTTGGTCCAAAAATATCATCCAGTGACCTGGATCAGGACTTATCTGCTTTTTAAACCCAAATGCTCCCCATGTGTACTATCAGTGATCTTCATGGGATGATGGACCTTTTCTGCTCTTTAGGAGCAGAAATTTTGTGTCCTTGTAATTTTTTAGAATCCTGGAAGTTTCCAGTCTGCACTGGGACACCCAGATATATTCTTAAAGAATTCAGAGTTTCTGATCTCCTTGGGAAAAAGATCCTTGTTTCCAGTCTTCAGTGTACTGCACGTTTTCATTCCCTCAGTGATCCAAGTTTACCTTCTTGTCCATAATTATGTACATAGCTTTGTTATTTTATCAAAAAAAGAGGGAGCCAAAGTCCTATTTCTTGTGCAGACTGCTAAGTTTTCTGACTGGCATTACTGAAACTTAGCAGAGTTATGTACAGTAAGCTGCTATACAAATGCAACAAAGGACAGTAACAAACTTAATTAAGTTGAATTTTGACAACTAGAAAAGCAACACAAATAAATACAAATCTAAACAGAGGCAACCTTGCTTTAGTGTTTAAGCCAAAAATAAGCCCTGGTAGTAAAGTAGTGTACTGGCAATGCAGCGGTAATCTTTGAGATTTTCTTTTTTTTTTTTTTTTTTTTTTTTTATTGCTCAAATAATTTTTATTTTGTTTTTAAAGAAAACAGTAGATTTAGATTACAATTCAGTAATAACGAATAATACCATTATTTACAATATTTACAAGTGGCCCAAAGAAGAGAAAAAAAAAATAAGAATTCAAAGAAGAAAAAAGAACATTCAGTAAATTAATTCTTATCTCTTATTTTTTTTCACACATCAACAAAAGTCTATGTCTCTTTGAACCCATATGATGGAGATTGTATCCATTTGTGATGGTTTCAATGAGTGTAAGTATTTTGTTCCATGGGTTATCTGTCCACTTTCTGGGAAAAATTATTTCTTCCTTGACTTTTATCTCCTTTTGCGCAGTCTCATTTAGTAGGAATAAAAAGTATTCAAAACATGGAAGGGTTGAGGATTTCCATTTCCTTGTGATACACTTTCTGGCTACAGCCAAAATAGTCCATAAAAGATATTGATCTTTTCTAATCATAACTACTGTTTCATCTACATTCAGGAAAATTAGAGATTTTGTTAAGACAAATGAATCATTATAAATGGCTTGGAGGAATTTGCCAATTTCATCCCAATATTTTTTAATGCAATCATAAAAAATATCTATCCAATCTGCTTCACAACTTAAAGAGCATCTCCAACAAATAAGATTTTGTGTAGAGTTGAATTTAGCTATTTTGCTTGGAGTATAAAAGGCTGTATGTAAAAATTTCCAGGTGAAGATTCTCCATGTTTGGACATTAGAAGTTAGTTTGATGGAGTATAATAAGTTATTTTTACATTCATTTGAAAGATTTGTTGTTAAACCTTTAGTTATAAAATTCCAAGTATTTTGATCAGTTTTAATCTTGTAAACTATTAGAATAGTTCTTTGAGATTTTCTTGATAGTCTTGTTTAGCACTTTTTTGTCTCAGAAAAATGGTCTCAAATATGGATACAGTTTTGCCAGGTTTGTGAGTATCAACAAGTCAGGTACCACTAAGGCCACCAGTTCTGCTTTAGAAACTGCCAAGTATGATGATCTGTTGGACTTCTTTGGGTGTAGAGAAAGTGGTGGGAGAGGGGCATGACACTCCATTTATAGCACCAAAGTTTTTTGTGTGCTTCAGAAACAGATAGGATCATAGAATCATAGGAAGCTACTAGGCTAATGACCCTAGGGCCCTTTCAAGCCTAGCCAAGTTCTTACCCATATTTCCATGAGCAGCACCTATTGCCCCTGTCCAAAAAGGAAACAGATGGAACCCCCAGGATGAATTTATGGTCACCCATCCAGTTGTCTAGATTGCGTTTGAAGAGGTTCAAGGAGGTGCTATGTTTGATATGAAGTGTGAGTCTGTTCCAAAGGTGTGGTAACCTGTGGTAGACAAATCTGTCCTCTTCAGGTTTTATGAATGTTACATTCCAGGATAAGGTCTTTAGAATAAGTAACCCGTGTACCATTTGACTTACGGATATGCAGCATTTCCAATAAAGGAAAGAAATAGCCTTGTATGCAAGGCAGAGATCACCTCTGGAGTAGTCCGTATGAAACAGAATAAAGTGACAGTGATTTCATATGTTCCCCATAGGACAGATGCTGAAGACCTTGAGTTGTCCTTGTGAGGAACCTTTGTGGTTTCTCCAATTGCTGCAGGTGCTTGGAAAAGTAAATACCAAAAAGGACATTATACTCAATTAATGGCCTGATGAGAGAAGAGTACAATGAGGTTATAACTTCTTTTTTTCTGGAAGCAATGCCCTTACTTATGAGTTAAGCAATGTAGAATGCCCTTTTTACCACTGTGGAGACATGGTAGTCAAAGGTAAGGCTGCTGTCACCCTGTGTGCCCAGGTCTCTCACCACTGAGTACATACTTAAGGTGTTGCTGTTGATGTGGTAGGTAGCAGAAACATTATTTTTACTGAAAGGAGTGATAATACATTGTTTTGATTGATTTTAAGGCTATGACTTTGCCACCAATCATTTGTTTGTGTAAGACCCTCTTGTAAGATGTTGACATAATTTGGAGATTCTGTGACCGCTCCCAGTTTGCAGTCATGAGCAAACTTTGTCAGCCTCAGGCCTTTAGTTTTTGCTTGTACTTCGGAGAAATAAATTTCAAACAGTAGAGGTCCAAGGACTGATCCCTGTGGAGCACCATCGGTTACAGGTTAGCTGTTCGAGGTGGATTCCCCTATTTTGACTATGAGTTCTATCAGTGATCCAGTTAGCCACCCATCTAACAATTTAAGGGTTGATTCCCAGTTGGGTGAGTTTGTCAATGATGCCTGGGTGGGATAGTGTCAAATGGCTTGGCTAAGTCTAGGTAGGCTGTATGCACAGGTTTCCTTTCATCCATGGCCTTGGTGACTGTCTCAAAGAAGTTCACCAGGTTTAACAGGCATGATGTCCCTTTGACAAATCGAAACTGAGTAGGGTCAAGTGTTTGGAGATTAATTATATCTTTATTGATAAGGTCCATGATGATTCGCTCCATGGCTTTGCAGATAAGACTAGTCAGGCAAATAGGTCTATAGTTTCTGGGGTCAATGGAAGCACTGCCTTTGTGCAAAGGAATAACAGTGGCTGTTGTCCATTCAGCAGGTATGAAGCTGGTGTTTAGACTATGATTGAAAAGAGGACCCAATGGAGTTGCTAATTTATGTTGGAGCCCATATAGGATGCAGCCTGGGATGTTATCAGGTCCCATAAATGCTGTGTTTTTGGCTTTAGAGAGGGCATTTATGGCCTGTTCTTTAGAGATACAAGGTAGAGGACAGGTGGTAGGGATGTCATGGGTACACGTGGCAGGGACAGGGGAGTGATGTTTTCACAGAACCTGTTGACCAACAGGTTAGCTATGTCCACAGTTTCAGTATATGTGGTGTCATTAACTAGTGTGGCACAAATCTGGGCCTTTCTTTTTAGGTTACAGATGCAACTATAGAATGCCTTGTGGTTATCCTTTGTTGAGGAAGCTAATTTGGACTCATAGTTTGCTTTGGAGAACTTCATGAGAAGTCTTAATTGCTTGTTTAAGCCGAGGAGCAATTTCTTCTTCATAATGAAAGCCTGTTAATGGCAGTTGTCTACCAGGGAGGTTTGCTGTTCCTTGAGGAGCTTGTTTTGGTCCTATCAAGTACAGCTGAGTCAGTGCAGGTGTATAGGTGTTCATATAAAGCATTAGTGTAGAGCTCGGCATAGTTGCCAGTTCCATATGAAGGTGAAGGTGCAGTGGTGCTATTCATACCTCACAACCGTACTGATTTACTCAGTTTTGGGGTCCAAATTATGGGATGCCACGATTCCCGAGTGGCACCCCTTCATTTCTGATTTTTTTTCACTTTTTTTTTTAATTTGTTTTTCTTTCTCGCTTTCTCGCTGATGTCATCATGTGCATGATAATGTCAGCTCCATTAGCCTGTCGGAATTGAGCTCAAGGGCTCACATGCATTTCCGGCCAGTTTGAATGGATCTGTAAGCGCGGAAACATTTTGTTTAGCTGCTTCTATTTTCTGTATATTACAATGGAGTGTAGAGAAAAGAACAGAGTATTTTTTTTCATATATTCCAATGGATGCTTAAGAAACGAACGGAGAATGTTTCTGTATATTATTTCCAGTGGATGCTTAAGGTATTTAGTTTGGGGTTATCTGTATATTCCGATGGAGTTATGGCTGCTGCACAGTACTTAGATTAGGAATATTGGTGGACTGCAATTGCTTTTCACTTGCTAGCTAGTGTAGTATATTCCTTCCTTTGGTGGAGTTATCTCCAGTGTGTGTGTGTGTGAATTTATAGATAGACGTGTGTGTGTGTGTGTGTGTCTGTATGAGATATGCATATAAGTGTGCATGTGCCTTTAGAGGGATACTGATTTGTATTCCATACAAGAATGCTTCCTACCTTATGCCATACTGGGAAAGGCTTTTGCTTTCTGTAACTCTAAAATGGACATGGTGAAGATGGGATGTATGTTTATATTTGTGTATGTCTAAAATGTTAAATGCTAAACATCTTGTTGTCAAAGACTTGCCAGGGGTGATTTTATTTTTTGCAGGGTATTGACGAGCTCTGACAGGAAGTCAGTTAGCAGAATCCCAAGGATAATTCCTTTTAATTTCAGGATGCTAATAATGAATATAGCAACAAAAGAAAATGTGAATATATGTCTTAATCTTTTATAGTTATTATGAATCTTTGTTGGGCTTTGTCTGACTTTTGTCCGTGTACTTCAAAAGTGCTGAATTTGCACAGCATGGACTGTTAAACCTCAGAAGGTCAGACCTGGTGAATTACACTTAGGCCATACGCTATAAACACATATAAATTGTGTAATAAATCTCTGCAGTGCAAAGCGTACTTGTTTATGTTTGTTTATGCAGTAAATCCTTGGGAGCCTGAAGTATATTTGCAGCGTGTCTGAGACTACATCAACTTTTTCTTCGCTACAGACTAGAGCACCCAACACCACACCAGTGGGGCTGAGATATCAATTAAAGAAAAAGTGTCCTTGAGGACACGGGGGGACAGTCAGAATAACAGACCATATAAACTATGTAAGCCTGTACAAACCACCTCCGTTCAGAGATGTGACGACAGTACAATCGATGCTAAAAAAAGAAAGAAAAAAAATGTTTTATGTGTAATACGGTGACTAGTATCCCCAAACAATCTGCATAATGGTATTACAGTCTGGCTGCAAAGCGCAACTGAATCTGATTTTTATTTTCTATTTGGTGTAACAGATAAGTCTTCCTTTTCTAGTATATATGTGTGTGTCTGTGTGTGTGTGTGTGTGTGTGTGTGTGTGTGTGTGTGTGTGTGTGAAAGAGAGCCTGAAGTCCCTAGCCACCACTACTTGTGAATTTATGCCTCATATTTTTGTTCTATTCCTCATTAAATCTGTGGTTTACATGATTTTTTTTTGTGGCAAATCACTGAAGGGTTGAATTCACTAAATTAATAACAGGCATTTGAATTTCAGATGTCATATTCTTCAGAAAATAATTTTAGCTTTTATTTTAGCAGTTTTCTAAGTTTATAAGGTCAGCATTTGAAATGCAGTATTCCCCCATTATTGGCTTTGTCCAGGTGTTTTGTGCTAAGAGGTTGAGAGCTATGGTGAGAAGTGAGAACTGAATTCACTAAATGATAGCCATTTAAGTTTCATTCTTCCTGGCTTTCAGGAAACTGCTGATTTGGCATAGTGGTATGTTGCTCTGACTGTAATGCACAGTGTCCTGGGGGGGGCAAGACTTGGCAGTGAAATGCATGGTGGTAACGCAGCTTTTTATTCTAGCAACTTTACAAAATTATACAAGCTATGTTTAAAATGTGTCCCTGGTTTGCCCCCCCCCCCCCCCAAAAAAAAAAAAAAAAAAAACTGAAATTGAAAATAAATGTGAGAAGCTGTGCGAGATGCCTGTGGCTTACACTATTGTCACTCTATACATACACACACACACACACACACATATATATACATATATATATATATATATATATATATATATATATATATATGTATATATATAAATATATATTATTGTGTGCGTGTGTGTAAGTAGATTTTTAAGATGGAAATGATCATCTAAATTGGGCAGTTTTGTCATTATTAGTTTATGCGTGTGTGGAAGTAGAATTTTATGATGGAAATATTCTAAATTGGACAGTTTTGTCATTATTGATTCATGCATTTTGTTTCATTGCCTTCTGGAAAAATGTTCAAACAATAAATTTAAAATCCGCTGTAACTTAAGTCTAACAAGTGTGCTGTAGTATACAAGGAATATAATTTAATAAAGTCAGGAAGGTATATCAAAGAACGCATGTATTTTTCTTGTTTTGTGTGCAAGGGCCTTTGATTTGAAAACAGCCCAAAGGTAATCTTTATCCACCACTGGCCAGATGCATTTTCTTTGGATGTTTCAATTAATGTGAGTTTCAAGGGAAAAGAAGTTTCAATGCCAATATTCATTTCGGACAGTATTGCTTTGTTTAGCAGATATCTATTAGTGTTTGTGCATTGTGCTATAGCATGTAAAAATAAAATCCAAATAATCATTGTAGAAGTAAAGCAGTATGTACAAATTAGTGTTTATGGTAAATGAGGCAAAATAGCCAGGTAATGGAACATTGGAATGGCTGCGGGGGACTCTGATGCCATCTTTTGGTTATCTGTTCTTCAGTTTGCGTTTGAAATTTGGTATCCCACAATTCCATTGGTGTGGGCGGGGTTATGTAATTATGTATGCACATTTTTCGTTAATCAGCATACCTGTTTGCACCTATTTTTCATGGGCCTTGTCCAGATTTTTGATGTTTCCAGGTTGAAAGGTATGGTGCTATTTATCCCATCTCATAAGAGGTTATAATCATCTTTGAAGAGGTTTTTTAGTTTAGTTGCTGCTAGTGTGATAGTTACTTTAAATGTGACAAATTTGTGGTCAGATCTCACCAGGGTGGACCTCACAGTGGGGGTGCTGCAGTGGTCCGCCATATTGGTAATCACTAGATCTAGGATGTTGGTACCCCTTGTGGGTATTAGAGTTAATGAAGTCGAGGAACCTTTGGCCAGGTGAGTTTGAGCATGAGTAATTTACCCAGTCAATGGATGGGTAGTTAAAGCCACCCAAAATCATGATGTTCGGATGTATCTTAATAGACTCAAGTAGATCCAAATAGGCAGAGTGGGTGTCTTGACTCATGGATGAGGTCCTGTAGCTGGCAGTGACTTGAATAGGTGACGGACCAACAGTTAATTGCGCCTGAAGTGTCTCCAGGGAATCGTACAGTTTAACCAATCCGGAGGTGTATTTATATTTAATGAATGTTGATATACCTCCTCCTTTAGTTTTCACACCATCAGTTTGAGGTCTGAGCATGTGGAAGGAGGTGTAAGCCGGTATGGCTGGGGTGCTCTCCACAGCCTTGAACCAGGTCTCTTTGACTGCATAAATGCATGCGTCTTCCAAGGTGAGGACAGCTTCCAGTGAGTGTAGTTTTGTGTTGAGACTCCTAGCATTTAGCAGCATAACCTAGAGGTTGTTTTTAGATGGAGTTTTTACATTGAGAATCTTGTCTTGAGACACTTCCTAAAAAAGGCAATATGAGGTGGCAAGAGCCTTAGCCAGTAGCTGAAATCCCAGGAATGACAGATGAAGCCCATCTCTGGCAAAGCATCGAGGTCTGTTAATCATGTATTCCCAGGCTAACAGATAGTGTATCCCCTTAGAATGACACCAGAAGCTAAGCCAATTATTGAAGTCAATCATTTTCTGTTTATATTGAGGCATTATCCTAGGTGAAGGTAAAAGGCTGCTTAAAGCTAGGGACATAGCTGCCGTAGACGCACAGTCCGAGAGCTCAGTCATGTCTCTCATCATATAGTCCAGAGAGGTACGTCTCAAATTGTTTACACCAACATGGACTATGACGAAGTCATAACAGTACCTGTTGTTTAGAGACTTGAGTGCTTGTATGATGTGGCGTGTCATGGCACCTGACAGACAGCTGACTGTGACCTTTTCCTTATCCAGCCTGGTGAAAGGGACATCAGTGTGTCTCACGATGGAATCTCCTATGACTAATAAGTTTGATTTTGTGTTTTGCCTTAAGAGTTTGACTGGTGTGACACTGGTACATGAGCTATTATGCTTAATGTGTTCTACAGATATGATGTGTAGCATGCTTGTGTTTGTGTTTGGGAGCTCTCTGGTGCTTAGGTAAATTTCTGGTGAGGACCTCCACATATGTATATATGTGTGATGTGGGTTTGGGTGGAGTAAGAAGTGAGGTGTGCATGCTGACAACCTGTTCATTGTCATATGTACTAACTGGTGTGTGAGAGCGCATGGATTTAAGGTTGCATCTGTCACGTGTTGTGTTTGTGTGGACTAGGAGTAAAGGGTTGTCGTTGAACATATGGCAGTTGTTACACTGCCTCAGGATGCCCATGTCGAACAAGCTGGCTGGATTAACTGTAAGAAATTGTCCATCCATAGTGATAGGTAAATTTATATAATCAGTAAAAGAGGTCACACTTAAGAGTGACTAGTGGGTGAGATGTGTGTTGGTACCTTTGAGGCTAGGCTTAGTGTTTAGAGGCAGCAGAAGCAGAGACCAAGAATGCTTTTGGGAACTTAGACATGGACTTCAGAAGAGACTTCCAAGATGGCACCTGACTGAGCAGCATGTTGATTAGAGCCCTCCCAGTGTGAAAACTGAGAAATCGTTGAATAAGCCAGTAAAAGTTATCAGTTTTGGTAAAATTTGATTACTGGTTCGTAACTACACTGCCTGAATATCAGCAAAGAAGAAATTTGGAGAAAGTAAGGGGAAAACTCGGTCCGAGAATTCTTCATAATACAAGTAAGTAAGTTCTGGCTGGGAAGAACCGTGCAGTTGTATGGTGAAGAGCAATTCAAATTGCAGTACAGGAGATGGGTGTATTTTAAAGGAAAAAATAAGTCAAGTGCAGTCCGGGGTGTTTAAAGTAAGCTGGTCACTGAAAGAATATTTAAAGACAGTTGTCAAAAGGCTGGAAAAATATAAGCTACAAGTATTATCAGATTAATGGATGAAACTGCAGGAATCTGAGCTTAAAATTAAGGAAGGGTAGGCTGTGTGAGTATAAGGCTTCTTTAGAAGAAATGTTTAAAAAATACTTGTTTTATAAGGCAGAGCACGCAGAGAACAACTTAAATGTTTGTAGTACCAGTGAAACTGGAAGGAATGATCTGTATTAACAATATGAAAGTAGAAATAAGCAACTGGACTGGTGTTCCACAGCAAGATTTGTTAATTGAGATGCCACAACATGTGTATGTTCTAAATCTGGTAATCAAAAAGCAGTTGTGACCTATATAAGAAAAGGTGCAATTATACCAGCAGAAAGAGCTGTTCCTGACAAAATTGTGGCAAAAAGGAAAAAGTGTTAAGTCTGGGGACACCTGAGGTGGTGGAAAGTGGTTATCTGCTGTACACTAGACAGAAGATAAGCAAGTTTATCACAGCAGTCAGAGAATGCAGAGAAGTGGATGTAAAATTCAACTTGCTGTATTTGCCTGTCTTCAGCATATTTTTCTTGAGGACTGAAGACATTTTGAAAGCAGGAGGGGCTGTGGAGAAAATTAAAAAAATAGTCTGCAAAGAAGACCCTGCTTCTCAGTCTTCTTTCAGTAAACAAACCCAGAGAGTGAGAAGTTTTGCCAGTGAAAGCCTTGTAAAAGAAAAGCGGTTGAGGGATAGAAAGAAACCCAGGAGCTGACCAAGAGAATCAGGAGTACCTTGGAGTCAACATTTTGTTGGGAGAAAATGATAATGAGAAAAGAATACCAGAAATACAGTGAATTTAGAAAGTAAGTGGGAGACATTTAAACATCACTCCCATTACATGCATTTTAGGCATGTGAACTGTGGTTCTGTGAGAAGTGGAATTGTAAATAAATAAACCCCACTTTTTCATTAATGTTTAGAAGAACATTGAATGGACTGAAGAGGTGACAGTTCTATTCTTATTAAAATGTATTTAAACATTACAGATGTAAATTGCTTGTTATTTGGCACGATTATAAAGTACATCATTATTAAATTAAATATTAATTATAAAGGTGATTTGTATAGTATGCATTTAAAGGAAAACTCCACCCTAGAACTAAACATTTTGTTTTCACTCCGTCTTTGTTTCCTGACCTATTTTAACACCTCAGATTCACTCTAAGTGCTTTATTTGTAATTTTAGCCTGTTTTCCACAACATGACTACCAATGATGCTTGATGTATCAACTTGATCTTGTACTCCCTCAAGCCATTCTCTTTCCCATAATACTTTGTATGACTCATGCTAGAGATAAGGAAGTAACTTTGAATTCCCATGCCATTGACATATAATGGGATTTGGGAGGGTCACTGTTTCCTTTACCTTCTGTAAAAGGACTGCTTTGTTTCCGTCTCTAATCACCCTCATTTATGTTTGGCTCAGACCTTGATTTACACTATACTTAGAAGTTATGCAGTTACAGCCAGAAAAGTAACTAAATTGCAGGTCTTCTTTCACTGTTTTCTTTTGTACTTAAGATGAATTGAGAGCCCCCTCCCACCATACTACTGCATAGCTGTTAAAACTGTCAGTGCACTGAGAAACTCTTGCAGAACCAATTCCTCAGATTACAAAAGAAAAGCCTGAACAAAGTCCAGCAGTTTAGTTACTTTTCTGGCTGTGACTGGATCTTCTTTTTCTTTCAGTAGTTCCCATTAGGGGTCGCCTAAGCGTATCATCTGTTTCCATTTCTTCCTGTCCTCTACATCTTGCTCTGTCACAACAACCACCTTCATGTCATCTCTCACCAACATCCATAAACCTTATCTTAGGCCTTCCTCTTTTCCTCTTACCTGGCAGCTTCATCCGTAACATCCTTTTCCCAATATACTCAGCATCCCTCCTCAGCACATGTCCATACCAATGCAAACTCACCTCTCTGGCTTTGTCTCCAAACCGTCCAACCTGGGCTGACCCTCTAATATACTTATTCCTAATCCTGTCTACCCTGGTCACACCCAGTGCAAATCTTAACATCTTTAACTTTGCCACATCCAGCTCTGACTCCTGCCTTTTTGTCAATGGCACTGTCTCCAACCCACATAACATAGCTGGTCAAACTACCCTCTTGTAGACCTTCCCTTTCACTTTTACCGGTACCCGTCTGTCACAAATCACTCCTGACACTCTTCTCCACCCACTGCACCCTGCCTGTACTCTTTTCTTCACCTCTCTTCCACACTCGCCATTACTCTGAACTGTTGATCCCAAGTATTTAAACTCATCCACCTTTGCCAGCACTACTCTCTGCATCCTCACCATTCCTCTATCCTCCCTCTCATTCACACATAACTTGAAAGGCACAAAATCCACTGGAGACACCACACGGAGATAGTCACTGGTATAGAAAGCTTCTTTATTTGGAACAGAAACACACAAGCGCTTTCACGTAGCTGTACTACGCTTCTTCAGGTGTAATAAAACATTGATTAGAACAGCTTTTTATACAAAAACTTTTGGCGCTCAAACTAACCAATTAAACATTGATTAAATAATTACTAACAATCAGTCTTGGCTTGTTTAAAGAAACAATGCTAAAAAACTTTTAAAAACAAGTTAAAAAAAAAATTCCTTAAAAAAGTTTAAAAGCATGACAAGAATGGCAAGAATGCCTTAGGCAAACTGTACTGCATGAATAAAACAATAACGCCTATCAAGCTGACAGTACAAGCCTGCTGGCGTACCAAACTTACATCACTACAAGGCTATACAAAGTCATGGCCAAAACACAAAACATAAAACATAAAGCATAAAACAGAAAACGATGTTTTCTGAGTGAAAGTATACAGTATTTCAATTTACAAATACTTCTAAAATGTATTCACCAACTCATACATGGAGTCGCTAACCGAACACATGCTAAACTCCTTAGTATATAGCCTCCGGTCGGCAAACAGACCCTGTGCATCAAATCACACCAAGTATGCAATATAATGTGGAAAGGATCTGCTGCACAAACAATACTGTTAAGTTGTGCATCCCATGCAGTAAATAACAGTCTAAAAATAAGAAACAGCAATTTGTTATTGCTATTAAAAAGTACAAAACATACTCTTGCTGATGCGATTAGTAACATGTTTACAAGCATCGCAACAACACAGTATCAAATAATGCTAGCCTTAATCGCAGCTGCATATGTGCCCTGAACTTGCCTCATATCTCAGATGGAAAACACCATTACCATTCAGATAATCCCCAAGAAAGCAATCAATGCATAGCGATCACAAACAGGAAAATATCGCTATCACTATCCGGTCCAAGAAAATTCGCAAATGCAACCAAGACAACAATATCCAGTCCGAGAGTAAAAAGTGTCCTACTAGCAACAACAGCTAGCAGGCATAAAAGCACAATCTGGCAACCAACTACTGGCATACTGAAGTACAACTGTGTTAAGTCAACCCTGATGGAGGACTGCCCCATCAAGCATCATAAGCCTCCAAACCCATGATAAAAAACTGTCAGTGGGAAACTAAAGCGGAAAATATAAAGAATATATATGGCAAAAATCAACAATCGAATTGCAAACAACTGCCCACTCACCTCTACTAGTGTCAGGCACTTAAATGTTTTAGCGAACTACCAGTGCGGTGGTTCAAACTGCTACTGTTTCACAAAAAAACAGACAGATGCAGAATCTGTCAAAAGTCAGCACCCAAGCAGAGCTTAAAGATCCAAAGGACCTAACTAGGACTGAAAGTGAAAAATACTATGTGGAAGAATATGGGCAATAAAAGTAAAATGCGTGTAAAATAGTAAAATGCTAAACTAAACTAGGACAGTTCTCTAATTCCTATATGATATCGGAATACGTTAAAGGATTGAAAAACTCAGCTCTAATGATATCCAGTCGTCCAATCTAAACCAAAGAGCGGACACACGCCAAAGACCAACGTACCATATGCACAGTAGTGCTGATCGAAAAAAAACAGATAATAATGCATACATTGAATTAGATGTCTAATCAATCAGGATGTGAGACCAACATCAAAATCAGAGGACCACTCCGGGTAAGACCAACATCAAAATCAGAGAACCACTCCTGGGTATACATAATGCCCAAAGTATCAGACCGCAATGTTCCCTTGTATCTTATATGAACCTTAACACTAGTGCACAGAAACTAAAAACTGAAAGCACACCAAAAAAATCAGTCTGGAGCAGACTGATAGTATACCTGTGAGGGCCTGGGGCGAGGCATAATAAATAAAGGATAGAGACAATAAACGGCACTATAAAACCATGACTGGAAAGAGTGAGCCTGATGGAAAAACACATAAAAACAAAACTAGGGGACATAAGCAATACTTGAACCATACATCAAAGCATATCTGCTTGTGTCACAACTTCCTATTATTAAGGACAGGTTTAACTGAAACGTATTGATTAATGCCTGGGTGTAGATGCGCTTTTAAAGTAAAAATCCACTTAAGTTCCCTGACAGCCAGTTGATTCATGTTGTCTCCTTCCCTATTATTAACTGCCAACAGCTCCAGAACCATAAATTTGAAGCTATGTGCATTATATTCCAAGATGTGCTTAGCCAAAGCATTGCTTTCATTACCTTTCCTGATGTCGTAGCAATGATTGTAGACCCTATCACGAAGTCTTCTCTTCGTGAGGCCTACATAAAATGCTTGGCAAGAGTCACATATAGCCAGATAAATAAGATTAGTGCTATTACAGTCACTATGAAATCTGGGTGTAAACACATAACTTCTTAGTATAGTGTAAAGAATGTCTGAGCCAAACATAAATGGGAGTGATTAAAGACAGAAAAGAAGCAGTCCTTTTACAGAAGGTAATGAAAAATAAGAGCGACCCTCCCAAATTCCATTATATGTCAATGGCACAGGAATTCAAAGTTACTTCCTTATGTCTAGCATGAGTCATACACAGTATTATGGGAAAGAGAGAGGTGTTGAGGAGTACAAGATCACGTTGATGCACCAAACCCCATTGGTAGCCATGTTGTGGAAACAGGCTAAAATTACAAATAAAGCTTTTAGAGTGATTTTGAGGTGTTAAAATAGGTCAGGAAACAAAGATAGAGTGAAAAACATTTTAGTTCTAGGATGGAGTTTTCTTTTAAGGTATTTTAAATGTGCTATGGGGAAGGAAGTTTTATCATAGTTTCCCATTTTCTTCACAAGTAGGTGTGCAAAGTCCTTGGTTGGCTTACTATTTCCATTTGCTAGTTGTTATGTTTCCTTGAGCTACAGTATTGCCTGCTGTTTTCTTCTCTTGAGGACCTTTTGTACTTTTTTGTGTAGATCAAAATTATGCCCTCTGCTGTTGGAATTTTCCAGAACTGTTCACATTTGTCCTATGGGTGCAATGATAGCACGTTGGTTTGAGCATGTATTCACACCCTATTTCTGACCCTTATGATTTGCCAGAAGCTTTTCTTTCTGCTTCCTTGGTGCAGAAACGTTTTGGCTTATGCTGTTTTGTCCCTGAGGCTACAGCATCGGCTTCACTATTACTAGCTGGGTCTGAACTGGTATACCTGGTAACACACCTCCATGCTCTGGCTGAGCAGGTGCACAGTGATCTGGCGTTCTATGGGTCATGAGTTACAAACATGCATTATATTAACTTCAATTACTCTATATTTGGTAGGGTCAGCAATGCCTGTCTTGCCTTGCCATGAACAAACAAACGTGTATGAGGCTTCCTTCTCTGCTTCCCTTTGAGACAGATTGTATCATTTCATCTTTAAGATGCAAAATTTATTGGCAACCACTTCTGTCTTCAGTGGCAGATAACCCTCCCTGATGTCCTGCAGTGAAAACATTTAGGTTTGTAATGAATGATGTGAGAATGGATTCCTTTTTCTTCCCCCTTCTCCTAGGAGGAGTTAGACCTTGGAGTGTTACTGCAGCTAATATGAAAGGGGATCTTGTTTGCCCTCATTCAGGGATTGCACATGGTATGTAGCTCCTTACCCTTCAACCTTTCAGCTTTCAAAATCATAGACTAGGACCATCAAAAGTTATAGAAGAGGGTCCAGAATACTACAGCTGAAATTTGGCTTATCCGTAAATTCATGCCACAGTGGATGGGGGGCACAGCAAGCAAATTTGCTGTCTTGGGGAAGGGTACAACCTCTAAAATTAGGACTCGCAACTCTATAGCTGCTCTAAAAATATATCCTTATTGCTCCCTGACAAGTTACATTATATACATTTCAATACAATACAAAACAGTCACGTGACCACCCTTGCAATCTATAACTTTACCTGCCCTCCTACTCCTTTTCCTAATGAGTCAGTGCTGCAAAACTGTATACTTTCATTATGTATTATCACAATTATGAGCTGCTACAAGAATGCTTCAGTTTCACGTAGCACCAATTTCTTTTTGCATTATTAGAACAAGTCAAGATCCTAAAAAATAGGCTGGGTAAAAAGTAGATCTGAATTGATACTATTTAATGTAATCTATTCCTTCTAGCATGTCGAGGGATCAGTTGCTAGTGTCCTCTCCTGCTCAGCTGGTGAATCTGGGAATATTGAGGCAATGTTACAATTGCCTCATGTACACAGACAACTCTCTTCTTCTCCCACAAAACACAAATACATGCGAGAGATGCAACTATATAGCCAAACTGGAGGCTGAGCTCTCTCAACATAGGACTGGCAAGACCAGACAGGAGGAGAAGGTAACCACACACACCACAAACCCAGTCTCACATAGTACTATCACAACTTCAAATCATACACATAAACACACAAAGACATACTCGGAGGCTCTGATCAAAAATCTACCAAAACAGCAGAGGCCACCAAAGCAGACACCCAAACAACTGCCACCTCAGGACACAACACATGCAACACATAGACCACATAGTCAGTGTGCCAAACAGTCACAGCCCTTAAGGCCAGACACACTCGTCATTGGTGATTCCATAGTCAGACACACTGACGTCCTGCTCACCAGATTGAGTAAGGAGAAGGTCAAAGTAAGCTGCCTGTCGGGCGCTAGAATCCACCACATAAAGCAAACACTCAGGTCTCTCAACAGCAGGTACAAGTACGACTCAGTCATTGTCCACGCTGGTGTGGACGACCTGAGACGTACCTCCTTGGACTACATGAAAAGAGACATAGAGGAGCTCTCTGATTATGTAGCCCAGGCAGGTATGACCCTGACCTTGAGCAGTATCCTACCTTCACCAAGAATGATGCCACAATACAGAGACAAGATGATCAGCTTTAATAATTGGCTTAAACTCTGGTGTCATTCAAAGGGGATCCAATGTCTGTCTGACTGGGATGACATGCTGGACAAGCCACGCTGCTTCGCAAGGGACGGCTTGCACCTGTCACCCCTGGGCTTCCGGATATTGGCAAAGGCTCTTGCCACCCCCATCGTTCCTTTTTTTAGGCAAGGCTCAAATTCTAAACCTACCACCCTAGAACACAAAAAAGGAAAAAAAACTAAGGGTAATGCTGCTCAATGCCAGAAGTCTCAACCTCAAGATGCACGCACTCGAGGCCCTTCTCAGTGTGGAGAACATCGATGTCTGTGCTGTGACTGAAACCTGGTTCAAGGCTCCTGAGAGCACCCCGGCACTATCAGGTTTTACCTCATATCATGCGTTCCGGCCCCAAAATCCAGACACCACCAAGAAAGGAGGGGGGTGTCCATATTCATCAAGGACACCCACACCTCAAGGTTGGTGGCAACGCACGATGCATCGGAGACCATCCAGGTGCAATTAACCATAGGCAAGACTGCTCTGCAATTTGTAGCATGTTACAGGCCACCCTCTCAAACTCAGGAACCTCACATAGCTTTCCTGAAAACACTGGAGGGGATGAATGTATCTCCAAACACCATCATACTAGGTGACTTCAACTACCCGAATATAGACTGGGATCACTACTCAAGCCCCAACACTCTAGCCCAAAGGTTCCTAGAGTTCATAAACTCAAATGCCATGGAACAACTAGTCACCATCCCCACAAGAGGAGAAAACATACTAGATCTCATCATCACGAACATGGGGTCACAATGTTCAACACCGAAGTATACCCCTCACTGGTGAGATCAGATCATAAACTAATCTCACTGGAAGTCCACATCCGCCCCCACCTGAGATAAAAAGACCACAGTGAAGAACTTCTCAAAAGCCGACTTCACACTTCTAAAGACTAGTGTGGTCTCTTTTAAGGCCCCGAGCCTGGAAATCATTACTCAAGCCGCTGAATCACTTACAAATGCCTTCTACCAGCACCTACAGGACTGCATGGATCAGGCAATCCCAAACAAAACAAAGACTCTTTGTACCAAAGGCAAGCGTCCAGTTTGGTGGACCCCAGCCATAAACAAGCTCTACAACAAAAGGAGGAAGCTACTACAAGATAGAGCAGAATCCTTAAAAGGGAAGACACCTTTGATCATTATAAGTAAAAAAACTAAGATCTCTCATAAAATCATCCAAGGCAAATTTTGAGAGAAAAGTCGCTAAGGACTCAAAAGACAATCATAAGTACTTCTTTAGCTATGTTAGAAACCTGGGAGGAAACTCCCAGATATGCTCAGAATTAGTTCAAAATGATGTAAAAATCACTGAACCTACAGACATTGCCAACATACTGGCTGACAGGTTCAGTGCAAACTTCTCCCCCCCAAAAGGAGAGATATCTATACCAGAGGATTGTAGCCCCCCAAACATCTCTAACGCTCAGGTGAGAACTGCTCTCTCCAAGGCAAAAAACACAGCATCCATGGGACCAGATGGTGTCCTCGGTTGTGTGCTCCACGAACTCAATGAGGAATTAAACCCGCAGTTAGGGCAGCTGTTTAATCTTAGCCTCACCTCAGGATACGTACCCAAGGAGTGGCGTACGGCAACTGTGGTCCCACTTCACAAAGGTGGTGTCTCCACCGACCCTGGAAATTACCGTCCCATCAGCTTGACAAGCCTGATCTGCAAAGCTATGGAGGGGATCATAATAGAACTCATAAATAAAGACATAGGGGACTTGCAGACTTTGGATCCAACCCAGTTTGGCTTTGTCAAAGGCAGATCATGCCTTTTAAACTTGGTTGACTTTTTTGAAACCGTCACCAAGGCCATTGATGAGGGAAAAGCAGTCCACACAGCCTACCTTGACCTGGCAAAGGCTTTCGACACAATACCCCACTCAGGTATCCTTGAAAAACTCATCAGCTTAAATGTAAACCCATACGTCACAAGATGGGTTGCAAACTGGCTAAGTGACAGAACCCACAGGGTCAGAGTTGCTGGCGCCATGTCAGAGTCAAAGCCTGTCACAAGTGGTGTCCCACAGGGCTCAGTCCTGGGCCCACTCTTGTTCGGCATCTACTTTTCAGAAGTACAAGCAAACACAGGAGGGTTATGGCTGACAAAGTTTGCAGATGACTGCAAACTGGGTGCCATAGTCAAGAACACATCTGACACAGATATCCTTCAGAAGGGTCTTATAGAAACGGATAACTGGTGCCAGAGCCATGGCTTGAAGTTAAACGCCAAAAAATGCATAGTCATACCCTTCGGGAAAAACAAGGTTACCCCTAGCTACCATATAGGTGGCAATCCACTAAGCACAGAAGAGATTATCAGGGATCTGGGGACCCAGGTTGACAGTAACCTTTCGTTTGACACTCACGTTGCCAAAGTAGTTAGGAAGACCTTCTACATTGCCCACCTGATCATGAAGGGATTCACATCTAGATCAAGGGAGGTCATCGTCCCCATGTACTCATCACTCATCAGACCAATGATTGAGTACAATGCCCCATTTGTAATGTATCTGACCCGACACCTGCAGCAACTGGAAAGGCCCCAAAAGTTCCTCACCAAAAGGATAAAGGGTCTCAAAAATATGTCTTATGCTGCCCGACTGAAAGAACTCCAGCTCTATTCAGTCGCTTACCGTCTGCTCAGAGGTGACCTGTGCCTGACATACAAGGCCATGTCCAACCGAGAATTGATGAACATGCTTCACCTCAAAAATCTAGATCCCTCAGAACTACAAGGGTGGGAGACTTAAACCTTGACACGGTTATTAATAGGACGTGCTGGAGGACAGATTCATCACCCAGAGACTCCTATGCTGTGGAACAAAATCCCGGTACATGCGAGGCAGAGCACCTCGCTGGCTTTGTTCAAGAGAAATCTTGACCAATGGATGGGAGATCGCAGATATACCCCAGGGATTACCTCAGTGTCACTGCTTGACAGAGGCACAGCAAAATAATGGGCATAGTATCCTTCAAACTAAAGGGGTGGCGAAAGCCACAAAACTCTGGGCTAGGCTTATAAATGCCCTTGGGCAGATAGCCTAGTATGAACCTATGAATATTATAGTACTACAGGTAATACTTAACACATTAACAACTTTTCAGCAATGTTTTACTATAGTTTGCACCTTAACCTGAGCTGTGTAACTTAAGACATTTTTGGGAAGGAAAATGTTATTGAAAAGCTGTACAACATGAAACAATGGCAGTTATTTTTAATATACCTACTATCGCTTACCTTTATTGTTTACTTTGTCAGTAAGAGGGGTTGGGACACCCTTACTCTTTCACCTTTTCAAAAATAGGAAGGGTTTAAGAAGATGCTGTTCCCCTTTAATGTTGTTTGTCTTTTCGGCTTTTCCCAGTAAGGGGTCGCCACAGTGGAACTCCAGTCCACTAATGATTGGCAGTAGATTTTTATGGTGCTGAGTTGCCAACCCGACGCCCAACCTTCAGTGAAGGCACGCCCATTCACACATGTCTTTCGGAGGCCACTCGACCTTGGGGAGGACATGCAGACTCCACACAGAAGGCACTCCCCGCACGCTAGCTGAGAATCGAACGGGAGAACCTCTTGCTGTGAGGCAACAACGCAACCGCTGTACCACTGCGGCTGTACTGCTGTTCCCCTTTAATATGTTATAAATTACATATTATTTTTAAGTAACTGAACACGCACAGTCTTTAATATAAAACGTGCTCCAAGAATTCCAAAGAGCAGTTTTTCACAAGCCGCGGCTCTCAGAACAAAGGTAAGGGAGGAGTGGTAGGTATAGTAAAAACTGCAAACCAAGAAGAAACTTCGCAGTGTGGAGGGTGTGAAGTTCACTCTTTGAAATAAGTTATGCACCTAGTTCAGTAATAAAAATCAAAAGTGTAAAATATGTACTACAAAATAATAAAATAGAAAATAGTAGGTAGTCCACTGTTGATTTAAAAATGTAATATCCTTTATTGAAACACACAAGCAAGCCTAGCTGAGTATAATGAAAAGCATTAAAGATATTCATTGTTTGCCTATAATCAGGTTATTTGGAGCAAGGGAGTGGTTACAGAGGTGGTTCTGTTAAGAGCAATAAAAGCTTTAAATGTATTCCTTTAACTGAGTCCCCCTTCCCCCTTAACACCATAGTGTAAAAAGAGACTGTGCTACCTTAGAACTGAAGCTAAAAAGCTAGAGACAAATTAAAATATGTAAGAACAGCTTATTAAGGCTACCTTACTAATCCAAACTTTATTCATTAAGAAACCAACTCACTAACAAAATGACTAATTAACAAAAAGATCTGCCACTAGACATCTAGAAGAATAAATATTAATAATTTATAAACTGAAACACTTTTAAGACAAATTGCTTTTGTATCAAATAAATACTTCATCAGGTTTGCGTGTAAAAAACATATATTAATGAACATATGTGTAAATCTAAAACCATAGCTATAATTGCTAAGGTGGAAATACAGTTAAAAATGTTAAAAATAAAGCATAAAGGCACTGGGGATCTGTTCAAGTGTGGTATCTAAGTAAGAAAGCACCTAGTTTGAGTGTGTAAAAGTATCAGAAAACAGCACCAATGCCAGTTATTTTCATTGTAAAATATTTACAGTGTTTGATATTTGTTTATAACAATATTAGTATGTATAATATTACTGTGTAATGTCAGCAATAATCAGTCCCATGTCAGATGTTTAATAATCTGTTAAATGGTGTGGCAGTTTTCTGAGTTCTAGTATACTTTTTATGGAGCAATAATAATTAAGCCCCAGTTTTCTAGAAGAGTTCAGTTTCAGCTGTCACAGTAATTCACATTTTTCTAAAGAATAGTGATGTCTTTTTCCAGTTCCAAAAGGTCCACATGGTCAGTAATTTAAACCCAGTGTGTGTTTTGTGAAACTGCAGGTGCCGAGTCAGTACATTATCCTTGCACTAGCTCTAATTAGCTGTAATTTCAGAAAGTTGGCCAAAAATCCTTTTTTTAAGTATGTTGAGCATTTCCCCCACATAAAATGCTTCACAGTCATTGCAACTTGCCCTGTAAGCCACATGCATTGAGTTAGTCACCTTCTGCATTGGTTTTAATTAATTTCTTTAAATAAGGGCAGTAAAACATGCCTCCCTCCTCTATCTGCTGAGAAAATACACAGTTGGCTCCATAGGTTCATAGGTTTATACTAGGCTATCTGCCCTAAGGCATTTATAAGCCTAGCCCAAAGTTTTGTGGCTTACGCCACCCCTTATGTTAAAAAATACTGTGCCCATTAGTTTGTTGTGCCTCTGTCCAGCAGTGACACAGAGATGATTCCCGGGGTAAACCTACGATCTCCCATCCACCGGTCAAGATTTCTCTTGAACAGAGCCAGCGAGGTGCTCTGCCTCACATGGACCGGGATTTTATTCCACAGCATAGGGAGTCTCTGGGTGACAAATCTATCCCTCCAGCATGTCCTATTTATATCCGTGCTAAGGTTTAAGTTGCTTGCTCTAGTGGATCTGGTAGATTTGGATTTTTTGAGGTGGAGCATGTCCATTAATTCCGGGTTGGACATGGCCTTGTATGTCAGGCACAGGTCAGCTCTGAGCAGACGGTATGCGACTGAATAGAGCTGGAGTTTCTTCAGTCTGGCAGCATATGACAGATTTTGGAGTCCCTTTATCCTTTTGGTGAGGAACTTTTGGGGTCTCTCCAATTGCTGCAGGTGTCGGGTGAGATACATCCCGAATGGGGCATTGTACTTGATCATTGGTCTGATAAGTGAAGAGTACAGGGGAACAATGACCTCACTTGATCTGGATGTGAATCCCTTCATGATCAGGTGGGCAATGTAGAAGGTCTTTCTAACCACTTTAGCAATGTGAGTGTCAAAAGAAAGGCCACTGTCAACCTGGGTCCCCAGGTCCCTGATAACCTCTTCTGTGCTTAGTGGATTGCCACCTATATGGTAGCTTGGGGTTACCTTGTTTTTCCCGAAGGGTATGACTATGCATTTTTTTGGCGTTTAACTTCAGGCCATGGCTCTGGCACCAGCTATCAGTTTCCGTGAGACCCCTCTGAAGGATATCTGTGTCCGATGTACTTTCCCCACTATGGCGCCCAGTTTGCAGTCATCTGCAAACTTTGTCAGCCATAGTCCTCCTATGTTTGCCTGTACTTCTGAGAAGTAGATACCGAACAACAGGGGGCCAATGACTGTGCCCTGTGGGACACCACTTGTGACCGGCTTGGAGTCTGACATGGCGCCAGCAACTCTAACCCTGTGGGTTCTGTCCTTTAGCCAGTTTGCAACCCATCTTGTGACATATGGGTTTACATTTAAGTTGTAAGTTTCTCTATAATACCCGAGTGGGGTATTGTGTCGAAAGCTTTTGCAAGGTCAAGGTAGGCTGTATGGACTGCCTTTCCCTCATCAATGGCCTTGGTGACTGTTTCGAAGAAGTCGACCAAGTTCAAAAGGCATGGTCTGCCCTTGACAAAGCCAAACTGGGTCGGGTCCAATGTCTGCAAGTCCCCTATGTCTTTGTTTATGAGTTCCATTATGATCCTCTCCATAGCTTTGCAGACCAGGCTTGTTAAGCTTATGGGGTGGTAATTACCAGGGTCCGTAGAGGCACCGCCTTTGTGGAGTGGGACCACAGTTGCCGTACGCCACTCCTTGGGCACGTATCCTGTGGTAAGGCTAAGATTAAACAGCTGCCTTATGTGCGGGTTTAGTTCCTTGTTGAGTTCGTGTAGCACACAGCTGGGGATACCATCTGGTCCCATTGATGCTGTGTTTTTAGCTTTAGAGAGAGCAGCTTTCACCTGCGCATTTCAGATGTCTGGGAGGCTACACTCCGCTGGGATAGTTATCTCTCCTTTTTGGGGGGGTGGTGAAGTTTGCACTGAACCTGTCTGCCAGTATGTTGGCAATGTCTGTGGGTTCAGTGATTTTTGTATCATTTTGGACTAATTCTGAGCATATCTGGGAGTTTCCACCCAGGTTTCTAACATAGCTGAAAAAGGCCTTATGATTGTCCTTTGAATCTATGGCAATTTTTCTCTCAAAGTTGGCCTTGGATGATTTTATGAGTGCTCGTATTTTTTTACAAATAATGATCAAGGGTGTCTTCTCTTTTACAGATTTTGCTCTATCATGTAACAGCTTTCTCCTCTTATTGTAAAGTTTGTTTATAGCTGGGGTCCACCAGACTGGATGTTTGCCCTTGGTGGAAAGAGTCTTGGTTTTATTAGGGATTGCCTGATCCATGCAGTCCTGGAGGTGTTCGTAGAAGGCATTTGTAAGGGCTTCCGCAGCTTGGGTTGTGGTTTCCACTGGCTCGGGAGCCTTGAAGGATACCACACCAGCCTTGAGTAGTGTGCAGTTTGCTTTAGAGAAGTTCTTCACTGTGGTCTTTTTTGTTTGGGGTGGGGCGGGATGTGGATTTCCAGTGAGATTAGTTTGTGATCTGATCTCACCAATGAGGGATATACTTCTGGTGTGGAGCATTTTGTCCCCATGTTTGTGATGATGAGATCTAGTATATTTTCTCCTCTTGTGGGAACGGTGACTAGTTGTTCCATGGCATTTGAATTTATGAACTCCAGGAACCTTTGGGCTAGAAAGTTGGGGCTTGAGTAATGTTCCCAGTCTATATTTGGGTAGTTGAAGTCACCCAATATAATGGTGTTTGGAGATACATTTATACCCTCCAGTGTCTTCAGGAAGGCTGTGTGGGGTTCCTGAGTTTGAGAGGGTGGCCTGTAGCATGCTACAAATTGTAGAGCAGTTTTGCCTATGGTTAATTGCACCTGGATGGTTTCCGATGCTTATGCGTTGCCACCAACCTGGAGGTGTGGGTATCCTTGATGAATATGGATACACCACCTCCTTTTGTGGTGTGGTCCGGGTTTTGGGGCCGGAACGCATGATATGAGGTAAAACCTGATAGTGCCGGGGTGCTCTCAGGAGCCTTGAACCAGGTTTCAGTCACAGCACAGACATCGATGTTCTCCATACTGAGAAGGGCCTCGAGTGCGTGCATTTTGAGATTTAGACTTCTGGCATTGAGCAGCATTACCCTTAGTTTCTTCCCATTTTTGTTTTCTAGGGTGGTAGGTTTAGAATTTGAGCCTTGCCTAAAAAAGGCACTATGGGGGTGGCAAGAGCCTTAGCCAATATCCGGAATCCCAGGGGTGACAGGTGCAAGCCGTCCCTTGCGAAGCAGCGTGGCTTGTCAAGCATGTCATCCCAGGCAGACAGACACTGGATCCCCTTTGAATGACACCAGAAATTAAGCCAATTGTTAAAGCTGATCATCTTGTCTCTATGTTGTGGCATCATTCTTGGTGAAGGAAGGATACTGCTCAGGGTCAGGGTCATACCTGCCTGGGCTACATAATCAGGGAGCTCCTCTATGTCTCTTTTCATGTAGTCCAGGGAGGTACGTCTCAGGTTGTTCACACCAGCATGGATAATGACTGTGTCATATTTGTACTTGCTGTGGAGTGACCCGAGTGCTTGTGTTATGTGGCGGATTCTAGCACCCGATAGGCAGCTTACTGTGACCCTCTCCTTGTTCAGTCTGGTGAGTGGGACGTCAGTGTGTCTGACTATGGAGTCACCTATGACAAGTATGTTTGGTGTTGTGTTTGGCCTTAAGGGCTGTGACTGCTTTGCACACTGATTTTGTGGTTTATGTGTTGCCTGTGGTGTGTCATGAGGTGGCAGTTGCTTGGGTGTCTGCTTTGGAGGCCTCTGCTGTTTAGGTAAATTTTTGCTCAGAGCCTCCGAATATGACTTTGTGTGTTTGTGTTTGATTCATTGTTGTGATAGCTTTATGTGAGACTGGTTTTGTGGTGTGTGTAGTTGCCTTCTCCTCCTGTCTGGTCTTGCCAGTCCTGAGTTGAGAGAGCTCAGCCTCCAGTTTGGCTAAATAGCTGCATCTCTCGCAAGTATTTGTGTTATGTGGGAGGAGGAGAGGGTTGTCTGTGTACATGAGGCAATTGTAACATTGCCTCAATATTCCCAAATTCACCAACTGGACAGGAGAGGACACCAGCATCTGGCCCTTCGACATGCTAGAGAAATTAAGAAGTCAGGGGTGTAACTGAATAAGAGAAACGATTTTAAAATTAAGTGCAAACAGGAAATTCAGTAAACAGCTTTTGGTTGTGCTCTAAATACAGCTACTAATGCAGAAATCAAGTTTAACAAGCCAGAAAATGTTCAAACTAGGCAACTATGCAGAAAAACTTATCAAATAAACAGAGGAAAAACACTTAAAATCTCAAAAGTGGCTCCTTTCTTCTCTCAGCGTTTTCTCCTCTTGGTGGGTGCTTCACCAACAGCCAACAAGCCTGAAAAGATGCCAAAACCATGAGGCAACTAGGTTTTAAGAGAGGAAGATGAAGGAGTTTGGAAATGACCCCTTTTGGCCAATAAAGCTACAGTTTCAAGTCAGTAACCACTCCCACGGGTTACAGGGAAGCAGCTCAATGTTTTACACTGCGACTGATCAACAGAGAGACTTTCCTTTAGCCCAAGCAGAAATGGCCTCACAGAAACTTACAAAACAGTTCAAGAACAGCAAGCCTGTAATTGAACTTTTTTAAATCTCAGAAAAGTGGGAAAAAAGCAAGATTTTTTTTGTTTTTGTTTTTTCAGAGATAGCAGAGGTTCACAAGTAATATCAATTTATAACAGTGCAGTAAATGACTCCACACAAGAGTGCTAGGCCAAAGACAGAAAATATGCAAGTTTTGAGAAAAAAAAGATTTTAAAATTAAGTGCAAACAGGAAATTCAGTAAACAGCTTTTGGTTGTGCTCTAAATACAGCTACTAATGCAGATCCACACTTATTGGTGCATGTATCCTGTGGTCTGGGCCTACCTTCAGCCCAACTCCTGATGTTTCTGGCTTTCCTGTACACAAAGGAAAAAGCTTCTCCAAGGATGTCCATTAGATATGAACTTTCAGTAATCATGGCCCAGTTCTCTCTAATAATATTAATGATACTGTGATAGTCAACAGTAAAAGTCAAGATACAACTGTCTTTATATTTGTTGTCCATAGATTTCTTTTAAACCCTCCTATAAGGACTGTTAAGTGCTGGTAAATTTGTACTTTTTTGTTCAATTGTAGGTTCCAGAATGCTTCTTAAAATATTTCTTTTATATCCCCTCACCAAAAATATCATTTTCAAGATCATTTAGGTTCTCAAGGAATGGTTTCATTTTGGTGGTGATCCTGGCCATCCTCTAGTCTTGGGTCTTAACGTTATATTTTGTCCTGGTGGAATGGAGACTTGTATTATGTTGCAGGAGGTTTACTGTAAAGATCCATATCCATTTTACCTTGGTCCAAGTCTGTAATCTGCATATCTAAGAAGACTGCCGGGGTGAAGCTGTGGGAAGAGTGAAATGCAGGAAGCTGGTGATTTGATTCAGATAGTTAATAAAATTTTCTATTTTAGCATTGTCTCCTTTCCACACAATAAAGATGTCATCAATAAAGGGCAGATACACTGTGATATGTTGCATGTTTTTTCTGTTGTTAAAAATGTAGTCCTCCTCCTACTTGCCTAGGGCTGTGTTGACTGGGCTAGGAGCCATAGCTGCCCCTATTGGCTGTACCAGTCTTTTACATTTATAGTAATTTCCATTAAAAGTAAAAAAATTGTAGCTAAGCACCATATCTAAAAGTTTACCTGTTCTTTCGTGTTGTGCTAGTATGCTGCTGTTGTTTTTCCTGTATGAATCAATCACTGATTCAATACAATAATTATGTGGAAGTACAGTATATAATGATTCAACATCTATTGTTATCAATTGTAATTTTTTTATTTTCCTTAAAAATCACTAGTCTTTTATATGTGAAGTGTTCTTCTCAGCCAGAGGTTGTATAAAAAAAAATCCAGGTAGGTGACAGCAGCTTTGGTCAGGGATCCCCCCCGCTTGCAACCACTGGCTGTAAGGAGTATTTGTTTTGTTTTTTGTGGCTTAGGGATTCCAAAGAATTTAGGCAAGCAGGGGAAGGTGTCTGTAGATCTGTTAACAAACTATTATCATGAAGTGCAATCAAGGCTGTGTACCAGTTGTTGTATGATGTCTTAATCTCTTTTAAAATTAAAGATTCATAATAGTTAGTGTCACTCAACATTTCTTCAATGCTCTGGTTATAGCTGCTGGTATCAGTAACAGCAATACCCCCTTTCTTGTCGGTCTTCATAACCAGTCAAGTCTAGCTTTAACAATGCTTTATTCTCACCTTTGTTAAGGTTAAGGTTAAGGTTGTAGAACTTTCTCTGTGCTGGTTTATGTACTACTTTTTGATGTCCATTTCACATTTGACCTCAAAGGCTGATAACGTTTGGTGTAAGGCAGGGCAGTAATTACTGGGTCTTTTTATTGTTTCTTCAGCAGTTTTTTTTCTCAGTGGTATTAGTTTTCCTATGCTACAGAACTTTCAGATTTTCAATCAACCAGTACCAGTGATGTCAGACCTGCAGTGGGGAACAAAAAATAATCATTTTGAAAGCACACTAATCTCAATGTCAGTAAGTTTCATATGAAAATATTTGGCATGGAAGATGTGAATTCAGTAGTAGGAGTTTGGAGTGAATTTACTTATTATTCCTCGAGATATAAAAACTGGGCTAGGCTAGACAGAATTTACATTTCACAGGAACATGTGCATTTAATTGAAGGTCTTGATACCCACCCATTAACTATTTCAGATCATGCGCCAGTAGTAGCTAAAATAAATCACAGATTAATGAAGTAAAAATGAGACATTGTTGCTTTCCCACCTATCTGTTGAAAAGAGAGGATTTTTGAGGATTGGGTAGCAGAGATTATTCATGAGCTGTTAGAATCGAAATGTATTCTGAAAGTATAGCTTGAGAGTGTGATAAAATTAAGGTGGAGTTTAGAAATAGGATGGAAATAAAAGAAAGAGTTATGGTTATGAGGTATCAAGAATTATTTGGAGGTAAGTACTGCAGAATATGGCGAATCTCACAGAACAGGAAGAAGATCAAATGCAGAATGCTAAGCAGAAAATTAGGGATTACCTCAATAATATGCATGCGCATTAGAAAGATTGCTGTTAAGCAACTGTTTTTTGATAACACTAGAGCGCAAAAACTTTTAGCACAATTCTGGCAACAGAAAGTAGAAAGGGCTGTCACCAGACTTAGGGAGCCTGTAACAAAGAAGGTAACGAGATCCTATAGAGGTATTAGAAATATTTCGGAAATTCTATGAGAGTCTCTATAAAGAGAGAAATATGAAAATCAAGAAAAGATACAAATGGAAATATTTATGGAAGAATTAAATATGCCAAGGTTAGGGGTAGATGAGGCTCAATTACTAATCGTTATAATAGGAGGAGATGAGATAAAAATTGTTCCTTCAATATTTTTTTATTATTTCAAATAAGATGTCTTAAACATTACATGAAATAAAGATAAATAACATATTTATAATTCTAAAACATTACTAACGTCAAACCATTATATAACTATTTACATTGGTGTCTATGCAAATAACATTGAAATTCTATGTTATATAGTTAGAAACATAAGATGATATATCTTCTTCGATTATTTCGAGTATTTCCAGTACTTTCATCCAAGAGTAATGAAGTAGATCTTTTAGTTCTGTTCTTCACTGTTAATACTTCCATGCGAGCAACTGTTGTTGTTAAAGTCTCAAATTCCTTGAACGTAGGCGAAGCCTCATTTTTCCAGTGTATAGTTATGATTTTACGTGAAATTGCCAATAGTGACCATAGGATTTTAGTGTCTTTTTTGGTACACAGTTTGGAATAGGAGAGTTAAATAAAATTAAAGACTTTGTTAATTGAAAATGATCAATGTTAAGTTATCAATCTCGCCTTCATTCTCGCTGGATGGGTTCGGAGCCGATCCTCGGCTCCGACTCGGCCACTCTAAAAGCTCGAGAGCTAGTTCCACCGGCTCGAGGCTCCCCTATATCCCACAATGCTAGGCGGTAACTCCTCAGATCTCGTTTGCCGCTACAGCGATCGAGGTGTGTTCCTACCGGCTCAGGTTAGTTTTTTGGTAAAGAACTAGTTTCTTAGCCTTTTTTCCCCTTTAAAGTTAGTTTTTCTTATAAATAGTTAGTTTTAAATTAGTTTATCCCATTCCCGTTAACTTTCCACCCCTTTTTTACCCCAAAATCTCAAAAAATTTTCCCTCGGGCCGTAGGCCCAGTCCCTCCCTTCCTATAGTGAGTGACTGTGTTTTATAGGGAATTTTATTTCTAACTACTATAATTTGTTTAAATTAGTGTTAATTTAACCCTAAGTGTAATCGGTGTGTGTGTGTGCTTGTGTGTTACACTTCCCTTAGATATGTCTAAGGAATCAAAGGTCTCAGGCTTTAAGAAGTGTGACTCGTGCTGTCAGAAGATGTCTCTGACAGACGGTCACACTTCTTGTGTGTACTGCCTGGGACCTTTGCACCTGCAGGACTCATGTGCTGTTTGCCATGGCTTCAGCCCTAGAGTCCTGCAGGAGCGAAAAAATAAACTTATTTTAAGAGGCTTGCTTAAGCCTGAGGGTCCCTCGACTCAGTCATCGGGGAAACCCTCTAAGCCTACTAGACCTTCGGCTCCAGCCTCTGAGCCGTCTTCTGGAGGCCCTAAAGCTATTGAACATCGGCTCCGGCGGAGCCGATGAAACTCGAATACAAGCCTCTGGTGTCCTCGGCTCCGGCGGAGCCGAGAAGATACTCTGTCGGCTCCGATTATATTATCGGAACCGACATCTAGAAAGAGGTCCCGATGTCCATCTATCGGCTCCGTTCATTCGGCTCCAGCATCGCCCTTGCTGTCTGAACGGAGCCATAGATCCCACTCTTCTAGGTCTTCCAGGTTATCGGACCATGACCTTCAGAGAGTAGTGAGTCGACTTCTTAAGTCCGGGGCATTAGCCCAGATGCTTCAAAGTCTGACTCAACAGTCGAGACCTACTCCTACCACTCAAACTATTCCTCCTCTGACTCTTTTGAGTTCGGCCGGGTGCTCGGACCGAGACTGTGGTGGCGTCGGAACCGATACCTTTGTCTTCGGTTCCGTCGTCTGCTCCAATGTCGTCTTTGGAAGAATCTCGGCGTCGGACTTCCCTCGTCGGCTCCGAGGGGGCGAGTGGCATCGGACCCTTGTCCGACCCGCTCTCCTCTCGGTGCTTGGCGCTGGTGAGTTCGGCTCTGACATCGGCCTCGGAGCCTTCACTGTTGGTGCGGGGAGGTTTTCAGTTTTTCGAATGGAGACCTCGGCTCTGCCTGACAGGGGTGCCTTTGAAGTCATGAGGCGTGTTAGAACCAGGTTCTACTCCACAGTCGGTTCTTTCTGCCCCTCCCCTATGGTGCCTCCGGTGATTTGACTCACTCTCTCATCCCGACCGTGAGAGCCAGCTCCTCAAGTTTCCCCTGTGGGATCTCCTACTCTTCGAGACCTCTCCTGACCCTGTAGGAGAGCCCCTAGGAAGAGGCAGTGTAAGAGGAAGCACATTGACTCCCCTGAGTCTGTCACCTCTGACACTGATTTAGAGGATTCTGAAGGTTCCCCTCGTTCCCCCTCTGAAGATGTCTCCTTTGCAGACATCCTTGAAATCTTAAAACAGAGGGGGAATTGGCCAGCCCTCAACCCTTCAGAGGATGAATCAGTGTACCTTGAGGCGTTTGGCTCTCGCCCTTCCACCTCCTGGGTGTCCCCTCCCTTGGACCCCCTTATGCAAGTGGTGGCAAAGAAGGCTTGGGCGGCTCCTGACTCTGTGGAACCCACCCCCAGGAGACCATCTAAGTTCATCACGGCCCCCAAGGATAAAGAATTTCTGACCAAAGGCGTCTCTGTTGATGCTATGGTGGTGGCTGTGGCTACCAAGAAGGAGTTAGCTGATCCTTTGGTGCCTGTTCATCCTCCTAACAAGGAGTCTAGGTCGATGGACAGGTACGGGAAGCAGATGTTCTCGTCAGCGACCTTTACTATGAGATCGCTGAATTACCTGTGTCATTTTACTCAACTTCAGAGGGACTTACTCAAGGAAGCGAGTGAAATGTTGAAGGACCCAACAGCTGCGGGTTTTCAGGATAGGATGAACTCTCAGCTGGCTACCCTTAATTCTATAACCAACTCCTCCATGCGCCTCCTTTCATATACGGCAGATGGAGCAAGTAGAGCGGCAGGTACAGGTGTAGCCTTGCGTAGGCACGCCTGGATACGGCTTTGTAACTTTGCGGACCCTTTTAAGGCGTCCTTCACTAATTCCCCCTTTGATGGATCATCCCTCTTTGGTCCTCAAGTGAAGGAAACCCTGACTAGGTGCGAGACTGATGGCAAAACTCTTTCTGCCGTCAGAGTCCATTTTTCTACCCCTTCTAGACCTTACCCCAAAGGTCAGAAGGGGGGAAAGATGTGGTTCCGTAAACAACCTCAAGGAGACTTGCCTGACGCACAGAGTCGATTCCCCTCTAGAGGCAGAGGGGGGAACAACAATGGTAGACGCCGTCCCAGAGACAGAGGGGGCCCGCAGAATCAGGGCAGTCGAGAATTCTTTTCCGACAAGCCTTTTCAGCATCAATGAGGTGTTGCCCTACTGTCCACCTTCGGAGGCAGTCGGGGGAAGGTTGTCACTATACCCAAAAGCCTGGCTATCCCTAACTCAAGACAAGTGGGTACAGTCTATCATTTCCGAAGGCTACAGAATCCCTTTCCTTTTCATTCCGAAGCTGTCCAAAAAATCCCTTCCAGACGTTCCACCCAGTCAAAGGGAGCAAGCAGCATTAGAAATTTCAAAGCTGCTCGCAAAAAGAGCTATTCAACCAGTGCCAGCAGACCAAGTAGGACCCGGAACCTACTCCAAATTCTTTTTGGTTCCAAAGAAAACAGGGGACTGGAGACCCATTTTGGATCGCAGCAACTTGAACAAGTTTATCAAGAAAACAAAGTTCCGGATGGTCACGCTGCAGTCCATTCTTCCCCTTTTGGGGCGGGACAGCTGGATGTGCTCTATAGATCTCCAGGATGCGTACTATCACATCAAGATGAATCGACGCTCCAGGAGGTTTCTCTGCTTCAGGCTTGGAACCAGTCATTTTCAATTTAGAGCCCTGCCCTTTGGTCTCACTACAGCCCCCCGAGTGTTTACCAAATGCATGGCAGTGGTAGCCTCTCATCTGAGACGTCAAGGATTCCAGGTGTTTCCTTATTTAGACGACTGGCTCCTTACAGCCCCCACCAAGCATCTTTTACTCCTCGCCAGAGACTACACCTTTCGCACATGTCAGGCACTAGGCATTTCAATAAACTACGAAAAGTCTGTCTTGTCGCCTTGTCGTGTTATTACTTTCATAGGCGCAAATCTAGACACAATCAAGATGTCAGCCAGACTCACAGAGCAGAGGATAGCAGACATACACAAACAGGTCTTTCTTCTTTTGCAGAACAACAAAGTCAAAGCCAGACGGATCCTGAAAGTCTTGGGGATTATGGTGGCGGCCATCCCTCTCCTACCATTAGCTCGCTTACACATGAGGATTTTGCAATGGATGCTCTTCACACAATGGTCTTACCAAAGCCTCCCAATGTCCCATCCTATTCGGATAACTCAATCGTGCAAGAGTCATCTCTCTTGATGGATCACATCTCCTCAGCTCCTCCTGGGGAGACCTTTCGTCCCTCCCCCTCCGGTTGCTACAGTGACAACGGATGCCTCCCTGATCGGGTGGGGGGGGCATTTCCAGGGCAGGACAGTCCAGGGCATGTGGCAACCGTTCGAGTGCCACTTGCACATAAACGTCCTAGAGATGAGAGCAGTGCTTCTAGCGTTGCAAGCCCTACAAGACTCTCTTCCCAAGGGAACTATAGCAATCCAAACAGACAACATGTTTGTAGTGTGGTACATCAACAAACAAGGCAGAACCAGATCTTACCCCCTATGTCAAGAGGCACTCAGACTATGGCAATGGGCGATTTCTTCTCAGCGATTTCTGTTAGCAACGCACATCCCCGGGAAGTCCAATGTGATTGCAGACAAATTGAGCAGAGCTATTCTCATGCCTCACGAGTGGTCTCTGAACAATTCAGTGTTGGAGAAAGTTTTTCGAAAGTGGGGCAGGCCTTGCTGCGACCTTTTCGCTACTCCCCAAAACAGCAAGTGCGACGATTTTTTCACCCTCTTTCCCCAACCAGGCCATCCCAGCAGAGACGCTCTAGTACACGTTTGGCCCCGGGGACTTCTTGTATGCCTTTCCTCCCTTCCCACTGATACCCCAGCTGATACAGAAAGCCATCGCTCAGGAAGTTTCTATGATCCTCATTGCCCCTTACTGGCCTCGACAAATTTGGTTCCCCTTTCTCCACCGTTATCTGTTGGAACAACCTTGGCATCTGGGCCCAGTCCCAGACCTCTTGACCCATCAGTCGGGTCAGTTGCACCACTCCCTTCCCTCTCTGAACCTCACAGCTTGGTTCCTCCAATTCTGACCTTAGCCAGGCTTCCTTTGATATCTCACTCAGAGATATCTTGATTGCCTCTCATAAATCTTCCACTCTGAAGATTTATCATAGCAAGTGGAAACGTTTTTCCTATTGGGCGCAGTCAAAGAATATAGATCCTTTCACTGCTTCTATTCAAACAGTTCTAGACTTTCTAGCCGAACTTTTTCATGCAGGTTCGTCCCCATCTACCATTAGAGTTCAATTGGCTGCAATTTCAAACTTTCATGTTGGAGTCTCAGAGTCCTCTATTATGTCTCACAAACTCTGCAAGGCCTTTTTAAAGGGAGTCTTTCTACTCAAACCACCCATCAGAGATCCTCCTCCTCTATGGGATCTCAATTTGGTTCTGGCATCCTTAATTCTTCCCCCCTTTGAACCTGCGGCTTCATGTTCTATAAAATTACTTTCGTGGAAGACACTCTTTTTAGTAGCTATCACCTCAGCTAGAAGAGTCTCTGAACTTCATGCTCTGTGTAGTCGACCCCCTTATCTAGTATTTCATAAAGACAGGGTGTCCTTGCGTACTAACCCATCTTTTTTTGCCCAAAGTACCTTCATTGGCAAATTTGAATCAAACCATTGAGCTTCCTGTTTTCTTCCCAAATTATTCCAATAGGTCAGAACAAAAGTTACACTGTTTAGATATTCATCGCCAACTTAGGTACTATTTAGACAGGACCAAACAATTCAGGAAATCTGACCAACTGTTTGTTTCTTATGCAGAAGGTAGAATGGGCCTTCCAGTCTCTAAAGTCTCTCTCTCTAGATGGCTTACTTTGTTGATTACCCTAGTGTATGAGATAAGACATCAACGATTACCATCCAAACCCAGGGCTCATTCAACTAGAGCTTTAGCCACTTCTGTAGCTTTCCAAGATAGGCTGCCTATTGATTCGATTTGTTCTGCAGCTACTTGGGCTTCTCCCCATACCTTCATTTCTCATTATAAGTTGGACTTGGCCTCTAGAGACCGAGCCAACTTTGGTTCCACTGTACTCAAGAGTCTGTTCCGATAGGCCACCCGGGACAAGGTGCTAGGGACGCGGTCCCATCCAGCAAGAATGAAGGCAAGATTGACAACTTAACATTTAGAAGTTATGTACCTACCATAACGTTCCATGTTAGTTGTCTTCTTCTCGCCTTCTTTCTTGCGTCCCACCCTCCTTCTCCCTAGCCAGGACAGACCTAGAAGAGTTTTTTTCTTTGTTCCTTATGGAATTTTATTGCTGGCCTTAGCTTTCAAACGAGATCTGAGGAGTTACCGCCTAGCATTGTGGGATATAGGGAAGCCTCGAGCCGGTGGAACTAGCTCTCAAGCTTTTAGAGTGGCCGAGTCGGAGCCGAGGATCGGCTCCGAACCCATCCAGCAAGAAAGAAGGCGAGAAGAAGACAACTAACATGGAACGTTATGGTAGGTACATAACTTCTAATTGTAAACAGTCTGAAAAAAATAGTTAATGGATTTCCAGTACATATTGAGACATTTACATTCATAAAAAACATTCTGCCAATCTGCTTTTATCTTGGTATGGCATCTCCAACATTGATCTTCAATAGAATACATGTTGGCTAGCCTATGTGGTGTATAGAAACTTCTGTGTAGATATCTCCAAGTGAATAATTGCCAGTATTTTGATAATGTAGAAAATTTGGAAGATTTTAGAATATTACTTTTTTCTTCTTCAACTGGAGGATGGTTGTTTATTAAAGTATAATAATCCCAGTATGATTTTTCATGATAGTTTTTTTTTTTTAACAATTTTATAGATATTAGACAAATAACCTGTACCCTGATGAGGCTGTTTTGTGATAAGAATAAGGTATTCAATGAGTTTTGGAGCTTCTTGTGTAACTGAAGGTTGCAATTGTTCTATTTTATTTATAAGAAAATGCCTTAGATTTTGTAAAAATAGCCAATTGTCTTTATTTATATTATAATTATAAATTATCTGTTCCTTTGTTAGAATGTTTCCTTTCTCTATAAGTTGATGCCAAAAGAGTAATGTTTCTTCTTTAAGTATATTTATTTTAGATATTTGGAATGTATCTAGAATATTTGGTGTAAAAGCTATAGGGAAAATAAGAAAAATCCAAGAATTTATATTGGGTATCTTATTTATATAGGTTCATAGGTTCATACTAGGCTATCTGCCCTAGGGCATTTATAAGCCTAGCCAGAGTGTGTTTGGCTTTCGCCACCCATTTTAAATTAATTTTGCTATGCCTTTTTTTTTAGGTTAGTATACTGTGCCTCTGTCTAACAGTGACACAGAAGTGATAGCCGGGGTAAACCTATGATCTCCCATCCACTCATCAAGATTCCTCTTGAAGAGAGTCAATGTGGGACTCTGCCTAACCTGGACTGAGATTTTATTCCAGAGTGAAGGGAGCCTCTGGGTTATGAATCTGTCCCTCCAGCATGTCCTATTTATTTCATTGCTGAGGTTCAAGTCTCTCGAGCGCGTAGCTCGATGGGATTTGGATTTTTTGAGGTGCAGCATGTCCATTAATTCCGGGTTGGATATGGCTTTATACGTCAGGCACAGATCGCCTCTGAGCAGGCGGTATGCCACTGAGTAGAGCTGGAGTTTCTTTAACCGGGCAGCATATGGCATCTGTTTGAGCCCTTTGATCCTCTTGGTGAGGTACTTTTGGGGTATTTCCAGTTGCTGCAGGTGTCTGGTAAGGTACATTCCAAAAGGGGCATTGTACTCAATTATGGGCCTGATGAGGGATGAGTAAAGAGGCACGATGACCTCCCCTGATCTAGATGGGGAATCCCTTCATGATTAGGTGGGCTATATAAAATGTTTTTCTAACCACTTTGGCCACGTGGTTGTCAAATGAGAGATTGCTATCAACCTGGGTCCCCAGGTCCCTAATGACTTCTGTACTTAATGGATTACCACCTATGTGGTAATTTGTGGCACTTTGTTTTGCCAAAGGGATGACTATACACTTTTTGGCATTTAGCTTGAGGCCATGGCTCTGGCACCAGTTGTCTGTTTCTATGAGGCCCTTTTGGAGGATGCTTGTGTCGGCTGGAGAGTTGATTATGGCGCCCAGTTTGCAGTCATCTGTGAACTTGGTCAGCCACAGTCCTTCCGTGTTGGCCTGTACCGCCGAGAAATATATACCGAACAAGAGAGGTCCCAGGACTGAGCCTTGTGGGACGCCACTTGTAACTGGTTTGGAGTCTGACATGGCTCCAGCAATTCTAACCATGTGGGTTCTGTCCTTGAGCCAGTTTGCAACCCATCTAGTGACATAGGGGTTTATATTTAAGCTGGTGAGCTTATCTATAATGCCAGAGTGGGGTATTGTATCGTAGGCTTTTGCGAGGTCCAGGTAGGCTGTATGGACCACCTTCCCCTCGTCAATGGCCGTGGTGACTGTTTCAAAGAAATCGACCAGGTTTAAGAGGCAGGATCTGCCCTTAACAAAGCCAAACTGGGTAGGATCCGGTGTCTGTAGGTCCCCAATATCTTTATTTATGAGGTCCATGATGATCTTTTCCATAGCTTTGCAGACCAAGCTAGTCAGGCTTATGGGGCGATAGTTTCCAGGATCTGTTGAGGCGCCACCTTTGTGGAGAGGGACCACTGTTGCTGTACGCCACTCTTTGGGTACATATCCTGTAGTAAGGCTAAGATTGAACAGTAGTTTTATGTTTGGGTTTAGCTCTTCTTGGAGTTCATGTAGGCAGCCGGGACACCATCTGGTCCCATTGATGCTGTGTTTTTGCTTTGGAGAGCGTCTCTTACCTGAGCATCTGAGATGTCAGGGGGGCAGCACTCTGTTGGGATAGATATTTTCCCTTTTAGTGGGGGGGGGGCAGTTTGCACTGAACCTGTCAGCTAGGATGTTGGCAATGTCTGTGGGCTCAGTGTATTTTTTGTCATTTTGGACTCATTCTGAGCATATCTGGGAATTCCAGTGTCCTGTGCAATTTTTTCTCTCGAAGCTGGCCTTAGACGATTTTATGAGTGCCCGTAGTTTTTTGCTAATACTGATCAGAGATGCCTTCCCTTTTTGGGATTTTGCTCTATCATGTAGTAGCTTTCTCCTTCTATTGTATAGTTTGTTTATGGCTGGGGTCCACCAGACAGGACGTCTGCCTTTGGAGGATTGGGTCTTGGTTTTATTTGGGATTGCATGATCCATGCATTCCTGAAGGTGTTCATAGAATGCGTTTATAAAGGATTCTGCGGTCTGGGCGTATTTTCCACAGGCCGGGGCTTTGAAGGATTTCCTCAGATTTGAGGCGTGTGAAATTGCTTTAGAGGTTTTCCACCGTGCTTTTCTGGGCAGGGGTGGGGTCGGGATGTCAATATCCAGTGAGATTAGTTTATGGTCTGATCTTACCAGTGAGGGATACACTTCTGGTCTGGAGCATAGTGTCCCCATGTTGGTGATGATCAGGTCCAGTATATTTTCCCCTCTTGTGGGAGTGGTAACAAGTTGTTCCATAGCATTTGAGTTTATAAATTCTAGGAACCTTTGGGCTAGTGTGTTGGAGCTAGAGTAATGCTCCCAGTCTATGTTTGGGTAGTTGAAGTCACCCAATATAATGGTGTTTGGAGAGACCTTCATATTTTCCAGTATTCTCAGGAAGGCTGAGTGGGGATGTTCTTCGTGTTTCACTGTTGCAGTCATAACTGTAGTCATAACTGTAGGGTGCTCCTGTCGGCAGGCAGCCCGAGGTCGGCCAGAATCCCAAAGTCTGGGTCCGGCGTCGGCTATACAAGCTAGTACCCTGACGTCAGTACGCTCTGGTACATAGCCCTCAGCCGACACCATCTTCTCCAGTCTTTCTTGCCGTGCGGTGGAAAGCAGCTCACAAGTCGTTGGTTGGCGATTTTCGAAAAGCGTATTTGGTTGTTGTCGGTCCGAAGTTCTTACTTCTCTTCTCAAAGCTAAGTACCCCATTGGGGAATCTTTTTCTTGTTCCTCCGATGTCAGAAAAAGTTAATAATTGTATTACGTGTGGAAAACAAATACCTCATAAAGATTTCCACTCTTCCTGTCTACCTTGCTTAGGCCCTGACCACGACGTTTCTTGTTGTCGGTTCTGTGCCAGGTTCAATTCTTGTGCTATCAAGCGCAGGTACGACTGGGCTCTAAATTACTTTGGCAGACGCTTCAATTACAGAATGTCGTCGGACACTACCGGAATTCAAAAGAAGCGCAAAGACAAGGACAGGCCTCCGAGGTCCAAACAGGACTCGTTGCAGCTGGAGCCAGCGTCCGGTTCGGCTGTCGTCAGTGAGGCACTTTTGCAGCCCCTGTCGTCTGCCACTTCTGAACCGATGGCCAATACGGACTCCCATGGGGAGCCATCAAGGCCTACTGTTTTATCTGCTGCAGGACCTTCGGACGTCGCTCCCTCAGATAGGTCCGGAACCGCTGTGCAGGTACCGGCTTCTGAGGGGGTATTCAGGCCTACTCACATCACTATATCAAAGGCAAAGACAAAGATGCCTGTTAAGTCTAAAGCTCCTGCTCAAGCTACTTCTGAATCTACTCCCAGGACACAGAAGCAATTGTTAAGGATGGCTGAAGATTTGCTTACAATGGTTAGGGGTTCTCACCCCCCCCCCCCCCCTCTGAGAAAAGGCCTCGACAGGATGTTCCTATGGATTCCTCTGACCAGGCTTCTATATCTTCTGTCTCTTCCTCTGATCAGGAATATTCTTTTCCTCCTTATGAGGATTCGGATGCTGAGGACTCTTTGCCCTCTGCCTCTCCGCCTGAAGATTTTTCTTTTGGGGAAACCTCACATGAGATGAGGGAACATTTTCATTGGGAAGGTCAGGATTATTCTGCTTCCAAGAAGAGGCTTAGAGAATTCCTTCTTCTTCCTCAACATAGGCCTTTGGCTATTCCTCCTGTTCTTGACATTGTGCATGATGCTTTTTCTGAGGCTAATTTGAATCCTGATTCCATGCCTCCTGCTCCTTCTAAGCCTGATAGATTTTATAGGGTTCCTGATTCCCATTTGTTCGTATTTAAGAACCCTTCTGCGGATCCTGAAACTATTTCTCAGGGTTCTAAGGCTGCTAAAGTTGCTACTTCTAAAAATCCTATTCCCTCAGAGAAGGATTCTCGTGCCTTAGACAGGTGGGGTAAAAAGGTATATACTTCTTCTACCCTTTCTGTTAGGGCTTTAAATTGCCAGTTTCATATGTTCAAATATCAGCAATTTCTTTTGTCTGTTTTAAAGCAAAAGCTTGCTTCCCTTCCTGTATGTGCAGAAGATAAGGAACTACAGGATGTATTGCATGCAACTGAACAAGTGAACAAACATAGCTTGCATTGTGGTTTTGATGCTTTGGATGCTTCTTGCAGGGCCGCAGCCTCTGGTACTGTTATCAGGAGACATGCTTGGCTTCGTGAACAAAGTTTACCGGAACAGGTTAAGGCTAAATTATTAGATGCCCCTGTTCAGCATGATGTTCTTTTTGGCTCTAAGGCTGAGGAGGTTATTAAAAAGATGGAAGAAAAGGCAAAATCTATGCAAACTGTGAAAGATTTCTTGCAAGTTTAGCCTCCTAGATTTTCCAGGAATTGGCCCTCCAAAAATTGGTCCTTTCCCACGTCTGACAGGCCTCAAAGGGGAAGATATAGACGCTCCAGAGGTCGTGGTCAAGCTCAGGCCTCATACAGATCTAGACAATGGACTGCTTCTTCACCTAGAAGGGGAGAAGACAGATCCCAATCTCAAAGAAAGCAAACTCAATGACTCTCTCGGTTGGACTACAGGACCTCTTTACCTGGATGCCCCTCTCGGAGGAAAACTTTCTCTTTTTTACAAAAATTGGACTCATATTACCCAGGACAAATGGGTATTGGACGTGATTTTAAAAGGCTACAAATTCCACTTTCATACTCTGCCAAGGGCTATAGGTTGGCCAGATCTGCCAAAACATCAATGGTCAGAGGCCTTAAATCAAGTGGATGCTCTTCTGGCCATGAGAGCCATAGAGCCTGTGCCTCTCTCAGAGATGGGAAAAGGTTTTTATTCAAGACTGTTTCTGGTTCCAAAAAAACAAAACTCATGGAGACCTATTCTGGACCTTTCTGTGTTAAACACCTTTTTGGAAATTCCAAAATTCAAGATGCTTACTCTACAGCAGCTGATTCCAATGCTCTCTCAGGACGCCTGGATGGTGACATTGGACCTAAAGGAAGCCTATTTACACATTCCCATCAGGCAGGAACGCAGGAAATTCCTCAGATTCAAGGCAGGTTCGAGACACTTTCAATTCTCTGTACTGCCCATTGGTTTATCTACTGCGCCCAGAGTCTTTACCAAGTGCCTGGCACCAGTAGTGGCTTATTGCAGACTTCAGGGGATTCAAATTTACCCCTATTTGGACGACTGCCTTAATCAGGCAGACAGCAAGGATCTTTTACTTCAACATCTGGATTTTGTTCAACGTCTTCTCTTCCTACTGGGATTCTCAGTGAACACAAAAAAGTCACATTTGATCCCTTCTCAACAAATGGTATTCTTGGGAGCCCTCTTAAATACAACCTTACAAAGGGCCTTCCTCACTCCAGAAAAACAAATACAGCTGGCTTCAAATTTCAAGACTTTGGCAGCTCTAACTCAGCTCACTGCAAGGAAATTCCTGCAGGCACTGGGCTACATGGTTTCCTGCATTCTGTTGATTCCAAATGCAAGGCTTCATATGAGAAAGCTTCAATGGTATCTGAAAAGTGTATGGTTACGGCATTACCCCGATCTGGACACTCTGATTCCTCTGATCCCCTGCCTCCAGAAGGAGTTCCTTTGGTGGTCCAGGGTGTGTGCTTTAAACGAAGAAAACCCTTTTCTTCTTCCTCAACCTTCTCAAATCATAACCACGGACGCCTCGGATTATGCTTGGGGAGCATATTTTCTAGACAATTGCCAGCAGGGAACCTGGACAAAGGACCATCTTCACTGGCACATCAATCTGAAGGAAATGTTGGCAGTTCAAAATGCTCTTCTAGCCTTCAAGAACCTTTTGCATCCAGGGCCTCTTCTGATTCGCACAGACAACACCACAGTCATGTGGTACATAAACAAGCAGGGGGGTTCTCATTCGTACCCCGTTTTCAGACTAGCTATGACTTTATGGGACACAGCTCTAAATCTGAATCTGCATCTCCAGGCTCAATTCATCCCAGGAGAGCAGAATCTCTTAGCAGACAGCCTGAGCAGAAACATTTTAGATCCTCACGAATGGATGCTAGACACCAACTTATTCAACAGGATTACTGCAGTTTGGGGATGTCCCCAGATAGATCTGTTTGCATCCCATCTCAATCATCAGCTGCCTCGCTTTTGCACCAGGTCCTTCCACAAAACAGCTTGGAAAGTGGATGCCCTGTCATTCAGCTGGAGAAACCTTTAGGGATAAGCCTTCCCTCCTCTTCCTCTACTTCCTCGGATATTGCTAAAGATAAAACAGGACAAGCCCAAGTTCCTCATCTTGATTGCTCCAAATTGGCCGAGACAGTTTTGGTATCCAACTTTAAAGCACCTGTTCTTGGAACCTCCTTGGATTCTCCCTCTGAACCCTTCTCTTCTGTCCCAGCATCAGGGTCAGGTGCTACATTCCCATCTCAAGACCCTTTGCCTGGCAGCTTGGCTCTTCAAAGGAATTTGATTTCTTCTAGTCTTCCCAAACAAGTTTTGGATGTTCTTCTGGAAGCTAGACGGCCTAGCACTAGGAAATCCTATGCCTCTAAATGGAAGAGATTTTGTATTTGGATGCAGGACCGAGGCTTGGACCCGCTGGTGCCAGATCTCTCTTCTATTTTGCTTTACCTTTCGGATCTTTTGTCTAATGGACTTTCCTTTTCTTCCATTAAGATTCATGCTTCTGCTATTTCTGCTCATTTCAATTCTGATCCTCCTGTTTTTTCTCATCCTTTGGTGAGACAATTCTTGAGAGGGGCTAAGAATTTGAGGCCTCCCAGGACCCCTCCTGTTCCTGCTTGGGATCTTAATTATGTTTTAGAAAAACTTACTTTGCCTCCTTTTGAGTCTGCTGCATCTTCAGATATTAAGTTTTTATCTTGGAAGACAGTTCTTTTGTTAGCATTGACTTCTGCCAGAAGGGTTTCAGAGTTGCAAGCTCTCATGACTGTGGAACCTTACCTTATTTTCCACCAGGACAGAGTATCCTTGAGGACCAATCCTACTTTCATGCCTAAGGTTATTTCGAAAGTGGCTTTAAATCAGACAATTCACCTTCCTACTTTCTTTCCTAATCCTCAAAATAAAGGGGAAAGTATTTTGCATTCCTTGGACGTGCACAGACAGTTACGATTTTACTTGGACAAGACTAAAGATTTCAGAAAATCTAACCAATTGTTTGTTTCCTTTGCCTCCAGTTCTCTTGGAAAGGCTATTTCCAAACAAACTATTTCCAAATGGATTGCTTATGGAATACGATTTTGTTACACTCATCATGGGAAACAGTTTCCAGGTACTGTGAGAAGTCATTCTACTAGAGCAGCTGCCACTTCTACAGCTTTTCTCAGAGGAGTTCCTACCAAGGATATCTTGGAAGCTGCTACTTGGAGTTCTGTGCATACTTTTTCCAAGCACTACAATCTCCCTTTGTATTCTAAGACCAGGGCAGGCTTTGCCTCTGCTGTTTTGCAGGGTTTTCTTGCTGCCCCTTCTTCTGTCTAAGCCTCCTCCCTTTTTCACTGCTTTGGGATTCCACCCTACAGTTATGACTGCAACAGTGAAACACAAAGAACATAGTACATTTGTGTACACCTACCATAAATGTAGATGTTCGAGTGTCTTCACTGTTGCAGTCGGTGTTTCCCTCCCTCCTATCCCCTCTTTTTCTCTTTTGTGGTGTATTTGTGTTTCCTTGTTGGATTCATTTTTGATTTATTGGGGACTTCTGACATCTAGGGCAAGAAAGGCTGGAGAAGATGGCGTCGGCTGAGGGCTATGTACCAGAGCGTACTGACGTCAGGGTACTACAGCGACCGGCCGGACCCAGACTTTGGGATTCTGGCCGACCTCGGGCTGCCTGCCGGCAGGAGCACCCTACAGTTATGACTACAGTTATGACTGCAACAGTGAAGACACTCGAACATCTGGTGTACACAACTGTACTTTCCTGTGTTTGGGAGGGTGGTCTGTAGCAGGCCATAAACTGGAAGGCAGTTTTACCCACAGTTAGTTGCACATGGATAGTCTCTGATGCTCCGTGCTGTGCCACCAACCTGGAGGTGTGGGTATCTTTGACGAATATTGATACTCCCCCTCCTTTTGTGGTTTGGTCCAAGTTTTGGGGCCGAAAAGCATGGTATGAGGTATAACCTGGTAGTGCTGGGGAGTTCTCGGGAGCCTTGAACCAGGTTTCTGTTACTGCACAGATATCGATGTTCTCCATGCTAAGGAGAGTTTCGAGTGCGTGCATCTTGAGGTTTAGACTTCTGGCGTTGAGTAGCATTACTCTTAGTTTCTTATCCCTTGTGATACCTATGGAGGTGGGTTTGTCTTTTGGGCCTTGCCTAAAAAAGGCACTATGGGGGTAGCAAGAGCCTTTGCCAATATCCGAAAGCAAACAATTCTCTCTCACTGAAATGCCTGATGGCTTTGGCTAAAACAAGATGTCCCTGAATTATGTGCTCAGACACACAGCCTCCACAAAAACTAGGCCCAAATACAAGCCTGAATATGGAAATGCTACAAATATCCCCACTACTTAGAACAAACTGCAGAAATGTTACACACAGCTGAAAAGCAGCAGTGAGCCTTTAAATGAAAGTTTTAAACAGCTAAAGGAGCCACTAGAAAAAGAGTTTAACTGCAACAAGTTATCATAAACAAACAACCCAACAGATGCTTAATAAGAGTGGACAATTTCCAGTTAATACCTCACACACAGTGAAACTAGCTAGAAAAAATACACAGTACACAAAGTGCTATAAACAACAAAGAAATAAAGAACAAAATAAACAAAAAACAGGATACTTAATGTTATATATTATAGCTCCGAGTTTGCTGAGTGTCCTTCCATTGATTAGCTCACTGTAAAATGGCAGAACATTCACAACTGAGCTTCTTAGGTAACAGAAAGTTGAAACCTGAGACAGCTTTTAAGAAAGAAATCTCAAAAGAACCAATGAGGTGCTTAGTCTAAGCTGTAGTCCAGGAGACCTCAGTCAGCCAATGACCTCAAACAATTCTCTCTCACTGAAATGCCTGATGGCTTTGGCTAAAACAAGATGTCCCTGAATTATGTGCTCAGACACATAGCCTCCACAAAAGCTAGGCCCAAATACAAGCCTGAATATGGAAATGCTACAAATATCCCCACTACTTAGAACAAACTGCAGAAATGTTACACACAGCTGAAAAGCAGCAGTGAGCCTTTAAATAAAAGTTTTAAACAGCTAAAGGAGCCACTAGAAAAAAGAGTTTAACTGCAACAAGTTATCATAAACAAACAACCCAACAGATGCTTAATAAGAGTGGACAATTTCCAGTTAATACCTCACACACAGGGAAACTAGCTAGAAAAAATACACAGTACACAAAGTGCTATAAAGAACAAAATAAACAAAAAAACAGGATACTTAATGTTATATATTATAGCTCCGAGTTTGCTGAGTGTCCTTCCTTCAATTAGCTCACTGTAAAATGGCAGAACACTCACAACTGAGCTTCTTAGGTAACAGAAAGTTGAAACCTGAGACAGCTTTTAAGAAAGAAATCTCAAAAGAACCAATGAGGTGCTTAGTCTAAGCTGTAGTCCAGGAGACCTCAGTCAGCCAATGACCTCAAACAATTCTCTCTCACTGAAATGCCTGATGACTTTGGCTAAAACAAGATGTCCCTGAATTATGTGCTCAGACGCACAGCCTCCACAAAAACTAGGCCCAAATACAAGCCTGGATATGAAAATGCTACAAATATCTCCACTACTTAGAACAAACTGCAGAAGTGTTACACACAGCTGAAAAGCAGCAGTGAGCCTTTAAATGAAAGTTTTAAACAGCTAAAGGAGCCACTAGAAAAAAGAGTTTAACTGCAACAAGTTATCATAAACAAACAACCCAACAGATGCTTAATAAGAGTGGACAATTTCCAGTTAATACCTCACACACAGTGAAACTAGCTAGAAAAAATACACAGTACACAAAGTGCTATAAACAACAAAGAAATAAAGAACAAAATAAACAAAAAACAGGATACTTAATGTTACATATTATAGCTGCGAGTTTGCTGAGTGTCCTTCCTTCGATTAGCTCACTGTAAAATGCACACTGAAAGTGTAGAACTTACATAGTTTGATGACAATTTTTTAATATTATTCCTTTTCCCTAAAAAATAATCTTTTAACATCCATATAAGGGGTGATAGTATTACTGTTAAGTTGTCTTGTATGTGATTATAATTGATTTCTATATAAATCTGCTAATGGGCTTGTTTCCATATAGGTGTATATGAATTATTTAACCATAGTGTTATGTTTTTAATAACAGATGAGGTAATATATAAATCAATATCTGGTAAATTAATTCCACCATCTTCCCAATCTGGCAAATGTTTATTTAAGGCTATACGAGGTTTATTTGGAAACCATAGAAAATTTAACATTAGTTTATTGTATCTTTGAATAATATATTTGGGAGGTGGCAATGAAAAATTTTGTATTAAGTATAATATTTTGGGAAATATGATCATTTTAATAAGATATAATCTGTCTGCTGTTGAAAAGACATATTTATTCCAGTAACCAATTGTTTGTTCTATTTTGTCTAGTATTTTATTATAGTTAAATATTAGAAAATATGTTAATTCATTGAGTAGATTTATTCCCAAATATAATAATTTACTTTCTGTTACTATATATTTGGAAAATCTTTTGTTTATATTATTATTTTTTTTTTTTTTACAATTACAGGGCATAATTTTAGTTTTATTTTCATTAAATTTTAAGCCTGAAATATTTTGAAATGTATTCATGGATTTAAATAAAGCATTCAAAGACTCATTTGCATCTGAGAGAGTTAATAGTATGTCATCAGCAAAGAGTTGGATTTTAAGGTTTAACATTTTATTAATACAAATGCCCTTTGTTATTGTTTGATCTGATTTGATTTGCAAAGGGTTCTATGAGTAATGCAAATAACAATGGTGATAAAGGGCAACCTTGTTTAGTCCCTTTTTTTATTGTTATAGGGCCTGATCTATATGATCCCAGTTTAACATATGCAGTAGATTTTTCATATAGTATTTGGATAAGATTATTAAAATTAGAAAGAAAGTTATATTCTTTTAAAATTAGTGAAAGAAAGTTCCAGTTAACCGAATCAAAAGCTTTATTAATATCTAATGAGATTACATTTAAATCTAGGACTTTGTTTGCTATAATGTATTAACGTTAGTATTCTTTTAATATTATCTGAAGTATTTCTTCCTTTAATAAACCTGTTTGATCTTTGTGAATTAAGAAAGGAAGAAAGTGTTTGATCCTATCTACGTATATAGCCATAAACATCTTATAGTCTATATTGAGTAATGATATTGGCCTATATGAAGAACACTGATTCTCATCTTTATCTGGTTTGATAATTGGGGATATCAATGAATATTTCCAAGAGGGTGGTATAATCAAATCTTTATTGGCTATGTCATATACTTTTAATAATAAGGATATGGCTTTATTGGGTATTAATTTATACATTGCTGGTAGCATATTGTCTGGGCCAGGTGCTTTATTTGTCTTGAGCTTTTTAATTTGTGATTTTAATTCTGTCATATTAATTGGTTTGTTTATAATGTCTTATTTTTTCTTGTGTTAATTTAATATGAATATTGTTTTTTAAGTATTTTTTTATATCCTTAGTAGGTGTATCTTGAGTATTTATGGAATTATCAATGTTAAATTGGAGTCTGAATGCTTCTAAAATATCATTTAGTTCTGTAACTCTTTTGTTAGTATTAGGAATAAATATTTATTTTATTTGCTTAGATTTAATTATTTTTTTGTTCTATTAGTTAAGTATCTCAGGTGTGCTGAATTAGTAGAGTATGAGCTTATTTTTATCTTTTCTAAGTTAATCATAATCTTATGATGTAGCAATTCTGTATACTTCTTATTCATTTGTGTAAGTTCTTGAACTTGAGTAGTATTACCCTTTTGTATTTCCAGTTTCAATTTATCTGCTTTGTTTTGTAAGTCTAGCATATCTTTATTCCATAACTTCCTTTTATTTATGTACCAGGATAATATCTTCCCATATGTAACTGCTTTTAATGAATCCCAGACATATATTTCTGAAATATCTTGTATAATTTATTTCTAGAAAATTGTTGATTGTTTCCTCATAAAATACTTTGAAATCTGTCAATTTTGTGATATAGGAAGGTATCCTAGTAATGGGATTTGAATAAAATGGTGTATGCTCTATCTCAAAGACTATGGCATTATGATCAGATAAGGGACAATTTATGATTTTGACTTTGTCAATTTTTGTTATTCGGTCATTAGCAACATAAATTCTATCAATTCTAGAGTTTGTTTTATATCTATGAGAATAAAATGTGAAGATTAGTGAGTCTGGTTCTGCAAATTCATTTATATCCTTTAAATACAATGTATCTATACATTTTGATAGTGCTTTAGAGATAGGTTGTTTTCTTCTTTTGGATTTAGAATCTGTATCATTTTCATTCATTATACAGTTGAAGTCTCCTGCCAATATCAGGCTACCCTTAGTTAAATGAATTATCTCGTCAAAATGCTGTTTAACTGTTTTTAATCCTAGTCCTGGGATCCAATATAGATTTACTAACGTATAGATTCTCTTATTTAACTCTATTGAAACTAGACAAAACATACCTGATGTATCTTGATGAGTAGTGATTATTTTAGGTGTTATAGTTGAGTTGCGAAGTAGTATAGCTACTCCTCTTTTTTTTGTTTTGTATTGAGAGTTTATTAGTACTGTGTAATTATTAATATTTAAGTTGTTTATATCTTTATCTAATAAGTGTGTCTCTTGTAAAAAGACTATTTGTGGTTTATGTAAGTTTATGTACTTGAACAGGCTTCTCCTTTTATTGCTATTATTTAGACCATTAACATTTATGGATAAACATTTCATTTCCTAGTTTTGAGTTTGTTTTATGTGTGAGTTTATGTAAATATTGTTTATTCTTAGTTCCATCTTGGATACAGAATTCAAAAAGTTTTTCTTGTATGATTTTTGCATGTTTCTGAGTGACACCAAAGTGATAGAATAAAAAAAAGCAAAGAACTTTCAAACTTGTAATTCTTAACCTTAAAAACCATTCCCTATCACTATGAGGTAATATACCTCTTTGTTTGGTTAGTGAATCTAACCAAACAAACTTTCTACCCTCACAAATAATATTTGGGTCAGTTTCTCTTACCTTCTTAGTTTTTAAATAAAGGTAATTGAATAATATATTAAGATAATCTAATCAGCTAAAATATATACATATATTTTTAACTCATCTTATTGTAATTCAGTAATACTTATTTCTACTCAGGTTTCATAAAGGTACAAATATTTTGATTAAGGTAGTATCATTTCAAAATAATTTAGGGTATTAATAAACATCATGTTAAAGTCTGTAATTGTATATTTCATACATCTGTTGAAAACTATTTACTGACATTACTGTATAATACAATACCATTGTTGTGCAATTGTTTTAGACTACTAAAGTCCAAAACCAGTGTTTAAATTAATATTTGCAAAGTCATATTGGAATAAAAACATGAATAGTTCTAAAATCACATCATATTTCATGTTTAACATAAACTGAAATGCAATACAATGTGCAAGTATATTAATATTTCTTTAGCAGACATTAAATATGTTCCTCTGATTGCATTTTCCAGCTTTTCAAAGATAATTCCCATGGCTGGAGACAACAAAATCACAATTTAGACATCTCTAAAGAGACTACTTATAATGTTGTTACTTGATTGAGTGTTTTGTTGTTAACACTTCTATCAACTTTCAGAGGGACTTTGTATAATCAAAATTGACACAGTACATAGGTAAAACTGCAGTGCACTTGACCACATTTTTAAAGCAAACATCTATGTATATCACATATTAACTGTTACAGCTTAGACTGACACTTAATCAGTGAGTTTATCTGTTGACAATAAGTGCTGGAGATATAATTTTGACTTACTTAACACCAGTATTTTAACTTTATGACTGAATAAAAGTAAACTGGAGAACATATCAAAATAATGGAAGCTGCTAATATTTAAACTATTATGTATGAAAATGTTACAGGTTAGAATTCCTAACCCATTTTGCAGTAAATAGACAAAATGTAGTTAAACTATGGGGTAACACCTTTATTATGTCAAAAAGGTGTTTAAGAAGCTTGTTTTTCCTCTAACATCAGAGGATAGCTATGGTGATCCATGCACTGCAAGAGTATTATTTATCCTGGTAATTGCTTTATGACTGTATATAAAAGTATTTAATTCAATTCATTAACTGGCATTACAACAATATTTCTCAGAAAACTTGTTTTATATTTAATGACTATATAGAACGCATCATTGAGAGGATACATTTATCAAATGTCAAATGCTTTATCTATAATATAAGTGTCCCCTCGAATTAATCTCCAATGAATTTACAGCTTACTAAACTTGCAGACTAATATTAGCATCTTTTCATGTAGTCATATTGGAACATGAAAATACAGGTCTGCTAATTAGGAACAATCAGGCTGTCAACTGCTAGACAATACATTTGTCTGCAGAAAGGTTTAAGAATTACAATTGCATTGTCAAGCATTTTTGTTTACAGTAACAATAACATGATATACCCACATACACTAGTATTGTGTCATTCTTGATGATGTAAAAAGCCAGGTAATATTATAAGAAGGGTGAAGCCACAGCCAGTTAATATAATAAGAAGAGTACAGCCACAGTCATTATTCAGATGAGCAAACGGGAACAGCATGAGCTATCTAAGGATGGATAGCTCATTGAATACCTGCCACAATGTATGTTCATAATGCATGGTAACTTAGTAATAAATTAGGGTGTGGGCTAAGCCTCTCCCTCTTCTACTTAAATTGGATTTAATACAATATGTGTGTAGAACACAGATGCTTTGACAAAGTTCAAACCTATATGGGATATAAATATTGTATAATTGACACATTGGGTTAAATCCTCTGTTATGTTACTTATTATAGTTGTTTATATGATTATTGCTTTTACTTTCTCTATCTAGTATATTATACTGTTATTTAAATGCTTGATTTGCTAAAATTACTGAAAATCTAAACTGACAGAAAGACAATAAGATATATGTCCTTATCTATGAAGGTGCTAAAAGACATCAGTAGCCATAAACTGAAAGTGCTTCAAAATTATATATCTGTGTATATTTATATGAACCTTTTATATTATTTACATTTCCTTGGAAGGGATTTAGGTTTCTGTATCTTTAAATGTGAACCTGGTTTATTTTCTGACTAGACATCAATTAAAAAGAGTCAGGGGAATGACGTACACAAGTAAATGCGACAAGCAATAGGTAACTCAAGTGTCTACTGATGTTTATGGCTGTTAAATTGTCTCGAGAACCAAGCGGGAAAAGGTATGTGTTTTTTCTTTTCCCTTCTCTTACTTGGTGACAAACTCATGTAGTGTGCACGCGAGCACTCTAGTTTGTGAAGTAGTGTTCACAACTATCAAACTTTGCATTTTAAACATGCTATGCCTTATTTCTCTACAAAATAAAAGACAACAGGATATCTAAGCTAGTCACAAGCATCTTTCAACTTCGGATGTCCGGAGCCACAACACAGCTGAGTTATAGCCTCAAAATATCACTTAAGACATATTTTTTCACTGGACTATATCAGTATGCGCATATGGGTCAAAGGCAGAACATCTTTTAAGCTTATTTAAAGTAGTCTTATGATACATCCTAACTGAAATACTTCATTTCAAAAGCAACACATTTCTGCCCAGCATTAGCGTTTATCCAAACAGGGACACTTTAACTTATAAAAAGTAATGCAGTCAGGGATGTAACTGATAAGTTATATAGCAGTCACTATTATACCTATTAAGCAATATAACCAAATACTGATTAAAATATTATAAGTTAATGAAGATTTTATAAGAAGAAGAGAAAAAATAAAAACTAGAAAACATAAAGAAGAAAATAAATAAATAACTATTTTGGGAACATTATTATGCATTCATTACTCTGATTAGGAATATAAAAATAATAGATGAATAATAATGAAAAATAGAGTAATGTTTAAATTATGCTTAGTATATTGATGTGATTTGAGGTAAATGTATTTACATTTATGCTAATTTTGACATTTAAAATATAATTGAAACAGTACCTGCTTTGATGTAACTTGAAGACAGAAAGAACTTTTCTTTTGTTGTTAGTATTATTATTTAGATTTTTACAGAATACAACATATGTAAGATTATTTGTCCTTTAGTTTTTTTTTTCCTTTGCTCAGCAGTTTTCCAATTATTTACTTCAGCATTTCTCTTCTGTGTACTTATTGTCCAGTCCATAGATTCTTCATGTGTTAGGATGTTGTTGTTGGTAAGGTATTTTATTGCTGAATCTACTGTTTCAAAGATTTTTATTCCATTTGGTAGAAAAACTCTCAGTCTTGCTGGGAATAAAAGATGGACTTTCAGTTGCTTTTTCTTCAAGGTTTTAATTATTGGTAGAAATTCTTTTCTTTTTGAAACCACCTTTGTAGAATAATCATTGTCAAATCTTATTAATGAATCATTGTATTTGATGGGAGAATTTGCCCAAGCATTTCTTAATATAAGATCTTTATCTTGTGTAGAAAAAAAGTCTCACAATTATGGATCTCAGCTTGTTCTTACCCGAAGAAGAAGCATTTCCAGAAGCTGCTAGTGATCTATGCGCCCGTTCTATACCATATGAAAGAGCTTCCGGTATTTTTGTTACATCTGGTATCCAGGTGGTAAGAAAGTTTATCATATTGTCCCCTTCAGATTTTTCTGGTAGACCATATATTCTAATATTATTTCTTCTTGTTCAATTTTCCATATCATCAAGCTTTTCTAGTAAATATGTATTCTGTTGAAGTAAGAATTCAGTTTGTTGTTCCTCTATTTGGACTCTAGTGTCAATGTCACTTAATGACTGTTCAATAAGTGATATCTGTCCTTTCTGCTGTGTAGACATTTCTTGAAGCTGTTCCAGTTGTTGTGAGCACTTTTCTTTAAAAGTATCTATTTTATTGTCCATCTTGTCGATTTTTATTGTAAGTTCCTGTATATTTGTAATGAGAGACTGCAGTTCTTTTTTGAAAGAAGAGTCTTGTGCTGTATTCCTTAGATGACTCATGCTGTAAAGCTGATATTGGTGCTGATTTTCCAGTAATTAATTTGACAGGAATTATTCAAGTTCTGACAATAAAATTTTTCTTATAGATGCTCAGAGTTATTAGAAATAAGTTAGTAATAAATTTTTCTTCAAATTAAATATTATTTTGTAAAATTCCTGTCAGGAATTGTACTGAGGTAAGAGAGCTGAAATGAAGTGCAGCTATCAGTTCAGCATCCTAGCCACGCCCCCGAGATAAAAATTGTGATGTATAACCAAACTACGGGAAAAGTCCCCAGGAATATATGGTATTCCTGTGGAAGTTTGGAAGCTAGGAGGAAAAAACTGATGAGGATCTGGAAGGTTTTGTTTAACAGTATCTTAAGAGGAAGAGAAGTGCCATCTTCCTGGAAGATAGCAATGGCAGCTGTAATATCTAAAGAGGGTAAGGATCCATCAGATTAGATTCATACAGGCCCATTTCAACACTAAACCATGATTATAAAATGTTTGTGTCTATAATTGATAAAGAATGGCAAAAGTAATGCCAAAACTGATATATGGATTAGTGTGGTTTTTGTGGAGGGGGTGGCACAACTTTGACAACATTAACTGAATATTGATGATCCAGAGGGAAGCAAAATGTAAGAAAATACCATTGCTGTTGGTGGGTTTTGATGCAGAAAAAAATTTGACAGAGTAAGCTGGGACTTTGAGCACGGCAATGGAACCATTTGCATTTCCTGAAAAAAGTATAATGTTGATTAGGAGAATATGTGAGGTATCGGAGGCAAAAATGAAAGTGGGTGGGGTCCTCTCTGATAATTTCTCCTTGAGCAGAGAAACCAGGCAGAAGTGATGTTTTTCCCCTTTATTATTTGCATTATATTTAGAACTATTGGCAAAGAAAATAAAGGACTCAGAAATTCAAGGATATAATTGGTATGATAGTCAAGTAAAGCTGGCTTTATTTGCAGATGATATTATTTTGTACCTGACAAAACTAAAAAAATACACTGCAGTGTTGTTGGAACATTTTCAGATAGTTTCCGATCTTTTCCGCATACAAAATTAATGAAGCTAAAACAAAGACAATAATGGTAAAGTATGTACCCACACATGAACTGGTACAGGAAAACTCATATTTCTGGTGACATAATAAAATGAAATGTTTAGGAGTATGGATTAAAAATTATTCTAGTGTGGCAGCTAAGGATATGTGGGAAGAGATTAAACAAAAGATAATACAAAAACTGAAAAAAATGGAAACTTTGTTATATGGATATGGATAATAAGATACAAGCAGTTAAAATGTTTTTAGTCCCTTTAGTATTATACACAGGTCAGGCATATTTTTATAGAAGTTGTGGGTAGCAATTAATAAAGAGGTGAAGGACTTTATCTGGAAGAGGAAGACAGCAAGAGTCAAGTGGGTTAAGCTGATTCTTCCTTTAGAACAGGCTGGATTGGGATTACCCAATTTGAAGGGGGTTTTCAGAGCTACACAGTTAAGACTCCTAAACATAGCACAAGCAGAACATTGTAATTCAAAGTGGAAAGAGAATAACAATAATTATGCAGAATACTGTATCCATAAAGTAGCAGAAAGTATTCTAAGAACTAAACTAACATGAAAATGGAGAAAGGAGATTCTGCCGATAGGGTGACTGTAATTAGGGATACAGACAATAGGCAAGAGGGGACTGGAATTTATTGGAGAAAACTGACAAAGGAACCAAGGTATTGTGAGCAAATAGCTAGAGAGGGAAAGATGATAGAATGGGAAGAAGCCAAGAATTTGTTTGGATTGTATGTTAGATATTGCTTTCCCTATCAGGGATTGATATCAGAGTATAGGCAAAGAGAAAGAAATAGTGAGGTCTTAAACGAAAGACCAGCACTGGAAGAGATTTTAATAGAATCTAGAACAGAAGCTGCTATTAAAAAAGGAATAATTAGTAGAGCGTGTAAAATGTTACATGGTAACATTTGGCATGTACCTCACTAAACACCTGCAACAACTGGAGAGGCCGCAAAAGTGCCTCACAAAGAGGATCCTAGGTCTTAAACATTTGTCCTGTATGTACAGACTAAAACACTCCAACTATTCTGTCTCATTTCACCTACTTAGAGGTGATCTCTGCTTGATTTACAAAGCCATGATTGACCCAGCTCTGTTAGAAATGCTACATGTAAAGAAGTCAGAATCCCTCTGCACCACATGCTCCAGAGGCCTCAACCTCATTACCACAATCAACAAAACATGGTAGAGAGACAGGCTTCTAACCCAGAGACTGCCCATGCTATGGAATAGACTTTCAATGCATGTCAAGCAGAGCACCTCACTGGGCCCCTCTTCAAGAGAAATCCTGATGAGTGGAAGGGAACTAGAAAATTCACCCCAGGGATCACTCCAGTGGCTTTACTCAACAGAGGCACTGGGAGCAAAGGTTGGGTGGCATGATGCCAGGGTAATCCTATGGATTAGGCTTGTAAAGACTCCAGGGCCAGTAGCCTAGTACACACCTATGAACCTATAAGAATCAATCAGAGGAGTTTAGAAAGGATTGGGAAGAAAGGTTGGATAAGCAATTCACAAAGAAACAATGGGAGGATATATGTATGTCTCCCAAATATGCAACAATTTTTAGAAGATTTAGGATGAGTGAATGTCAGTGTGCATTCGCTCATTGCACATTCGCTGCATTTCTATTCGGTCATCTGAAAACTTGAAAACATACTTCCGCACAATTGTCTTTCGACAATGTGCATTTCAAGTTTTCAAAGGTAAACCGTATTTTAAACATCTGTAAACACTCCTTTATCTATGAATGTCCAATGTTTTTTTTTTTTGTAATCTAGCATGCCATGCTTAAATTCTTCCCCTTTTTATAATTCTCTGTTATGATTTTATTTAGCAATAAATTATCCTTTGTTCCATATGATCTTTCTTTTGTTACCCTTTTGTTCTATTGCTGTGATTGACCTTTCTCCTAAATGACTATAAACTCTGTCTGTATCAGTTCCAGGCTATAGTTTGCACATCGTCGGAAGGGAACTTATTGTTCTATAGTTTTAAGGATAGCTTGCAGATTCACTCTTAAGGAGGAGGAGGATTTTTCCTGCTGTTAAGCAGGTTGGTGTCTGTTCGGGACGTACATATAAGTAGTTCTTACTCAGGTCTAAGTCTTTGTTTAAAGATGTTAATACTTTTGACCAGAAGTTAGGTACTATATCTAGGCCTGGGGTCTTCCAATTAGGAGTTTTTCTTAATTTTGTTTCAATTTCTCTCACTGTTACTTCATCACATTTTACATCCTGTACATTTGAATGACTTGCTTTTTCTGTTACTACTTCCATCCATTCAGAATTTTTATTATGTTCCACAGGGGACTTCATAGATAGTTCTCCAAAATGTGATTATTTCTCCTTTTTTTGGTGGTGTTTATATTCCTTTTGCTTTATTTCCCAGTTCTGTATAAAACATTTTTAAATCATCAGTGAAGTACTTATTTTGTACTTCTCCTTTGTTTATCTGCATATCTTCTGATTTTTTCTGCTAATGCTGATGTCTTTAGTTTATTATTTGCAGTAATGTACAATAGATCCTGGTCTGTTCTGATACTGTGCTTTGCTTTTATCATGACTCTCTTTCTCAGTATTTTTGTTGCTCTGTTTCCTCTTCTGTACTGTTCTAACAGTAACGCTTCTTGGCTTAATGTCTTATGGTTTTCTCTATTCAATGCTTCCATGATGTGATTTGATTGTTTTTCCCTTCTTTTCCTTTTTTTGCTCTGTGGTTTTGTGGTAAAACTTTATTTCGCTGTTAATTTAGCAGCACAGTAGTGTATCCTATTTACTTCTGTTATATCACATGAATTTCTGTTAATAATTTTGATTAATGTGTTCCTCTGTTTTATCAGACTTTTAACATTTTGGGTCTCTTCCCTTAGACCACTGTCTTCTGTGCTGAGGACACATTCTTTGCTCTCTGTTTCTTGCAGGCATTCTACAGCAAGTTCCTGAGCATCTTCCTGTGACATAATTTCTTCAGCTTCATCCTGCATTATCCATTGCTCTTTCATATGGGAACTCAATGGCCTTTCACTCTACAAAATTGGCTGTATCAGAGTTTTCACTGTTTCCTGTGCAACTCCAGTTGAACTTTTGTATTGGTTTCCTACTGAAGACTGCGTAGCATCTTCATGTGATCAGATGCTTCCTGTTTCACTTTTTTCCTTAATTTGGGGACTCCTTGTTCTGTCACACAGTGACATTACCTGAGCTGGATTTTCTAAACTAAATCTTTCACTTCGCTGATAATCTATAAATTCAGATTCTATTTCTTTAACTTCTCCATTATTAATCTTCTTTTCTACTTTCCACCTTTGTTTTCTTATTTTTCTGTTTTATAATTTCCATATCCAGATGCCTTTGTCTGTATTTCTCTTCACATATCTTCGGTGCTGCTTTTTTTGTATTGATTAGTTTTGCTTTCTCCTGTGAATAAATTCTGTGCCATATTAAAATCTCTGTATTTTCCTATGTCCATATTACTTCTTGAAATGTCTCCCACTTCACCTTACTTTGGGGACTCATTATTCCATCATGCTGTGACATCATGTGTGTGTTAGAATTTCTACACTAAATCCTTCACTTTATAGGTATTCCATAATTTCATCTTATATTTAACTTCTGCTTTGCTTATCTTCTGTTCTGTGTTCCCCCTTCATGGTCTTATTTTCTATATTGCAATATTGTTCCATATCTGGGTGCCTTTGCTTGTAATTCTCTGCAAATATCTTTGAATCTGCTTTTTTGTATTGATTAGTTTGGCTTTCTCTTTTGCATAAATATTGCACAATATCAGATCTCCTTTTCTTTCTCATGTCCATGTTTCATTTTTATACCTTTCAAAAATCTGTGGGTTTTGTTCTTTATTTTTTTCACACCCCCTCTCCTCTTCCAAGTGGCCCAAAGAAGTTTTTTTTTGTCTCTGTAATGTTTTTCATGGATCCATTATATTAATGAACACATATTTTCATTTGAAGCTTTTGACAGTTTTTCTTGTACAAATATTTTTCTTAATCTTTTTGAATACCTTCTATTGGGAAATTCTGCATGTCTTGCATCATAGTAACAGCACATACTTTCTTCCTTATCCTCAGTAGTCCAGTCTGTCATCTTTGTCTGTTTTTTGGCCTGCCAGTTTCTGTGTTTTTTTTAGCCTGTTTCCTTCAACAGGGAGCCCCCGAGCCTGACCTACCTCCATTGTAGGAATGTTTCCGTGTCTTGAGGATTCTACACTGTCATTTTTCCCAGTCCTGGCACCAGTGCACATACCAGAACCGGGCACTTTTTCATCTTGGGACTTGTGCACCCACCTGTTTTTTTTTCACTTTTTAATCTACCTCTGTCCATGATGTATGCTGTAGAAAATACAGTCTGTATCTCAGTCTCATCTCTGTAAGATTTTGTTTAAAGGGTCCACCACTTGAAGGTACTCACCAAGATTTGAGGATGACTTCATTTCTAGCAATACTACTCTCCTTTTTTTGCTGATTTTATCAGCTCCCCATTCTGACCCAGCTGTGGCCTATGTAAGGAAGATATTTCAGGCTGATGTGTCTACATCATGATTATGGTTGCTAGTAGGGAACCAGTTTCCAGGCAGTTCTTTCCCTTATCTTTGCTCAAGGTTACTACCAAGCCTAACCTTACTTAGTCATTGTTTCGCTGGTGCTCTTCTAGAAATTTTGTATCCATGGGAGTGATAAATATAGTGTAGCAATGTCCTCTGGTAGTTTTAGTATTCTGTGGTCAGGACTGAGACTTACCAGAAGGGTAATCAACTGTTATTTCCTTGAGGTCACATTATCTGAGAATCTCCAAACTGCTACCTCAGCTTGTGGGTGATATCTCCTTCATCTATAGTGAGTATGAAAATAGGCCTCAGGGGTGTAGGTCTTGTTCTGCTGGAATAGTCATCTTGCCCATTTTGTTTCCCATGACGTGTATTTGGATTTCATTATGTGGTATCACCTGGGCCTTTGTTAAACCTTTTGGTCAGACTTAATGAATTTGATAGTGCCTTTAGGTCAAGACTCTTTTAGACCCAAGTTGACCCAGCCACTCAGGACAATTATCTAAGGACTCTGCCTTATCAGTAATGAAGATCGAAGACTAAATCGTCTTAGCAGACATTAGATCTGCTTGGATGGTTCAGTGTTCATTACCATACCTGCTTCCTTTTCCCTGGTTCATTTGGACAAGGCATAACTAGTGTAGGTGGCTCACTGTGAAAGGCAAAAAATTGATGATGTTATGACACTATTGTGACCTTGTTGTGAACTCTCTCTCTCTTTTCCTTTTCTACTTCCTACGTTGGCTGATCTGTGAGCTTCTTGATTTTGTCTTTCACCTCATCTGTCTTAGCAGTGACAGGGTCTACGGCTAGTAACTTTGGTAGAAGGGGCTTAGATAGACTTCACTACAGCTGTATCTTCCTTGTTGATGTTGCATTCCATAGCTGCTTTGTGATAACTGGTATAGCTGCCTTGGGTTTCAGTTTGGTCCTTATCTGTCTTCAGCTTCAGTCTTTCTGCCATAGGTCTCCAGTTGTGTTAGGCAAGTTCACTGGGGAAGATGACATTGTTTGGAATCATGGCTCATGGAAGTCAGCTCCTGTCAAATAGAATGTACTTCTCTTCTGTTACCCTACAGTTGTTGGCCATATCATGGTGTCATAGTAGAATACTAGGTTAATGAACCTAAAGGGCCTTTTTAAGTCTAGCCATGTTACCCAAAAATGTTAGATATGTATTGGTCCCATAGGTTTTGTAGGGGGTGTATATGACTTAGGCATGAATGATCAAGCATTTACAAGCTTTCTCTCTGTAACAGAGACATAAATACCATGGATTTCCATAGCTGCACACTGATCAGCAGCTTAATTTCTGATCTCCTATTGTGAAAAAATAAATTGAGAAATATGAGCTAGTGATTCTGTCAGCATGAGTAAAATTTAGTTACTGGCTATTAAGTACATTGCCCATATGCCAGCAAATAAGAATTTAGAGAACCTGAAAGAAAATCAGCTAGAAAAGGTGAAGAGAAAACACTGACTGGGAAGAATCCTGCAGCTGTTCAGCAAAAAGCAATTCAAGCTCCAGCTTTGGTACAAGAAATGGCTTCCAGTAATTTAAAAGAAAAAAAATAAATCAGATGTACTCATATCTGACTAAAATAAATGTAACACTGATGGACTATATCAACTCAAATAATAAAAGGCTGGAAAAAGAAGAAGTTTTAAGTAGCTTTAAATAGCTATTCAGATCAACTGATAAAACTGCAAAAATCATAGGCTGAAATGAAGAAAAGACTGGCTGAATATGAGACCTGTCAAGAAGAGTTCTTTCAAAAAAGGGTAGAGCTAGAGAACAGGGTACACAGAGAAAACCTGAGATTTTCTGCTGTACCAGAGAAACTGGAAGGGACAGATTGTATTAATTTTATGAAAGCACAAATAAACAACTGGACTTGTATTCCACAGCAAGATTTGTTAATTCAAAGGGCACATAGAGTATGTGACCAGATGGCTTAGTGGTTAAGGTCTTTGCTTCCCATGCACAAGGTACAAGGTTTGATCCTGACCTCCAACCAATGCCTGTTTGGAGTTTGCATGTTCTCCCTGTGTCTCCTTGGGGTTTCTCCCTTGTCCGAAAAACATGCTGAGCGTTTCCAACTCAAACTCACCAATGAATGGAGCTGTGGACAGCACCACAGACTCTACATGGTGCCCTATAGGGGGAAAGGTTGTATAGACTAACCACTTTGGGCATCTACTGTGGTGCGCAGTATCCTCAAGATTGAAGAACACGAATCACAGACTGCGCACCGTGGCAGGGCTAGCCACTCAACGGTGTAAATTATGACTCTAGGTGATTAGGTCATGTTGACTAATGTCGCCAAAAATGGGCATGGGTATTTACTGGTGATAACTGGGTTGAAGACCCAGCCTACTCTGACCCATGCCCTGGACCCTTGCTAATGGTGGGAGGGGTTTATGTGCCTTATTGGCCAGTGTGTGCTCACCATAAAACCCAGCAGCCCTGGGCCAATAAACTACTGGCTGGCCAGTGTCTAGTTGCCCAGCCTGGGTTACCTGGGATAGCTGTGTTGAGCAAAAGCTGGACGTAAAATCAACCAACCTGCCAAACATGAACTGAGAATTGCTACGCTTTAATGTAGGTTCACTGACAGAATGCAGCTTGGAAGTGGATAACATGATGATACGGAGGAGGCTGGACATTCTATGTATCCAAGAGACGAGATGGAAGGACAGTGCAGCAAAGCCAATTTGCTTCGGATCCTGACTCTACTACTCAGGTGGAGGGCAGGCTAGAAATGGTGTAGGAATTGTGGTTAGAGAGAGGCTCCAGAAGGCAGTGAGGGATATCATTAGAATTAATGACAGACTCATGGCAGTCAGACACCAGTGTAATGATAGGGCAGTAATCATAATCTCAGCCTATGCCCCACAGCAGGGTTCTGATAGTGAATAAAAGAGTGCATTCAGACATCAGTTGCAGAAATTACTAGATAAGGCAGGACAACATGAATTGGTATTGATAATGGGTGACTTGAGTGCACATATCGGGACAGACAGAACAGGAAATGAGGACTGCCTGGGTCCACATGGGTGGGGCAACAGGAATAAAGAAGGATAAGCCATTCTAGACTTTTGGAAAATGGCTTGATAGTCAACACATGGTTCAGAAAGTGAGACAATCACAAGATCACATACAAGAGTAGTCAACATGCAACTCTGTAGACTTCCTCCTAGTAAGGAAAAGGCACTGGGGTAGAATCCATGATTATAAAGTCATCCCCAGTGAAACAGTCGGCCCACAGCATAAACCACTAGTTGCCACAGTCAGCTGCAAGCAGTGGTCAGAGAAGACTCTAAGTTCAACAGAGACCAGGCTGAAGACCTGGAAGTTGACTGGAGAAGAAAGTACAATAGTTCAAGGAATTACTCAGGGCTCTAGCACCCCAAGAAGAGGAAGAAATAGGTGAAGTTGAAGAAGAATGGCAGTGCCTAAAAACAGCATGTGTTAGGACTATAGAAAAGATATGTGGCGGAGCTAGGTATGGAAATAAGGTACACAAGGAAAGTTGGTGCTGGAATGCAGAAGTCCAGAAAGTCATCAAAAGAAAGAAAGAGTGCAGGAAGAAGTGCGAGAAAAGACTGACCAGGCTAGGAAGGGCTACTTGTTGGCTAACAAAGAAGTTAAGAAAGAAGTTGCAATAGCAAATAATAGGGCATCAGAGGCACTCTACCAACTTCTGGAAAGTGACTCAGTAAGGGGCACAACAAAACTATATCAGGTTGCAAGGCAAAAACAGAAAGATAAAGAAGTTAGTCAGATGCCCTTCATAAGGGATGCCAGCAAAAACCTGCTCATCAGTCCAGAGGACATCAAAGGCAGATGAAAGGAGTATTTCCAGCAGCTTCTGAATGAAGAAAACCCCACAAAAGCTGTACTGCCCCAGAAACAGCCTACGATGAGAGAAGAGGAGGCGCTCACCCTAGAAGAAGTAAGAACAGCACTAAGGAAGATGAAGTCAGGGAAAGCAGCAGGCTCAGATGAGGTCACAGCAGATATGATAAAGATGCTGGGTGAGATAGGGGAGAAATGGCTCCTGGGGTTATTAATAGCAGTGTGGAGAGAAAGGCATATCCCAGATGACTGAAGAATAAGCATACTCATGCCAGTGTACAAGAACAAAGGGGACATCCACAACTGTGGGCAGTAAAGAGGCATCAAACTCTTCTATCACATTGTATGAAAGTTCTGGAAAGGTTGATTGACAAACGGATATGCAGAGTAGTAGAATGTAAGATGGGCAATAAGCAGTTTGGATTCAGATCAGGATGCAGCACAACTGACCCAGTGTTTGCATTGAGACAGATACTTTAGTAGAAACTAGAAATGAGAAGAGAATCCAACTAGGCATTCCTAGACTTGGAGAAAGCATATGACAAGGTCCCAAGAAAGCTGATCTGGGCAGTACTATGGTGGTTTGAAGTCCCAGAAACATTAGTAGAATTAATGCAGGCTATGTATAAGGACCCAATGACTCAAGTACGAACAGTGTTTGGCCTCACAGAGGGGTTCCCAGTGGGAGTGGGTGTACATCAGGGTTCAGCTCTGAGCCCACTGCTGTTCAAACTGGTGATGGACAATATTAGCAAACAGTTTGGAGGGGACGGATCAACAAAGCTGCTGTATGCAGACAATGTGGCAGTACAGGCAGACTGAGCTAGAACTTCAGTAAAAATAGGAGAATGGAATGCAAATCTGAAGGCACATGGGATGAAACTAAGCATAGATAAGATGGTGGTAATGGCAGCAAATTGGGGAAATAGGAAGAAGCTGAGAATAGAGATAGAAGGGAAGACAGTCGAATAGGTAAACAGCTTCAAGTATCTGGGAGGGGTAGTTGAGGAGAAGGGTAGTCTGAATGAAGAGGTCATAACTAGAATCAGAGGGGATGCAGCCAACTGGCATAGAGCATCAGGTGTAGTCTATGGCAGAAGAATGCCAAAGAAGCTGAAAAGTAAGGTGTATAAGACAGTGGTGCAACCAGTACTACTATATGCTACAGAAACCTGAGCAGTAAAGGCAGAACAGTTGAGGTGATGGAAATGAAGTGCCTGAGAAAGGTGGTAGGATGCAGACTGTGGGACAGACGTAGAAATGAGGACATAAGAGCATAAGCCAAAGTAGCTCCAATTACAGAAAAGATCAAAGAGAAGAGATTACGGTGTTTGGGCACATGTGTAGAAAAGTAGAAGACAATCTGGTGAGGAAGATTTGGGACAGACAGGAGCAAGTTAAGAGGAAGCGAGGCCATCCAGCAAAGAGGTGGATGGATTGTGTGAAAGAAGATTTACGACAGCCAGGCATGAGTGTTGAAGAAGGTAGGAGTGTGGCACTGAATCGAGAGAGTTGGTGACAGTTAACACAACACCCCAGCCCCATGTCGAAAAAATGGGAGAAAGGGGGGCTGATGATGATGATGAAGTATGTGCTCCAAACATGGCCATGAGAAAGCAGCCAAGACCAGTATTAGGAAAAATGCAATCATGCCACCTGAAAGAGCTTATACTATCAAAACTATGGCAGAAGGACAAAATATTAAACACTGGAGACAGAGGAGTGTTTGTGGAAAATGATTATTCTCTGCACACTTGTACACAAGGCAAAAGAGAAGCAATTGTAGTAAACTGGTCAATAAATGTTGAGAGGCAGGTGTGAGATTCAAAAGGCTGAATCCAGCAGTCTTCAGAATATTTTTCCTGGTGGCAGAGTAAACTAAGAAAGAAATGCAAAAGTTTGTTAAAAAACAGTGGGCAATTAAACAGAAGGGGACTCTGCTTCTCATCCTTCAAACAACAAAGCTCATTGAGACCAGTGTTCTAAGGGAAAATGCTTGAGAGAAAGAAAACAGCATAGGTGTTGACTAGAATAATCAGGAGTTCCTTGGTATTGAACCAACGTCTGGTGTTAGGAGATGGAGTTGAATAGGAAGAAGACCATAGCACTGAAATTAGTGAATAAATGTGAGATTCTAAAACCTCTATCACATTTATGAAATATGACTTTGGAAGAAAAAGTGGCTGAAAAAGATCAGACTTTTGTTGACTTTATTAAAACTTGTGGGTGGACTGTAACACACTTCATGTCACTAAAAGGAAACAAATAACTTAAGTAAAACAATTTTTGTTCTTAATAGTATTTCTACAAAACATTTCATGATCTAAACTGCGTGATATATAGTAAAGCAATTTGTGTGGTATGTAGACAGGGGTAGCTAAAATGTGGGGGTGAAGGGGAAGTCTTTTCATTGATTATTGTATGTGATAAAGATATTAAAGTAAACAAGTACTTTTTTAGTTTTACAAAATATAGGCAGTACAGTGTGAAAAGAGAAGAAAGACTGGACAAAAGCATGTTTAAGTTAATATGCTATAATCCTGGGCTGTTGGGATGGGTGGGGATGGGGTATAAAAATGCACTGATTATATTACTTGTGCTGAGATTTTTTTCTCTTATTTTTGCATATGTGAATGTCTGGATTAATGCCCTTGGCGTAACTTAAAAACAAGTGCTTTCTGTAAGCAGGTAGGCTTGAAAAATAGGGGAACATGATGAATGTCATGAGACATGCTAAGACTTTTGCATATATATTGATATTTTCTTTTTTCCCCTTTAGCAAGTAAATGTTCTTTGGGAGTTGAGAAGTCTGCAGCTGAGGGCAGTTGTACATCCTGTTATTATGTTTCCATAGAGACAAGATGACTATAGGTGCAGGCAATTAATCTTGAGAGTTTTGTGCATTGTTTGCTGTAGGAAATGCAGAGTGTAATGGTACAAAGGGAAGCAGTTCAGTAAAAAAATAAAGTTTGAAATTACTGGAAGTGAATAAGAAATAGAAGCTCCCCTAGCAGCCTTAATACTTAAGTGCATTTACTAGAACAGTGTATAATTTAGTTTCATTTAAAGAAAGACAGTACACTTTCTGTTAAGACTAAAAGTTAATGATGTTATGTTGTCCTATGTCGCCTTCATTCATTGCTGGGACTCTGCCTATACAAAAGGTCAAGAACTTCCACCGGCTTGAGGCTGTACCCTATGTCATTATGCTCAGGGAAGATTACCCAGATCTTGTTTGCCACTAAACAAGATTGGGTACCCCACGCAGGCTCTTGGCTAAGTGGAAATTTTTCTTCCTTATAGTTTTGCAAAACTAGTTTAAAATTAGTTTAAAATGGTTATTATTGTTGTAGTTTAACAACTTAAGTCATTAGGACTGGTATCTTGTGCTTTCCGGTGTCCATTGTTGTTTGTTTTTCTGGTGGCCGTCGTCTACAACTAGGCCTTTTTGACCTTTTTTTCCCGATCCCGGCCAAACTCATTTACGTTAGAGATTTTTGGACTAGTTTCCCTTTCTTTCTTTCTTTGGGTAGTCTGTTTGAGTTAGGGGGCTCCCTTGGGCCTGTTTATGTTAGAGGGCTCCTTTTGGCTTGTTTAACTTAGATGTTTTTTCCTTTCATTTGTAGCAAACAGTTTGTTTTTTTAGCCAGAACGGTCTCCCCTTCCTTTTTCTGTAATAGTGTAATAAGGCCAGTTTTACCTGTTAACTGTCTTTAGTGTGTGTATATATATATATATATATATATATATATATATATATATATATATATATATATATATATATTTCTGGTAGTGTATTATACTTTGGTAAGATGTCTAAGGATCCTAAAGAAACAAAACCTTCGAGTTTTAAAAAATGTGACAGGTGCAGCCAGAAAATGTCACTAACTGCTTGGCACACCAGCTGTGTGTATTGTTTGGGTGCTGTCCACCTTCAGGAGTCTTATTACTTCTGTCATGCCTTTAGTTCCAAGGCACTGATGGAAAGAAGGAAATGGAAAGAAGGAAAAACTTATAGTCAGAGGTTTGTTAAAAACCCCATTCTCTGAGGCTTTGGAAGAGAATCAGAGTACCTCAAAAACTACTGAGAAATCTCCACCCTCCAAATCAGAAAAATCAGGTAAGAGGATGTCTTCTGCTTCAACATCGGAGCCGGCAAAAAAAACAGGCTAAGGACTCATCTTCGGACCCGAAGGCTTTCTGGCCCAAGAAATCTACCTTTTTGGTTTCAATTGTGATCTTGGGACCAACAGAGTTTCAGTTTCGGAGCCATTCCCCAGTACTGGAACCAGTCACCACAGTCTTGAGATCCCCGTTGTTACAGCCTGTGAGGTCTCTGACCCTATCCTCTCGGTCCACCAGAAGCCTTTCGGACGATGATGTGGAGCAGGTGATGAAGAGACTTTTATGGACACCTGCGCTGGCCAAGATACTTTGTAGCAGAATCGTCAGTGCCGAGACCTGCTCTGGGATCTATCACTCCGACCTCCTCAGCTGAATCAGAATTTGAGGGGTTTAGGAGCTGACGCTCTCCCATCAGGTCCAGGGAGGAGAGTTGGGCTGGACAGTTGTCCAACCTGAATCTACCTCTCGGGGCTTGGGCGCGGGTGAGCTCAGTTCCTACATCGGCCTTGGAACCCCACCATCTTGGTTTGGTGGGGTTCCTGGTTCCTTGGAGCCAGTGGCCTCTTTGGATCAGGAATGGGGGGCTTTCGAGGTGATGAGGAGTGTGCTGTCACCTCAGACTTCTCCGCTGCAAGTACTCTTCCCCCAAAAGCTCCAGTGTCCATCTCGGTGCCTTCACTCCCAACCAGGCGTGGAGACCCGAAACCCCAGGACGCCCCATTGGGCAAAGAGATCTCTTCCAAAACTTTACTAGAGTACCCTTCCGAGGAGGTCCCTTGGAAGAGGTTATGCAAGAGGAAGCATTTAGACTCCCCTGAGGAGTCCGTCACGTCAGACACACAGACCTCAATGAGTCAGAAGGGTCCCCACGGTCACCCTCTGAGGATGTCTCCTTTGCACACATCCTAGAGATCCTCAAACAGAGAGGTGGCTGGAAGTTCAACAACCCTTCTGAGGATGAGTCTGTGTACATGGAGGCTTTCGGGCCTCGCCCTTCCACCTCTTGGGTGTCTCCGCCTTTCGACCAGCTCATGAACATAGTCATTTGGAAGGTGTGGGGTTCTCCGGATTCAGTGGAACCTGTTCCTAGGAGGCCAAATAAATTTATTACTGCGCCCTCAGATAGGGAGATCCTCACTAAAGGTAGATGCTATGGTGGTAGCGGCAGCCACCAAATACGAATTGTCTGAGACTTCCTCATCTTTCCATCCACCGATTAAAGAGTCTTGGACGATGGACAGATATGGAAAGCATATGTTTTCGTCAGCTTCCTTTGCCCTTAGGTCACTGAACTACCTGACCCATTTCACAAGGTAGGCTTCAGAAGGATCTTCTGAAAGAGCTAGGAGTTACCCTCCAATGTTCTGCAGCTGCGGGGGTTTTGGACAAGGTGTCCTCCCACCTTTCCACCTTAAACTCTGTGATCAACTCCTCCATGTAACTTATTTCTTATGTGGCTGATGGAGCAAGTAGGGCAGCAGGTACAGGAATTTCCTTAATGAGGCATTCCTGGATGCGCTTATGTGACTTCACAGAACCCTTCAAGTCTTCCTTTATTAACACCCCTTTTGATCACTCATCCTTATTCGGGCCAAAAGTGAAAGAGACTCGAACCAGGTGCGAGCAAGAAGGAAAGAGACTTTTTGCCATTGGAGTCCATTTCTCCCTCCCTACCAGGCCTTATCCTGAAGGCCAGAAAGGGGGAAAATGTGGTTCCATAAGTTCCAGAGAGCCTTACTGGACACACCTGTGATTCTTCCCCCAGGAGCATAGGGGGATGTAACAATGGAGGACACCAACCATGCAGCAAAGGGGCTCCACAGAACCAGGGCAACAGGGATTCCTTCCTTGGTATGCCCTTTCAGCGCTCCTGAAAGGAGGCCCATTTGTCCACCACTGGAGGCAGTCGGGGGTCACTTGTCATTGTACCCAAATGCTTGGCTAAAAATAACAAGAGACAAATAGGTACAAATGGTCATATCCAGAGGTTACTACATAGCCTTTTCCTCTCCCCTTTAGAAAAAAAATCAGTCCCAGATGTTCCACCCAGTCAAAGGGACCATACAACTCTAGAAGTACAAAGGTTGCTGTAAAAAGAGTCATCCAAGATGTTCCCAGAGACCAAATTGGATCCGGAACGTAATTGAGGTTCTTTTTAGTTCCAGAAAAGACAGGGGACTGGAGACCCATTCTGCATCTCATCAGACTAAACAAGTCTGTCAAGAAGTCAAAGTTCCAGATGTTGACACTGCAGTCTATACTCTCCTTTCTGGGGAAAGACAATTGGATGTGCTCGATGGATCTCCAGGAAGTGTACTACCACATAAAGATGGACAGGTGATCCAGGAGTCATTTACGCTTTCAGCTGGGAGCCAGTCACTACCAGTTTCAAGCTCTGCCCTTTGACCTCACTACAGCCCCCAGAGTGTTAAATGGATGGCAGTAGTTAAGGCTCACTTGAGGCATCTAGGATTCTGGGTGTTTCCATACTTAGATGACTGGCTGCTAACCACCACCACCGAGCATCTACTAACAAGAGCGAGAGACACCACCATTCATCTTTGCTCTCAGCTAGGCATCACAATAAATCTGCCCTGTTGCCATCACAGCATATTGAGCACACTTAAATACAAGACAAATGTTATCCAAACTTCCACCCAAGAGGGTTCAAATCTTACGTCAGCAAGTTAAAAACCTCTTAATGAAGAAAAAATGCAAGTAAAGGTTGTTTTGAAAGTTTTAGGTACCATGGCAGCAAAAATAACTTTGGTATCTTTGGCTCATCTGCATATGAGGATTCTCCAATGGCTACTTTTCACCCAATGGTCCATGCAGGAGCTGCCCATGTCTCACAAAATTATCATAACAGACTCCTGCAAGAGGGATCTGTGCTGTGTCTTCGCTCTACTCAAGTGAATTTAGGCAGACCATTAATTTTTCCACAACCAACTGTTACAGTGACCACAGACACTTCCCAGATGGGGGAGGGCATTATCTGGGGAAGACTGTCCAAGGTGTTTGGCTTGAATATGAGAACCACTTGCATATCAATGTCCTAGAGATGAGAACAGTGCTTTTGGCATTGCAGGCATTCCAGAATTCCCTTCCACTAGGAACAGTTGCAGTCCAGACAGACAACATGTCAGTGGGTGTGGTATATAAACAAACAAAGAGGAACCAAGTCTTATTCCCTATGTCAAGAGGCCCAAAGAGTATGGCAGTGGGCAGTTTCTTCCCAATGTTTTGTGATAGCAATGTACATCCTGGGGAAATCCAGCGTGATAGCAGAGAAACACAGCAGAGCTATTCGAATGCCTCACGAGTGGTCCCTAAAACTGGAAGTTGCAGAGCAGATTTTCCGCAAGTAGGGCCAGCCTTGCTGTGACCTCTTTGCCACATCCATGAATGCCAAATGCAGCAGCTACTTTACCCTGACCCCCCCCCCCCCTCCGGGGGAGTCACCGAGGGATGCACTTGTACACGATTGACCCCTGGGTCTTCTCTATGCCTTTCTTCCCTTTCCCTTGACTCCCAAAGTCCTTCAGAAAGCCATCATGTTGAGCAGTTTGATACTCATCACCCCATACTGGCTTTGTCAGATTTGGTTCCCTTTTCTATGGCCCCATCTCCAAGAAGAGCCATCGATTTTGGACGCATTTCCAGACTTCCTAACTCATCCATCAGGGGCACTCCATCCATCAATTCAAACCCTCAAACTTGACAGCTTGGCTGCTCCACCTGCACTTATAGCCAGACTTCCAGGTATTTACCCTGCAGTGAAACCTATTTTGATTTTGTCCCATAAGGCTTTAACCAGGACACTATATGCTAGCAAATGGAAAAGGTTTTCCTGTTGGGCACTCGACAATCACATTGATCCTTTCACTGTCCCTGTAACAACCATATTAGACTTTCTAGTGAAACTTTTCAATGAAGGTGCAGCTGTGGCTATCATTCAAGTTTAATTAGCTGCTATATCAAACTGTCATACTGGGGAAATGGGATTAAAAATCATGTCCCACAGGTTTTGCAAAGCCTTTTTGAAAGGTACTTTCTTACTAAGGCCTCCAGTGAAAGAACTACCAGCTTCTTGGGACCTTAACTTTGTGTTGTCCACCTTGAGCCTTCCTCCCTTTGAACCTGCGTCATCTTGTCAACTAAAGTTTCTAACGTGGAAAACGGTCTTCTTGATAGCCATCACATCTGCTAGACAGGTATTGGAACTACAGGCTTTGTCAATACATCTCCCTTACTTGATTTAATAACTCTCCCTTACTTGATTTCCCACAAAGATAGAGTATCCCTGAGAACTAACTCTTCATTCCTCCCCAAGGTATGTTCAGAAGCAAATTTGAATCAGTCCATTGACTTGCCTGTTTTTTTCCCACAATATGGCAACTGGGCAGAGTGCAAATTACACCAATTGGACGTACACAGACAATTACGTTTCTACCTACACAAAACAAAGGAATTCAGGAAATCAGACCAACTGTTTGTATCCTTTTCAGATTAAAAGAAGGGGACCCCAATAAATAAGGTCACGCTTCCCAAGTGGCTTACTGATTGTATAACCTTCACATACACATCTCAGAATAGAGAACGTCCAGGAAAGATAAAAGGCCATTCCACAAGTGCTATAGCAACCTTGTCAGCCTTTCAGGCAAGGCTGTCCATGGATTCAGTTTGTGCTGCAGCAACATGGGTAAAGCCTCGTACCTTTATTACTCATTACAAAGTTGGTTTGGCCTCCAGGAAAAAGGGCCTCTTTTGGGTCCACTGTTCTGAAGAATATTTTTCCTTGAGCCACCCAAAAAAGAAGGTGCTAGGGATGCTGTCCCAACCAGCAAAGAATGAAGATGAGATAGGACAACATAACATTAAGAAGTTATGCACTCACCTTAACGTTCCATGTTTGTTGTCCATCTCACCTTCATTCTTACGTCCCACCCTCCTTCCCCCAGCCTTCACTCCTGGAGGATCAAGAGGTTTATTGCTAATTGGACTTTGATTTTCAATGAATCTCTTCCTTAGTTCCTTTTTTTGGGACATGGTTATATGTCGGTACTATTTGTTATAGTATTTGCAAACAAAATCTGGGTAATCTTCCCTGAGCATTATGGGAAAGGATACAGCCTCGAGCCGGTGGAAGCTTACGAGCTTTTGTATAGGCCGAATCGGAACGGATTCTCGGTTCCAAGCCCAACCAGCAATGAATGAAGGCGAGATGGATAACAAACATGGAACATTATGGTGAGTGCATAACTTCTTATTTTCTCAAAGCATACAAGCTGCGTTTCACGTGCGGCAGAGGAATAGAAATAAAAAAAGAACAGATGGCAATCAATGTGAGTGGGAGCACAGGCTGTAACATGTACTTTAGCATGGGTGACTTTTATTGTAGGTAGGCAATGCCTATGGGTGCAGTTCCGATTTGAGGCAATTGTTTCTATCAGGCGAGTTAAACTTCATTATTTGAAGGTATACATAGTTTTGTATGTTCGTTTTTAATTTAATAGATCATGGTGGTATTCAGGAGGTGTATTTGCTTTTTATTGTTGTTTGAAAGTTTTCATTAAAACAAAAGGTCTTCAAAAATGTAACATAGGCTCAAATGTTAATGACAAAAAACTTATGTGTAAAAGATCAACTTACCAAACATTTGTGTGTGCATATAACACAAAACTTGGAAATACACGTTTAAAAAAGCAGTCATGTGTAATAGATGGGAACATTAATGTTTTATCATAATGGTTAAGCTATCCATATTATTCTGGAACATAAATGGCTTTTGATGTATATGCTGAAAGGTAAGAGTATTGAATTATATTAAGAAATGCAGAGCGCAAATAGCAGTGCTGCATAAGACATATTGGGAAAGACGTGAGCATTTGAATTTGATAAAGAAAGGATTTCAGGATGGATATCCAGCAGAATTATACTAATTGCTAGAGGAGCACCAATAGTGATAGAAAAGGGAACAAAGATGATGGTAAATTTGTGGTACTAAGGGTCTACTGGCAAGGGAGGAGGATTATGCTGGCATGTGTTTGTTTTCCAGCAAAAACTGCTGTTATGGAGATTAAGAAAGGTTTGGGAGAAATGATCAGCTTTAAACAGGAAATATTACTTATAGCTGGGGACTAGAACTTGATTTGCAACAATGAAGATTGAACTGGGCAACCTAGAATGGAAACCATAACAAAAGAGAGTAGATGTCTGAAAAAATGTATGAAAATATTTGATATGGAAGACAAGAATTCAGTAGTGGGAACTTGCAGAAAATGTACATATTATTTTCTAAGGTACAACAGTTGGCTAGTCCGGACAGAAATTTTATTTCAAAGGAGCAAGTGCATTTAATTAAAATCTTCAGCACGCATCCAATAACTATTTCAGATCGTGAACCAATAAAAACTAAGACAGAAATCCAGGGTAATGAAGAGCCTGTTTAAAAAAAGAGTGGATTTTAAGGAATGATTAGTGAAAATTATTCGCGTTATTAGGGAAGTTTGAAATTTCTTCAGAAATTATTGTTAGTGAGTGAAATAAAATGAAAGTAGAGTTTAAAAATAGGGTAGAAATAAAAGAAAAAGATTTGATTAAGAAGTAAAATTGATTATTTTGTGGGGCTAACAAAAATGTAGAGTATAGCAGAATAAAGAGAATCTCAGAACAAGAAGAGGTGCAACTACAGAGTACTAAAGAGAAAATAAGGCAGTTACTAGATAATATACATGAGTTTAAAAAATGTACTTCGGCTGTTTTAGGGAGCATACAGAGATTCTTTACAGATATTACAGATATTACATATTCTTTGGAAATTTTATGAAAATTTGTATAAGGCAGAGAAATGTGGAAATCAAGAAAAAACACAAATGAAAATATTTATGGAAGACTTAAGTATGCCAAGGTTAATGGTAGATGAAGCTCAGCAATTAACAGTTAAGATAGGATGAGATGAGATCAAAAACAGTGATGTATATCAGTCTGCATAAAAGTCTGCAGGGCCAATGGTATTCTAGTGGAAGTCTGGAAGTTGTTTGTTTGATCTAGAAGGTTTTATTTTTAAAAGAAGAGGGAAGAACCAACATCTTGAAAGAAAGCTGTGGTGGCTGTTTAAAGATAGTAAAAACTCTTCAGACCCAGCTTCATATAGACTCATTTCAATTTTAAACCATGAATCTGATGTCAATCTTCATTCATTCGACAGATGGGTTCAGTTCCATCCTCTTGGAACCGATTCGGCCGTTGTATATAGAGCTCGCACCAGCCAAAAACTCTCGAGCTAAGGCTCTTACCCACAATGCCTCTTTTCCCATTACCCCAGATCTCATTTGCCGCATAGAAAATTGAACGCATCAGCCAATGCTCTCTGCTAAGTGCTTTAAAAATTCTAATTTTTCACCGTTATTTCTAATAGTATTTAATTAAGACTCTCTATATACTTTCTTAGTTCAGCAATGGAATCCTCTTCTACTGTGACAGAGCGAGCCACATCATCAGCCCCACAGCAAGTTTCCCCTTTAAGGGATGTTCCATTGCCGGTCAACGCCATGACATCACAGTCTGAAGTCAGTATTGGAGCTTCGACGTTTGATATGATGGATACTCCTCCTCCCAACCAAATGGCGTTACCCCGACATAATGTCTTGGGAGCGAAACCCAAGACTCAGCAGGATAATATTGAGCGTTCTTTACCTCTACCTGTGCAACTTCGCAGGACCTCAAGAAGCAGGTCACACAGCCGAGGAAGAGTGAAAAGAAAATTTTCGGGAGAACCGCTCATGAGGAAAGGGCGAGCAAGAGACTGAATGATTCAGTTTTTAACCTGTCGAAGGTTGAACTTTCCGACACAGATCTCAGGACACTAAACAAGGGACTATCTTTTATTCCTGCTCAGGTTAGCAATATTAGTGATACTCTTATTGATCTGAGGGTTTTTGCACGTGCTATTGCCTTGAAATTGTTTTTTAAAAAGGGCCATGACTCTGTGGATAACAGGGATGAGCAAAGTTATTTTAAAAGGAAAAGCACGATCTGAAGTAGGCAGACTTCATTTGTCTGCAACCTGTGGGTATCGGATCCGACATAGGATCCGAGTCGGCAGTTCAAAAGCTTTAGGATCCGAGCTCCTCCCTCTACCCATAACCCCTTGCCAAGCCCTGACTGACCTCAGATTTTCGTTTGCCGCGTTCGAGTAGCCAACGGATTTCACGAGCTCCTAGTAGCATTTCAATTCAGTATTCTGACAGAAAAATTTCTTTTCTTTTAAATAATTTTAGTTAAGAGTGTGTGTTTAGGTTTTTCTCCTCCCTTTAGTTTAATTTTTCTCGGGTTTTGCGTAGTTTTGACTTGGTTTGTGTGTGTGTTAGTGTAGGCCTGTTAGGGTGTAGTCATTGCAGAGGCACCTAAGGCGATATTTTCAAAATGTACCGAGTGTGGCCACAAGCTTTCTCCAGCTGATGGCCACACTCGGTGCGTTAAATGTCTGGGGGTTGAGCACCTGTCATCTGGTTGTACCATATGTGCAGGGTTCAACCCCGGCTAAGAGCGGAGGTCGAAGTTGGTTCTGGCGGGACTTATCCCTCCGGAATCGGCTCGCCTCTGCCCTGCTAGTCAGCAGCCCCGGGTGCTGCGGTCTCCCTTTCCCCGGCAGGGACTCTACCTCCCACCAAGAAGCCGGAGGATAGGGAGACCAGGAGAGTGAGAGAAAGAAAGATGCAAGGAGAGGCACCACAAACGACGGGCCGAAACCTCTGTCTCAGCCCCTCCATCTAAGAGGGCCTCTCCTGTGGCTTCTAGCTCTTCTCATTCTCATCTCCATTCTCCCCGGTTCTCTCCTGGACCCGAGGAGATGGAGACTGGTCCTGCTTCGAGGTCACCGAGGCGGCATTCTAGGTCCACCTCGGTGGCCTCATCGAGGTCCACCTTCTCTATGTCTGAAGCGGATATGGACCGGATGATGAGGCATTTCATCCAGGCCCAGATGCAGATGGGAGTGCTCCTGGCCCCCCCCATCCGGGAGGGCCTCGACTATGTTTTGTCCCTATAGCTCCTTCTCCGACCCGACTCCCGGGTTCGGAGCTGTCGGAGCCGGGCAGAGTTGGATCCGGGGGTGGTTCGGATCCGATTGGTCGGCGCACCTCGGATCCGATCCATCCCTTGAGTGCTTCGGGTACTTCGGAGCCGGGGGCCGGGCCTCGGATCCGAGGGAGCTGGTGTGTCTTCGGCTCTGTCTAGGTCGGAGCACACCGGTCTCTCGGATCCAACAGTCTCGGCACCGGCTCTGATCCATGCGTCGGATCCGAGTGGGGATCAGCTCTCTGTGCTTAGAGAGGTCGGCTCCCCCTCGGCCTTCGACGTGGTGGAAAGGGCGCTGTTGAGGACCTCCGGACCACCGGTCCCGGCCGCGGCTCCACCCCGCACTCCCTCGCAGCTGGGCCAGGCTCCCATCAGCCGGTCCCAGGGACAGCCCACCTCGATGTCCCAAGTAGTTCCCTTGGAACATCTGGGTGCTGGCGTGGACTCCTTGGACAGTCCCCCCGAGGAAGTGCCTCGCAAGCACAAGTGTAAGAGGAGGCACGTGGACTCCCCTGAGTCCATCACTGAAGACACAGACTTGGATGAAGGGGAGGGCTCTCCAAGATCACCCCCAGAGGATGTCTCATTTGGAGACATCATGGAAATGTTAAGGATCAGGGGGGGTGGTCTGCCCCCAAGGCCTCCTCAGATGAGTCTGTGTTCTTGGAGGCATTTGAGGCGGGCCCATCTACCTCTTGGGTGTCCCCTCCTGCCGATCCTCTGGTGGACCTTATTGCCACCAGAGCGTGGAAGGACCCGGACACCGTTGAGCCTGTTCCGAAACACCCGGATCGTATCCTTAGTCCCCCTGCAGACCGCACTCATTGGAGTAAGGGACCCCCAGTAGATGCCATGATGATGGCTGCAGCCACAAAGAGGGAGTTAGCTCAGGAGAATCCCTCTATGCATCCCCCGAGCAAAGAGTCCCGCTCGATGGACCGCATTGGGAAGCGAGTCTTTAGTTCAGCAACCTTCTCTTTGAGAGTGCTGAACTACATGGCACATGTCATAAGGATGCAACGAGACCTGATTAAAGAGTACGCTGCATCCCCCCCAGAGTCCATGTCGGCGGAGGACAGACACGTGTACTCCACCCGTATGGCCACTCTCAGAGCGGTTTCAAATACTTCTATGCGGCTACTTTGTCATGCAACTGAGGGAGCCGCTAGAGCTAGCGGAGCAGGCCTCGTCATGAGGCGTCAGGCCTGGCTCCGCCACTGTGACTTCGCAGAGCCCTTCAAAGCGACCTTCGTGAATGCCCCCTTCGATGGTTCTGCCCTTTTTGGCAAAACAGTTCGCGAAACGCTGGTCCAGAGCGAAAAGGACGGGAAGACGCTGTCTGCCGTCGGAGTCCGCTTCTCAGCACCCCAGAGGTCCTTCTCGAAGAACCAAAAGGGACAGAAGAAGATGTGGTTCCGGAAATCGCAGCAATCCCAACCTGCTCCGGACAACCAGTCCTTCTGTGGCAGAGGAGGACAGGGAGGTCGCCATCCTAGAGGCAGAGGGGCTCCTAGGAACTTTGGGTCCAGAGAACCTTTCTCTGACAGACCCACGCAGCAACCCTGAAGGGTTGCCCGGCCGCCCATCTCTGGAGGCGGTCGGGGGGCGGTTTTCGAAGCACCTGACAACATGGGAGTCAATCACGTCAGACCGTTGGGTGCTTCGGGTGATATCCAGAGGCTATTCAATCCCCTTTCACAAAATTCCCAGATCCCGAAGCCTCCCCGATGTACCACCCGATCAAAGGGAGGCAGCAGCTATCGAGATCGCGCAGCTGCTAACAAAAAGAGCCATCCAGCACGTCCCCCGAGATCAGACCGGATCAGGGTTTTACTCCAGGTTCTTTTTGGTGCCAAAGAAGACGGGGGACTTAAGACCGATTCTAGACCTGTCACAACTGAACCTGTCTGTAACCAAGCAAAAATTCCGGATGGTCACCTTACAATCTATCCTCCCCCTTTTGCGGGAGAACGACTGGATGTGCTCCATAGACCTCAAGGACGCGTACTACCACATTCTCATGGACAGACGGTCCAGGAGGTTCCTTCGCTTCCAGCTGGGAGCCAGTCAGTACCATTTCAGGGTCCTTCCCTTTGGTCTCACCTCTGCCCCCAGGGTGTTTACCAAAGTACTAGCAGTGGTAGCGGCCCACCTGAGACTCCAGGGAATTCAGGTGTTTCCATACCTGGACGACTGGCTCCTCACGGCGTCATCAAGGCATCTGCTGTGCTCAGCCAGGGACTATTTCCTTCACATAGCCCCTCGGCTGGGCATCACCATAAACAAAGAGAATTCTTTACTGGATCCCACACAGCTTATAGACTTTATAGGAGGAAGATTGGACACAAGAAAAATGCGGGCATTCCTCATCCCGGATCGACTGTCCAACCTGAGGTGTCATGTCGCGGCCATCTTACGACCTGCTCCGACGGCAGCTTCGGTCCTGAGGGCCCTAGTTCAATGGCGGCAGCCATTCCGCTTCTTCATGCTCGACTTCACATGCAGATTCTTCAATGGACCCTCCAGGTCCAATGGTCCCCGCTCTACTTCCCTCTCAGCAGCCCGATAGCTATCAGCAAGGCATGCAGAGCTCCCTTCTTTGGTGGCTCCAGTCAACGGATCTCCTAACAGGGAGACCTTTCTGTGCTGCTTTCCCCCTGGCCACGGTGACCACGGACGCTTCTCGCCTCAGGTGGGGGGGACATTCAGCGGGAAAAATTGTCCAAGGCACGTGGAACAGTTCAGAGACTTCACTGCATATAAATGTCCTGGAGATGAGGGCGGTGCTATTAGCGTTGCAGGCACTACACAGCCTTCTCCCTGCAGGGACTATTGCTATCCAGACGGACAACATGTCAGTAGTCTGGTACGTCAACAAACGGGGGGAACCAGGTCCTATCCCCTTTGTCGAGAGGCCATGAGAGTCTGGTAATGGGCAATCTCCACCAATCGCTTTCTTGTGGCAACGCACATTCCGGGAAGGTCCAACATCCTTGCGGACAAGCTCAGTCGCACCATTCTTTCCCCTCACGAATGGTCTCTCAACACTCTAGTAGGGGGCAACCCTGTAGCGATCTTTTTGCTTCTCCCTCAAACGCCAAATGCGACAGTTTCTTCGCTCTATTTCCCCCATTCGGGGAATCCCCGAGAGACGCCCTGGTGCATGCTTGGCCTCCCGGTCTCCTTTACGCTTACCCTCCACTGCCTCTAATGCAGAAACTTTTGCAGAAAGCCAACAGCTTGGGGAGCAAAATGATTCTCATTGCCCCGTTCTGGCCTCGTCAACCTTGGTTCCCCCTTTGTGTGGTCTCACAGAGTGAATCCTCCTTGGATTCTAGGTCCGATCCCGGATCTCATCTCCCATCCTCAAGGGCTTCCAATTCCGAACCTTCACACCCTGAAATTGACAGCCTGGCTGCTCCAATTCCATCCCTGATAAGGACTCCCGGTATCTCGTCACCAGTGAAAGCCATCTTAGTGGCGGCCCATAAACCTTCCACTAGGAAGGTTTATCGAAGCAAATGGAAGAGGTTTGCTATTTGGGCAGAACATAATGACATTGAGCCCTTTGCTGCACCACTTTCGGTACTGGACTTCTTGACAGACCTTTTTCAGCAAGGAGCAAGCTCTTCCACGGTAAAGGTACAGATGGCAGCTATTTCCCATTACCATGTGGGTCTTAACTCAACACCTCTCATGGCTGCGAAAATTTGCAAAACCTTCCTCAAAGGTGCATTTCTCTTGAGGCCTCCAGTTAAGGAAGCTATACCACCTTGGGATTTATCTCTAGTTCTGCAGGCCCTAACCGCTCCCCCCTTTGAGCCTGCAGCCTCTGTGGATTTAAAATACCTTTCCTGGAAAACTGCCTTCTTAGTAGCCATTACATCAGCTAGAAGAGTTTCTGAACTCCAGGCTTTGTGCGTCAAACCACCGTATCTTTCCTTTTTTCCGGATAGGGTTTTCCTCAGGACCAATCCTTCCTTTCTACCGAAGGTCTCTTCAGAATCCAATATCAACCAATCGATTAACTTGCCAGTTTTTTTCCCCAACTATAAAAACAAAGGAGAATATAAATTACATTCTTTAGATGTTCACAGGCAGCTGCGCTTCTATATTCACAGAACAGCTGGTCATAGGAAATCCGATCAACTGTTCGTCTCCTTTGCAAAATTCGCACTGGGTAAGGCAGTCTCTAAGGTTACCCTGTCGAAGTGGATTTCTAACTGTATCTTGCAGGCTTATAACACCTCAGGAAGGCCAGCTCCTCAGAGAATTACAGCGCATTCTACCAGGGCAGTATCCACGTCTGCTGCTTTTAAATCTAGAGTGCCTTTAGATGATATCTGTGCAGCAGCCACTTGGACCTCATCTCATACTTTCATCTCGCATTATAAAGTGGATGTTGTTTCCAGAGGGAGAGCATCCTTTGGCTCTGTGGTGCTCCGGAACATCCTTCCATGACGGCCGCCCAAGGTTTAGGTAGCTGGGGACTCTGTCCCACAGGTTGCAGACAAATAAAGTCTGCCTACTTCAGATTAAGAAGTTATGTACTCACCATAACGTTCCATCTGAGTAGGTGACTTCATTTGGATGCAACCATCCCCCCCTCCATCCCCCTGACCTTATTAGCAATATTAGTTCTGGTTTCCCAGGAATCTGGTATACAGGGCAAACTCAATCTGAGGTCAGTCAGGGCTTGGCAAGGGGTTATGGGTAGAGGGAGGAGCTAGGAGCTCAGATCCTAAAGCTTTTGAACTGCCGGCTCGGATCCGATGTCGGATCCGATACCCACAGGTTGCATCCAAATGAAGTCACCTACTCAGATGGAATGTTATGGTGAGTACATAACTTCTTATTTACACCTGTGCTACATCCTTATGTTGATTGTTTTGTAAAGACTTGTGAAAGAGATTTCTATAACTATTATGCTGAACCTATACATAGTTCCTTGTTTTTTAACACTAGCAAAGAACAATGGGATTCGATACATTCTTTAGTTAAGAACCCAGACCTAATCATTAAGCCAGCGGACAAGGGAGGGGGGATAGTCCTATTGAATACCGAGGATTACATATGTAATATGAACATGTTACTAGAAGATACTGACACATATAGACTGATAGATCAAGCAACAGTGGAAAAATTGATCTATGAGGTACACGATGAACTATATGATCTAATGATGTGTTGACAGATTGATCATGATTTTTATCTGTTTCTCTTGGTTGAGCATCCCCTTATACCATACATAAAGGGACTTCCCAAGATACATAAAGGCATTTTGCCACCACCTCTGCATCCCATAGTTGTAGGAAATGGATGGGTCACTGAGAACATCTCTATATATATAGAGAAAAAGCTGAGACCCCTAGTATCAGATATACCTACGGTTCTAAAGGATACTTATCAACTTTTGGAAGACCTAAAAAAGTTAGACAATGAAATATCAGAGTCATGTCTATTAGTCACCTTAGATGTAAAAAATCTTTTCACATCTATTCCCAATACTTATGGGCTGGAAGCTATTAGAAGTATACTAAATCATAGCCACAAATTCAGTTGTAATGAACAGATTCTCTTGACTGCCTTGTTAGAACTGGTGTTAACCAACAATGTACTTATGTTCAGTGATTGTTTTTACTTACAGCAGTGGGGAGTAGCCATGGGCACTCCCTGCACAAACACTTATGCGAATTTGGTAGTGCATAGTTGGGAAACTTCTTCGTTGTTCACTAATGAATATTTTTGTAAGGTCTTATTGTATAGGAGATTTGTTGATGATATCCTTATGGTTTGGAAAGGCACGGCGGAGGAATTAATAACATTTGTTCTTGAATTAGAATCTACAACAGACTTATTTAGGTTTACTACAGAGTATTCACATACTCATGTTACTTTCCTGGACATCACCATAATGAAAGATGGGAGAGGTAGTTTAAATACATCACTTTTTAGGAAACCATGCTGGAAAAACACACTATTACAGTTTGACAGCATGCATCCTAGGTTTGTATTTAGGAACATAGTTAAGAGTCAGTTTACAAGGATTAGTAAACTTTGTCAAGAACCTGAGATGCGGCGAGAACAATATAACATGGTAGAAAAACTTTTTTTAGATAGGGGATATGATGCAGAGATGATACATAAGGTAAATAATTCTTTTACACCATTAGATGGTTCCTCTGACGCTGAACACTTTAACTCTAGATTTCCAAAGCAACATTATAAAGGCTTTGACAAATCACAAATTTGTTTTCACACCAATTTTACCAGTGATAATAGTTATATCACTGGTATAATTTCAAGGAATTGGCATATATTGACAGTTGACAATGACATCAAAAACTTAATAGGCCAGAGACCTGTCTTTGTATACAGGAATAGTAAAAACTTAAAAAGGATATTATGCACTGAACATAAGAAGCTAACAGTGAAAGGAATCAACATGACCAGCAAGAAATTAGGTACATATCCTTGTGGTAGGTGCAGCATGTGTACCTGGATTTCAGATCAACAAGATTTTGTACATCCTCACTTAGACTATAGGTTTTAACCCAGGTTTTCAGCCACCTGTGATAAGAATGTGATTTATTTGGCCAACTGTGAGTCATGTCAAGCTTTTTATATAGGCATGACCACCAGACGGTTGAGGGATAGAATACATGACCACCTCTATGAAATCAAGAAATCTGATTTAAAGAATGCTTTGGCCAAACATGTTCTAGATCATCCGGGACACAAGTTTGGCTTTAAAGTACTGCAGAAAAGACTCCCCAATATAAGGAAGGGAGATAACTTCAATGATTTAGAGAGCATAGAGCTGGGTTGGATACTGAAACTTAAGGCACATCATCCCCCGGGACTTAATCTATATGTTAGCATTAGGTCATCTCTGAAGGCACGTAAATTTAAATGAAGAATGTTGTATATATCCTTCCCCTCTGAAACTTAAGATACTGGTGATAAATCCGTTCTCCCTTGAGAACTATGAGAGAGGGGGTGAGATGAAAACTTTAATTAGTCGTTATAATACCTTTCACGGATCAGCCACACTGAAATTTTCAGCAAAGAAAGCTTCAAGATAGTAATAGGCTATATCAGTGATCTAGGTTTCACACTGTTTAATATTCTTCTTTTCCTTAGCTCTACTTTCGTACATCTATAGATGGAAATAATATTATGAATGAACCAGTTATACGCTAAGAGAGGATCTTTATATATACATATGCTTTATGTTGATAAGATATGTATTACATTATATATGGAGAACACTGATATTAATATGTCTCTCTATTAATTATTTATACACAAGATGAATTGTTTTTTGATATGCCTTAAGAATGAGCTACATTGACTTTAGGATGATAGTAATTTTGGATAAGCTGTTTTATGTTTGGAACAGATCTGGTATTTGTCATCTATTTTATCATTAGGGATTATATTGGTTTTAGCTATAACATTTGTTCTTGTATAAAAATTTTTTATAATAAATGTCTGTTAAGTATAATGGGTTTTATAAATTATACACTGATATCGATTGATTCTTGAGCTTAAATTTAGAGTTATGTTTCAACCTAAGAAGATGTTAACTACATGTTTATGATTCTGCAACAGTTTCATTTTATATCTACATGTTTAAATACATCTGTTTAAGTAGGTTGAACTATTTAATTAGTTAATTGATTGTTTAGAGTTGAAGTGAACACACCCTATTTTGTATATAAAGGAACAATGATGTTGTATACATTAGATCTGAAGAAGCGTGCCTTTTAGCTGCACGTGAAAGCGCTTATCGTTTTACAATAAAATCCTTGATTTTATCGTGGTGGTCTGCCTTCAGTGTAATTTTACTATCTCTATTTACTTTGCTGGATAGTTTCGCTACCTAGTTTTCGTGTGTGTGACTGTTTTTCCCAATTTCTACTCACCTCCCCTTTACCTGTATGGTAACTCTTATTACCATTGTAGGTAACAGGCCTCCTTCCCTTCCTTTTAGCTTTGGTAGTCTTAGATACCATTGTTGGTATCCTCCTCCCCTTTCATCCCTTTACCCGTTGGGTAATTTTCTATACCATTGTTGGTATATCCAAAAAAAAAAAAAAAAAAAAAAAAACATACAACAGCTCTTTCCTTTCCTTTCTTTGGGCATGTCGTGTGTGTGTGTGTGTGTGAGTGACTTGACTAATTTTTTGATATGGCAGAGAAACAAAAGGGGACATCTGGTTTCCAGCGGTTTCAGAACTGTGGCAGAAAGATGCCCAATTCAGATGGGCATCTTTCTTGCGTGTACTGTCTGGGTGCCCCTCACTTGTGCATAACTTGTAATATTTGTCAGAGCTTTAGCACCCTTACTTTAGCAGAGAGGTGCAATAAGCTTATTTTAATATTCTTGTTGAAGTCTCCCTTTGGTGAAGCCCTATCTAAGGCAGAGATTTCAAAATCTCCAAAGCCTGATGTAAATTAAAGAAACCACTCTGTGCCGACCTCCCCTATAGGGGCAACATGGTGGTCAAAATTTAGGTTGTTATCAACCTGGGTGCCCAAGTCCCTCATGACTGACTGAGTGCTTAGTAAATTGTTATTAATGTGATAATTAGTGGGGAACGCCATTTTCCCCAAAGGGGATAATGATGCATTTCTTGGCATTCAGTTTGAGGCCATGCTTCTGACACCAGCCATTAGTTTGGGTAAGGCCCTGTTGGAGGATGTTCACATCACTAGGGGAATTTCTGACGGTGCCAGCTTACAGTCATCTGCAAACTTGGTCAGCCACAGACCACTGGTTTTGGCTTGCACATCAGAAGAGTATTTCCCAAACAGTAGAGGCCCCAAAACCAATACTTGTACGCCAATTGTTACAGGTCTACTATTAGAGGTGGTTTCCCCTATTTTGACTGAGTAGGTTCTGTCAGTGAGCCAGTTAGCTAGCCATCTAGTAACATATGGGTTGATGCTTAGCTGGGAGAGTTTATCTATTATGCCCAAGTGGAGAATAGTGTCAAAGGCTTTGGCTAGGTCAAGGTAGGTGGTGTGCACTGTCTTCCCCTTATCCATTGCTTTGGTGACTGTTTTAAAGAAGGCAACAAGTGCAACAGGCATGATCTCCTTTTGACAATACCAGACTGTGTTGGGATCAAGAGTCTGGAGGTTGAAATTGCCCTTGTTTATAAGGTCCATGATAGTGTGTTCCATGGCCTTGCAGATCAGGCTAGTTAGGCTGATGGGCCTATAATTGCCTGGGTTGGTGGACGCTCCACCTTTGTGTAGAGGGATGACTGTGGCTGTCCTCCATTCTGCTGGGACAAAGTCATTGTACAGCCTTTGGTTGAATAGGGTGCCTAGTGGTGCTGAGAGCTGTTGCCTAAGTTCATGTAGGACACTGCCAGTGATGTTGTAAGGTCCCATGGAGGCTGTACTTTTTTCCTTTGAGAGGGCATTAATGACCTGCTTCCTGGTGATGAGGGGAGGGGGGCAGATGCTGGGGATGTCTTGGTTTACTGATGGGGGGGACCTCAAGTTTTTATCTTGGAAGACCCTCTTCCAAGTAGCTATCACGTCTGCTAGGAGAACTTCAGAGTTACAGGCTTTATGTGTGAATTATCCATATATCATTTTCCAGAAAGAAAGAGTATCAACCGATCCCACCTTCCTTCCCAAAGTGTTATCAGAGTCCAATGTCAACCAGACCATAGACTTACCAGTCTTTTTCCCAAATTTTACAAACAAAGGAGAGTACTGCTTGCACTTGTTGGACGTCCACAGACAATTACGTTTTTACTTGGACAGAATGAAATCCTCTAGAAAATCAGACCAACTGTTTCTATCATTTTCAGGTCCCATATTGGGCAAACCTGTATCAAAGGTCACCTTGTTGAAATGGCTGAGACTGCATTACCTTTATATAGAACCAAAATAAACTCAAACTGTCAACTACAATTAGAGCTCATTCTACAAGTTCTGTTTCCACTTCAGCAGTCTTCCATTCCAGGCCTTCTATCGAAGACATATGTGCAGCTGCAACTTGGGCTACCCCACATTCCTTTATCACTTATTACAAATTAGACATCGTCTCCAGAGGAAGAGCATCCTTTGGCTCTGTGGTATTCAGGAATATCCTTCCTTAGGGCCTCCCAGGATCTAAAGTAGCTGGGGACTGTCCTATCAGCAAGAATGAATGAAGATTGACAACATCAGATAAAGAAGTTATGTTCTTACCATAATGTTCCATCTGTGTTGTCGATCTTCATTCATTCTTGACATCCCACCCTCCTACCCCATCCTAAATACTCCTGGACGTTTGGACGTTTGGATCTAGTCCTGGAATATTATAGGGTTATACCTTAGACAGGGTTTCTGTATTTTCTTAACTACTAGGCAAACTCGATCTAAGGTAAAGGGAAGAGTGGCATTGGGGGTAGAGCCTTAGCTTGAGATCATTTTGTTAGCGCAAACTATGTATAACAGCCAAGTCAGTTCTGAGAGGTCGGAACCGAACCCATCAGTCAAGAATGAATGAAGATCGACAACACAGATGGAACGTTATGGTAAAAACATAACTTATTTTTATAAATTATGTCTATAGTAGCTAAAAAAATGGCAAAGGCATTACCAAAATTGATAGATATGGATCAATGTGGTTTTGTGGAGGGGAGGCAAACATTTGACAGCATCAATAAAACAGTGATGACCCAGAGGGAAGCAGAAAAAATACCACTGTTGTTGGTGGGCTTTGATGCAGAAAATGCATTCAACATAGTAAGCTGGGAATTCATGAGTAGGGCAATGGAAGCTTTTGCATTTCCTTATACAATAATAAGGTAAATTAGGAGGATATGAGGGATCAGAACAAGAACTAAAGTGGAAGGGTTTCTCTTTTTCCTTTGTGATTCATCATTCATCTTCAGATGAAGGCAGTTGGCTGGAGGAATTTTGTACCTTGTGTTGCGAGTGTGATTTACAGATTCCTTCATATATCTATGAAGTTGTTAGCTTTTTCCCTTCATTGCTGACTACTTTTACATGGAGGTAATCTGTCTTCAAATTCAAACAGTTAATTGTGAGAGTTCTAAGCATTCTTGAGGGAAGTGCAAAGTTCAAAGGTAAAATGGCAAGCAATTCAATGAAAAAATGAAGTTTGAAATTATTATTTTCTTTTTGTTATTTATTTAACATTTGTTAACCATGAAAGTCCGACTTGGAACAAAGCCAGTTTTCAGCGGAGGCACGGGGAGAAAAGCAGCAGACCCATGTCTTTGAATATGGGAGGAAACCAGAGCACCCAGAAGAAACCCGCACGAACGTAGGGAGGACAAGCCCACACACAAGGCACTCCAGCCGAGAATCAAACCAGGGAACCTCTTGCTGTGAAGTGACAACGCTACCACTGCACCATCCATGGGAAGTGAATAACAGATAGTAGCCTCCCCATCAACCTTTTTTTAACCTACCCTTCAACTTTAATGCATTTAATAGAACAGTGTAGAATTTAGTTTTATTTAAGGGTAGCCAATGCAGTTTTGCTTAGGGCTAAAAGTTATTGTTTTCTGAAAGCAAGCAAGCTATTTTTCACATTTGAAAGGGGGTTAGAGATCAGAAAAGAGCAGACAGCAATCAGTGTAAATCAGAACATAGGCTGTAACACTCGCTGTACCATAGGTAACTTTCTTATTAGTTTGGCTTTGATTGCAGTTGCTGATTTGGGCAATTATCTCTGTTTGAAGGTGTAAAACTCATTTGTTGAAAATGTACGTAGTTTGTATGTTTATTCTAAGTCCAAGTACTGTCCCATGGCACCTTAGTACTTAAATCCGAGTGCTGTCTGAGCACTAGGAATTGTATACAGTTACACCCGAGTGCCTTCCACAAGCGCGAGTAACTATACAGTTATATTGTAGCTGCACTGTTAAAAACTAAGTTGAAAAAGTACCTGAACTTTGTCAGCTACCTTCTCAGCTTAGTTTTCAGTGTGGAGTAACATGCTCCTCATGTTTGATTTTTTTGAGAAAATCGGCTTGCCATGCACTGTGCATCTACCTGTGATCACAACAAGTTGATTTTGTACGTTTTATTTATTTAACATTTGTTTACCGGGAAAGTCCGACTTGGAACAAGGCCAATTTTCAGCAGAGGCCCAGGGAGAAATGCTCCAGATGCATGTCTTTGTAGCGTGGGCGGAAACTGGAGTACTCAAAAACCCATACGAATGCAGAGAGGACATGCAGACCTCCTCACAGAAGGCACTCTAGCGCAGAATCAAACCGGAGAACCTCTTGCTGTGAGGTGACAACACTACCGCTGCACCACTGCGCCATCCAATATGTGTTGCGTGAAGTAAGTGGTGGCGGTCAATCGGATTCTTGCTATCCAAGCAATCACTTGCCTAACACCTCTACCCCCAGACCTAAGTTTTCTTTGTTTTGTCACAATAGAGGGTCCTGCAGTAGCACATCCCTTTATTTTTTCTGAGATTTGCAGAATTTCCCCTACATTGCTACAGGATCCTTCTATTTATTTTGTCAGAACATTTCTATACGCCTGTTCACTAGACTGCAGATACTTCCAAAAGTTACACTCTGAGAAGATGGCAGTGGAGTGAAACCCTGAAAGTAAAACAGGTACACTACAGCTGCAAGGGAGATCTATTTTTGAATGGGAAGTCTACTAGCAGGTATATGTATGAGACTGTGAGAGAGATTGATCTTGTTAGTATTTTACACTCACTAAGCAGCTGTTTAATGAGTGTAAAAAATAAGTAAAATGGAAAAAAGTGTGTCTGTGTGTATGTCTGTTTCTGTTTGGGTGTGTGAGTGAATGCGTGTATGAAAGCAGATGAGACTGTATGCGTACGAGACAAGAGTGAGCGAGTGATCCCCTGGCAGCAGAGAGGTTTGTGCATACCTCTCCACCTCTTACAACAAGAAATCTGGACAAAACTATAAATAATGGAGGGTCAGAGGGTTTGTGGCTACCTCTCAGCCTCATACAGCAAGAAATCTGGATAAAACTATAAATAATGGGAGGACGAAGGGTTATACCTCTCAGCCTCTTACAATCCATAAATCTGAACAAAACTATAAATAATGGGGGAACAAAGGGTTTGTGCATGCCTCTTAGCCTTTTACACCAAGAAATTTGAACAAAACTATACATAAAGTACAGACAAAGGGTTCATGTTCATTACTGGCAAATTATTAAACACTCAAGGTTGAAAGTAATGGCAAACATTTCAGTTTCAGACTTCATACTCTTCAGAAAATTAATGGTTATGCAAAACCTTTTTCAGTTCAGTGCCCTGCCTAACTGCAGACATTTTCTGTTGTAATGGTTTTGGCATGTTGGTTCCTCTTTTCGTTCTCTGATTGGCTCCCAAATAATACTGCGGTGGTGGTGCTGCGGTAGCGTTGTCGCCTCACAGTAAGACCCTGTCCGGTTCGATTCTCAGCTAGAGCGCCTTCATGGAGACATGCGTGAATGGGCGTACCTTCATTGAAGGTTGTGCGTCAGGGCTGGCAACTCAGCATGTAAAAATCAACTGCCAATCATTAGCGGACCGGAGTTCCGCTGTGGCGACCCCTAACTGGCAAAAGCCGAAAGACACATACATACAATTGGCTCCCAAATAATAATTACAGTCAGTCAGCAAGGAGAAAGAAAGGGAGCCAATCAGAGAAAGATTTTGACATTAAGCAGCCAGTCGTGATGCTTAGTAAAAATTTCTCGTGAGTCAAGCAGAAAATATGATTTTCATTTTATCTAAATAGTTCAAACTGCTGTAACGAGGACATATGCAAAATGGAGCTGATGCCCCTGGCACAAACTGTTAGAAGGTAAAATCAGCAGATACTGATGTTGACAGAGTGCCCAACAGGAATTAATTTATGACGCTAGTAGACCATTGCGGCTTCATAAATGACTGCTGAATACTTGTATTTGCATTTTATGCTACAGTGCTGATTACACTATCAACCTGAAAACCTTATTTTAGGTAATTTGAAGCTTGTTGAATTTTGTATAAGAGCCAGAAGTGACAAATGGCATGCTGTACTGTGTAACAGAGAGAAGTTTTGTTTTTTTTAGTGATGTATCTGGTTTCACAGTATATTTGTATCAGGGGTACACAGCACACTTGTTCCGCCACTCTTCAGAGAGTATACTGGATATCTGATAGGACTATAGCTTGTAATAAGTGCATGCCAGAGACACCATGCATGTGAGCTTTGGTGTCTGAAAAGCCTGCCTGCATTTTAGCGATACTTAGCACTTATTCACTGTTCTCATAATTCCCTACCCCCCCACCCCATGTGTGAGATGTATTGAGTGGTGTAACCGATACTGTTAATTAAAAGCACGTCTTGTATGTTTCTAGGAGTTGGGCTTTTGATAAGGTGAGACAGCTGTGATTCATGACGTGTGTGCAGCTAATGACTAGGCTGTTGGGAGAGCTGAGCTGGTATTTAGTTGTGTGCCACCAGTGACTGTATGTACACACACAAGATGTAGCACGACTGAAATAGCCAAGTCATCAGACACGGTTTTCCCATAAGCCTGTCAGAAATTAGACAGCATTTTGCGATCAATTTAGCTTTATTCAATATGTTTCTCTGCTGCGTTAACCTAATTATTACAAGGAAATATGAAATTCATAAATAAAAAACTTTAAAGAAGTAAACTAAAATATTTCTCTGTGCATTAATTTTCTTCATTTACTTTTTGTATGATTCATAATGTATATGCATAGTCATGACAGTGCCATAGGATGTGCATTAACAACGCCTTCTATCATGTGTCCCGCAAGGCAGCTTCTGTTTAATGATTTATTTAGTATGTATTCTATCAAGGAGGTGACATTTTCAAAATGGTGACTTGCTTTTTTTAATTGATAGCTATCAGCCTCTAATGTTCTTTCTAGAATACTTTGTAATTTAGTCTGTCCACCTCTCCTGCTTTATATGTTGACAGTTTTTCCCTGAAACTGGCCCATTCTTCCTCGAAATAATATAACTGTATTTCTGCCCTTGATTATTTTTAACAATTTGTGCATTCGCTCTGGCAGGTGGTCTTCCTGACTCCTAACACATTTACATGCCTCTTATTAATAATCTAATATCCACAATACACAGTTTCGTCTGATTACAAATTAAAAGTTATGGAATGCCTGCAAAGGTTTATGGCTGTAAGTGCTTGGCAATATATCCATGTTAATATTTAAATTCCTGGTGCAGCCATAAAAAAAAAAGTCTAAATATGTTTGCCTATCCCTGTCTGCAGCACAAACCTTAAACAGACCACAGACATCTGTGCTTCCGTGTATGTGCATGTGTTTATGGACACCCATTTTCCACAGCCCATCACAAAAAGTCCTCACCACCATGAGTTCAAACAACTCCTAAAGAACTACCTAGCCAAACACTGGATTTGTTCCTGCTATTCACCAGGCTAATTCTTCCTTCCTCCTTTACTTTACCTTATCCTCTACTATACTCCCTCCATCTCTCTGCAATCACTGCAGTCTTATACTGCAGATATATCTGGAATAGTAAATAACTCCCTGTCATTATTTCACTGATGATATATGTACATACAGTCTCTGAATATATATTGTGCACACTGTCTTTTATATACTGTTTACACAATTGTTTGTGTTGTGTTTTAACTACTGTATTATTATGAAAGTATTATGTTGCTGCTTGTGGAGCTTTTCTCCCCGGGCCTCCGCTGAAAATGGGCTTCTGGCCCAGTCAGACACTACCCAGTTAACAAATGTAATAAAAAATATTTGTGTGTAGGCTCCCTACTGAAATGTTAGAACTTGAAATGCCGGGAATTGATACTTGAGGGAGGGAGGGGGACAAAACTGCAGGAGAAGAGCGAATCTTAAATGTTGCTCGTTTCTAAAATTATTTTTTGCAAATTCCCCTTTAGTTCCTGATGTGGGGGGCAAGCCCCTCACACCTCCAAACTTTCTGAGATCACAATACCTTGGAAAAAAGGAAATGTTCAATGAAATGGCAATCTCAGACTTAGTATATGTACTTCCATTTCTTTTTTTTGTCAATTCAGACTCCATGTTTTTGACTTGCTGTAGAGGGTCCCGAAATTTCAAATGATTGACATGTGAGCATGTGTGTGCATGTGTTTCAAGAATAAAGGGGGTGAATGTTTAAGAATCGGCATAAACTGGTGAGCGTAACACACTAGTCATGTAAGTCCTTTATTGAATGCTGAGATGTTCTGCAGTGCAGTTGTGATATCTTGAGAGAATGGCAAAGGTCAGCATAAGGTAAATGTTCACTCTGTTTTTATATAGTGCTTGGCTTAAATGCTATAACAGAAAATGAATTGCTTGATTGAGGAATTAAAACCCGGTTTCCTGAAATTATTAAATCCTCAGAAAGTTGCAAAATTTAAGAAGCAACAGACTTTTCACTGAGTCTAGGAAGTTAGGAAGTCACAAAAGGCGGTCCATTTCAGACTTTAAGAAAAATATGAAAGTAAGTGAACTAAATCCAATGATAACCTAAAATAAATCATGAATGAGGTTAAGGAAACAAAGGTGAAGGCAGAGTTATGGTATATGAATATTAACGCTACAAAACAGAAAATAAAATCTTATAGCTCAGCAAGGTGACAGGTGGAAATGAAGCAGGTATCTATAAGCAGTTTATTTAATGACAAAAATCAGCTTCTTAATAGTTATAAGTGCTTTTGCTTTGGTATAAACTTGGAACTATATAGCCTTCTGAAACAGACAAGAATTAGTAACATGTAGTGCTATTGTATTTACCTGTACAAATCATATTATACTGTAAATACTACAACTAGGCATACCTCTCAACCTCTTAACACAAGAAATCTGGACAAGGCCTGACATAATGGGGAGACAAACGCCCAGAACTATGGACACATTTTAAATATTGCTCTTCTAAATTTAGAAAGTTGCTAGAGTAACAGGATTTCTGTTAGTATGCATTCTGTGAAGATTATGAAGTCTGAAACTCAAATACATGTCATTTTGTTTAGTGACTTTAATCCTTAGATCATTCCAGTGATTTGTCAGGAAAAAAAATAAAAAGCACAAGTTTTATGATGAACAGACTAAACATGCGAGACAAAAATCTGGACATCTGCAAAAATCTGTACAGTTGAGAGGTATGTTAGGTTTTTATTCTTTCTCATTATGAGTTAATTTGCCTCAGCTTACATAGACTGTTTAGTTGTGTAGAATTTTAGTATGCGTTTAGCCCAGTGGAGATGACTTACTAAGAATAGTTTATTCCAGTTTTCCTTGATAATGTTAACTACCTCTATATTGATAATCATTTTTTTTTATTTTATTTCTGCATGATCTACAGTCTTATTCACTTTGAGTCTCCTTTGAAAGTGGTTCTGCTTCACGGGATGTAACTAGTTATCAATCTACATTAAAGGAAAACATAAAATAATATGGGAAATAGAAAATGAGACAGAGCAAAAAAACATGTGTTGATTAGACAGTTTTCAAGATCCATGGTGAAACCAAACCATGTAAACTAAACAGATGACTTTTAGGGCATTATAGATGCAGAAAACTGAGTTGTAAAAAGAAGGAAGGGTTTTTGGTTAAGAAGGTGCATCCATAGCACTGTGTACAAAGTGCATTCAGTTTCCTTGTGGCTATTGTGTTGTAGCTGCGTTATATACAATACACATATAGTCACTTGGTGACCATTATGATGCAGATTTGGTGACTATTGTAAAAGATGCTTTTTTAATTATATTTTTTAGTTAGGTTTGCTCATTGCATCAGGACTGTAATGAATGTCTACTCAACAGGTTAGTGCAGCAATCTTTTCTGAGCATCCAGAACGTTGCAGTAATGAAATGCAACTCATTATCACATTATTCATTTGCAATATGTGTAGTTACAGTATAGCACTAAGTCATTATCACTTATCAGGTAAAACTCCCAGTAGCTGCCACTGTTGTTTACTTTACTAAAAGTTATCACATTGATGAATGTACATGACAGATTCTGGTTTCTGTCTATGTGGAGTCAAGCTCAAGTCCCCCCCCCCCCATTTCTTACTTTCAGTTTTACCATTTTCTCATATTGCAAGATACAGATGAAGGTATCCATTGGGGTTACATGGTCCATATTTTTGTGAACCACTCTCCCTCCCCTCTGGTAAAGTAAATGTAAGTAGGTCAGGGCAAGGAACATTACATTACCCCCCCCCCCTTGATTCCTTGTCCATTTCTGAATTGACACTTAAAGGGAAAGGGCAGAGGTAAGGCAGACTGATGACATTGAGGAAGGTCATGAGACAATGGTGGTATCAGCAGTCTGAGTGGGTAGCCAGCACAAGTATGGGACACATCAGATGCCCTTGAGTGCCACTGAAGTCCCATGCCTGTCCTGGATTCTTTAGTGGAGTGCCAGTCCTTACCCTGCTTTTTCTCTTTACGTGTCCCCTTTCTGTAGCCCTTTGTCAGTATCCATTCAGAAGTATGTTGTTTATGGCAAGAATGTGTATGTTTACAGTGATATGTGCCTATTGCCAATCTGATAGTGTGTATGAGTTGCTGTTTTCCTGGTTGTTAGGTATGTACCCCTGCATCATCTTTGCAAATGAACCTTAGCACAAGAATAATGCCTATGTGGATAGCAGTGATGGTTCGAACAGGAAAATGAGGTAATGCATATTATACACATATATATGTAGTAGTAATGCAATAAAAACTTCAAACAACATCAGTAACTGACTTGCATTTCTTCCCTGTGCAGGTACTTCTACCTTGTGACAGTGACATGGCTTCAAGAGTAGGGGAATGACTACTGAGAGTGTGGGTGTGTGGCCATTCCTACATTCACTGGGCTGCCTCCATGCTTCCAGAAATGGCATTTACTACAACTTGAGCTTCTCTACATCTAGCGTGAAGGTACACTGGATTGCAAGAAGAGGTATGCATTGGGGTGGACTCATGCAGTTGTTGGAAAATAAGTGTTTCATCTACCCTGAGCCTGACATTTTTGCTCATCCACTTGGAGAGCTGAGGTTTCAAATCAAGGAGATTTTTAAATGCATGCAGTCATGGTGGCCACATTGTCATTTTGTGTGGTCTGACATATGTTCTTCGCCAGAACTGGAGACTTGCAAACAGTGAATGGGCAGTGCACAAGGCTAGACAGTTACAGAATGGGTTAATGTGTGGATTGATGCACAGGGTCAGTGGATCAACAGTCAGCCATAACAACATCACTGCAGAAGATGATCACCTTTTCAGAAGTGACGCAGTTCACCTAAATGAAGGTTGCATTGAACAGATCTTGAATGATCTGCACAATGGCATGATGGCAGCAATGCATTACATACTGGCAACATGCACCTAGTGACAAAAGATGGAAAACAACCATGACCAAGCAGGAGCAGTATGGTAAGTGCAAGTCTGTTATATTTCTAAAAACCTTTTTCACTACTTTAGAACACAGTAAAAGAATTGTAATTGTACCTCTATTAGGGAACATGTCAGCATGCTAAGTAATACCTCATTTGAAGACCGTATTACTACTTAAAACATGGTAAAAGAACTATGTCTGTATGCTGTACACATATACGGATATCACAGTTTGTTTAGGACCTAGGTTATGGAAATTTTTTTTTTTCATATTTTAGTAAATAACTTTGCTAGGGAGCATGCCATTGTGCTAAATAATACCGCATTTTGAAGACAGTGTTAGTACTTACAACATGGTAAAAGAACTGTGCCCATGGACAGTACACATGTACAGATATCACAATTTGTTTAGGACTTAGGTTATGAAAATGATGACATTTTTTTCATGTTTTGGTATATAACTTTGCTAGGGAGCTTGTTAACATGCTAAGTAATACCTCAGTTTGAAGTCAGTACATACAATATGGTAAAAGAACTGTTGATGTTCATCGTGCATACAGCTGCAGTCATCACAAGTGGGTTGTCCTGCCGTCAGGCAGGGAGGTCTGAAGACGTCATGAGAAGAGGGAGATTTCTTGACTGTCTGAGTATCAGTAACAAAGGGGGCTTTGGTATCGTCAGGTAAGTTTTGGGCCAACACACCACCAGCCTCGGGTACCGAGAGTACCGCTGAAGAGGTGTCGTCAGTAGGCAGAGGCTGCGTAGTCACCTCGCTGCGAACCGTAACACTCGAGGTCGGCTTAAGCGTGGTGTCGGTAGAGGCCGCGGACCGCATGTGTCGGTCCTTTTCCTTGCATTTTTAGGGTAAATGCGTAGTCGGTATATCCGATGACATCGTATAATTAAATTTTTCTGCAAAAAGATTTTCAGCAAACTCCGCCCGACGCTTTATAGTGCGCCTATTGAAACAAGCACAAAAGCGACAGGCCGAGACATCGTGGTCTGGGCCTAAGCAAGGTATGCAAAGGGAATGGAAATCCCTATGAGGTATTTGCTTCCCACAAGAAATACAATTATTAACTTTTACTGCTTTAACTGACATCGGTCTGAGGCAAGAAAAAAGTTCCCCAATGGGGTACTTAGCTTTTTAGATGACTTCGGTATACTGATATTTCGTTATTTCAGGAGCTGGCTGACCAGCACCTGCGAACTGCTTTTGCTTCGGGCACCGCGCAGCAAGAAAGACTGAAGAAAATGGCGTCGGCTGGTTCCTTTATACCCCTGCCGCACTGACATCGGGGAAGAAGCGACTACAACCGACGCCGGACCAGGACTTTGGAATTCGGCCGACCGAGGGATCGCCTGACGGCAGGACAACCCACTTGTGATGACTGCAGCTGTATTAGCACTCGAACATCTACATTTATGGTAGGTACAAAACTGTACTTTTCTATGGTGGAAGTAAGCAGACAGCATTTTCTGAGCTGCTCCAGAGTGAATGAGTTAATAGGGGGTGTGTTCTGAAAATATATTTAGTTTTGGGGTTTTTTTGGGGTGGGGTCATTGCCACAAAAAGTTTTGAAAATATGACATAGGTTCAAATGGAAATAAAAAAAAAAAAAAAACAACCGTATAAAAGATCAGCCTGCCAAACAGTGTATACGTATAAGACAACATTTCGAAATACACATTCAGAATAATGTCTTGTATATTTGGAGTGAGAAATAGATTTTTATCATAATGGCTGGTCTTTCCATATTATCTTTGAATGTAAATTGTCTTACAGGTAAAGACAAAAAGGAAAGGGTTCTGAATTTTGTGAAGACATTCAGAGAGAAACTAATGCTGTAGGAAACACATTTGGAAAGAAATGAACATGTGAATGTTACAAAGGCTTTCAGGATGGATGTTCAGAGGAATATCATGAGCAAAGAAAATGGGGAGTAAAATATTGATTGTTGGAGCACATCCAGTAATGATAGAAGAGGAAAACAAGGGCAATAATGGTAATTTTTTAGTAATAAGTGCTGTTGGCAAGGGAGGAGGATTATGTTGGTATATATTTATATTTATATTCTACCAAAAACTGCTATAATGGAACTTAAGAATTTTTTGTCAGACATAGTCAGCTTTCAGCAGGGAATATTTCATATAGGTGAGGAATGGGACTTGATTTTTAAATTTGAGGATGTATCAGGAGGACCTAGACGGGAAATACAACAAAAGATGGTAGATTTCCGAAGAAATTTATGAGAATCTAGTATGGAAACTATGAATATGGTAATAGTATTTCTAACAGAATTTACATGTTATTCCTCAAGGTACAATAACTAGGCTAGACTTGATAGCAGTTGTATTTCACATGAGCATGTGCATTTAATGGAAAGCTTTAACACACACCCAATAGCTATTTCAATTCATGCTTTTATTAAAAAAAACTAGTAAAAATGCAGGGTAATGAAGTAAAATTAGACACTGGTGCTTTCCTTCCTATCCATTAGAAAGAGGGAAGAGGGGAATTTATAGAATTGGTAGTGGAAATTGATGGAAGAGCTGTTAGAGAAGACAGAAACTTCTTCAAAAGGCATAGTTAGTAGAATAAAATGAAATTTGAGTTTAAAAATAGGGTAGAAGTAAAACAGAGAGAGAGAGATGGTTAAAACGTAATACGAACTATTTAAACGAGATGACAAAGTTTAAAGTTTTGCAGAATAAAGAAAAAATTAGGGAACATTTGAATAATTTGTATGAGCTTAGAAAGCTACTGTTAAGCAACTATTTTTGACAACAACTCCAGAGCACAAAAACGTTTAGCACAAAAGCTTGGGCAACAGAAAGAAGTAAGGGTTATTGGCAGACTAAGGAAGCCTATGACAAGAACATTAACCAAAGATTCCTGTAGAGGTATTAGAGAGATTTCAGAAATGTTATGAAAAATGTGTATAAAGCACAGGAATGTGGAAATCAAGAAAGAGCACAAATGAAAATATTTACGGAATACTTAATTATACCAAGGTTAGAGGAAAATGAGGCTCAACAACTAATAGTTAAGATAGGAGGAGATAAGATAAAAACAGTGGTGCATTATCAAACTGCAGAGAAGTCTCCAAGTACAGATGGCATTTCTGTGGCAGTTTGGAAGTTAGGAGGGAGGAAAGTGATACAAATCTGGAAGATTTTGTTTAATAGTATTTTAAAAGGAGGAGAAGCACTAGCATCATTATGAAAGAAAGCTGTAGTGGCTGTATTACCTAAAGAAGATAATGACCCTAAGGACTCTGCTTCGTATAGACACATTTAAATTTTAATCCATGATTATAAAGTGTTTAAGTCTATATAGTGGTTTTGTTGAGGGGAGGCAAGCATTTGACAAAATTAATAGGAGAGTGATGATTCAGAGGGAAGCAGAATATAAGAAAATACTGCTGGTTGGGTGGTGGGTCTTGATGCAGAGAGAGTATTTGACGAAGTAGGCTTGGAGTTTGAATAAGGTAATGGAAAAATTGCATTTCTTGATACAATAATTAGGTTGATTAGGAGGATATATTAATGATCGGAGGCAATAATTAAAGTGTGAGGATTTCTCGCGGTTATGTTGTGTTTGAACAGAGGAACCAGGCAGCGTTGTCCTTTTTTTCCCTTTGCTATTTGCTTTATATTTAGAACCCTCATCTCGAACAACCATAATATTACAATCCTCTTTGTATAATCACCATCCCTTCTTGGAGTCTGTTCATCTCCATCAAGTTTCTTATCACTTTTCTCTTTGCTCATTGTGGGATGTACACACTTATTATCATAATCTTCATTCCCTCTGGCATCCCCTTAATTCCTGCCACCTTATCATTCCTATTTTCTAATTTTCTCTCAGTCTCAAAAGACCAAGTTTTCCAAAATAAACTCACTACCTTTCTTTGTTTCCTGTCATTCCAGGTGGAGCTCACTGCCAACTTATACTCCCTGTCTCTCAACTTTTACTCTCATGTAGGTGTATTACTTGGGCTTTGGATCTTATTATATGATTCAATATTCTTTCTCTTTTGTTTCTTCCCCCATCCCATTAATGTTCCATGATTTAATATCAAGTACATCATAAATCCCCATTTCTAATTGCCTCTCAATATACCCTGTTCTCTGACTTCTCTCCAGTAAGCTCCTTTCATAGGTTCATAGGTGTATACTAGGCTAACAACCACTAGGGCTCTTACAAGCTTAGCTGTGCAACCCGCAAATTTGATTTATGCAGGTGGTGATTTACTGACTGCCTCTGTCCATCAGAGACAAAGGAGCCAAACTAGGGGGTGAATTTCTGATTAACATACAAAAAAGGAACTCTCCAATTGACAAAGCTGATAAAACTTTAATACAAAACAATAAAGTAAAACACAGGTAAGCTCTTTCTTGAACTTAATCACTTCATCAGACCATACAAACTAAAAGTGAATGAAACAATCTAAAATACCCACCAAAGTCCTTCCTATCAAAGACTTAGATGACAAGCCCTATGAGCAGATTTTAAAGATATACAATAAACTCTTGGTTAACCGGGATCCATGGGGATTAGTAGATGCCGGATAACTATAGATGTTCTTCGTGTTTCACTGTTGCAATCATTACATTTGGGTCATCTGCTTGCAGGTAGCCCTCAGTCAGCCTGATTAACAATGTATTGGGTCCTGCGTTGGTTGCTGTCCCTTCTTCCATGACGTCAGGTCTTCAGTGGTATAAAACATGCAGCCGATGCCATTACTTCAAGTCTTTCTTGCCATGCGGTGCCCGAAGCAGAAGTAGTTCTCAAGTGCCGGTCGGCCGACTCCTGAAATTTTCATTTCCGAGTTTCATAACCGAAGTCTTCAACTAAAGCTAAGTACCCCATTGGGGAAACTTTTTCTTGCTCCTTACCGATGTCAGTAAAAGTTAATAATTGCATTACTTGTGGAAAGCAAATACCTCATAAAGATTTTTATTCATACTGTATTCCTTGCCTAGGCCCTGACCACAAAGTACCTAGCTGTCTGTTTTGTGTTTTATTTAATCAGCGCACTATCCGTTGTCGGTATATTTTCGCCTCTAAATATTTTGGTTCTCGGTTTAATTATCCTGAAATGTCGTCGGTTAGCTATCCGACTACTGGGATTCCAAAAAAAACGCAAAGATAAAAACAGAGACAAACCGCCGAGGTCCAAAACTGCCAACGACGCTTCTTCTAAGCCAGTCGCCAGTTCGCCGGTACTCAGGCACTTTCGCAACTCCTGATACCTGCTACTTCTGATTCACAGGCCTCTACTGAGACCCATTTGGAGTCCAGTATGCCGTGAGATGCTTCAACTATGGCACCCGCGAATGTCTCTACCTTGGATGGGTCCGGAGCTGCTGTGCAGGCACCGGCTTCTGAGGGTGTATTCAGGCCTATGGACTTGCATATTAAACCAACGCCTCCTTCTTCTCTTAGGCCTAAATCTCAAACCATGCCTAAAAAAAAAACGACACCCAGGCCACATGCTCAGGCGTCTATGCCTAAAAAGCAAATGATAAGAGTGGCTGAAGATCTAATAACTCTAATCAGGGGTAGCCAACCCCCCCCCCCCTTTCTAAGAGGCTTAGGACTGAAGTGATTTATGAATCTTCTGACCAGAATTCTGTTTTTTTCTGATTCTTCTGATGATCTGTATTTGCCCTTATCTACTTATGAAGATTCTGATACAGAGGTCTCCATTCCCTCTGCTTCCCCTCCAGAGGGTTTATCTTTTGGGGAAACCTTACATACCCTAAGGGAGCATTTCCACTGAGAAAGCCAGGATTTTTCTGATTCAAAAAAGAGGCTTAGGGATTTCTTACTCCTACCTTAGCATAGGCCTTTAGCTATTCCTCCTGTACTAGACATTGTTAATGATGCTTTTTCGGAATCTAGTTTGGCCCCTGATTCCTTGCCTCCTGCTCCCAGAAAACCAGACAGATACTACAGGGTTCCTGAGTCACACAAGAATCTTTTTTAAAAATCCTATTGCAGATCCATAGCCTATTTCACAGGGGCCCAAGGGCATTAAGGCTTCTACTGCTTATAGGTTCATAGGTTTATACTAGGCTATCTGCCCTAAGGCATTTATAAGCCTAGCCCAAATTTTTGTGGCTTACGCCACCCCTTATATGAAAAAAATACTGTGCCCATTAGTTTGTTGTGCCTCTGTCCAGCAGTGACACAGAGATGATTCCCGGGATAAACCTACGATCTCCCATCCACAGGTCAAGATTTCTCTTGAACAGAGCCAGCGAGGTGCTCTGCCTCACATGGATCGGGATTTTATTCCACAGCATAGGGAGTCTCTGAGTGATAAATCTATCCCTCCAGCACGTCCTATTTATATCCGTGCTAAGGTTTAAGTCGCTTGCTGTAGTGGTTTTGGTGGATTTGGATTTTTTGAGGTAGAGCATGTCCATTAATTCCGGGTTGGACATGGCCTTGTATATCAGGCACATGTCACCTCTGAGCAGACGGTATGCAACTGAATAGAGCTGGAGTTTCTTCAATCTGGCAGCATATGACAGATTTTGGAGTCCCTTTATTCTTTTGGTGAGGAACTTTTGGGGTCTCTCCAATTGCTGCAGATGTCGGGTGAGATACATCCCGAATGGGGCATTGTACTCGATCATTGGTCTGATAAGTGAAGAGTAAAGGGGAACAATGACCTCACTAGATCTGGCTGTGAATCCCTTCATGATCAGGTGGGCAATTTAGAAGGTCTTTCTAACCACTTTAGCAATGTGAGTGTCAAAAGAAAGGCCACTGTCAACCTGGGTCCCCAGGTCCCTGATAACCTCTTCTGTGCTTAGTGGATTGCCGCCTATATGGTAGCTTGGGGTTACCTTGTTTTTCCCGAAGGGTATGACTATACATTTTTGGCGCTTAACTTCAGGCCATTGCTCTGGCACCAGCTATCTGTTTCCGTGAGTCCCTTCTGAAGGATATCCGTGTCCGATGCATCTTTCCACTATGGCTTCAGTTTGCAGTCGCCTGCAAACTTTGTCAGCCAAAGTCCTCCCATGTTGGCCTGTACTTCTGAGAAGTAGATGCCGAACAATAGGGGCCAAGGACCGAGCCCTGTGGGACACCACTTGTGACCGCTTGGAGTCTGACATAGCGCCAGCAACTCTAACCCTGTGGGTTCTGCCCTTAAGCCAGTTTGCAACCCATCTTGTGACATATGGGTTTACATTTTAGCTGGTAAGTTTTTCTACAATACCCGAGTGGGTATTGTGTCAAGGCCTTTGCAAGGTCAAGGTAGGCTGTATGGACTGCCTTTCCTCATCAATGGCCTTGGTGACTGTTTCAAGAAGTCGACCAAGTTCAAAAGGCATGATCTGCCCTTGACGGCCAAACTGGGTCGGGTCCAATGTCTGCAAGTCCCCTATATCTTTGTTTATGAGCTCCATTATGATCCTCTCCATAGCTTTGCAGACTAGACTTGTTAAGCTTATGGGCGGTAATTACCAGGGTCCGTAGAGGCACCGCCTTTGTGGAGTGGGACCACAGTTGCCGTGACGCCACTCCTTGGGCACGTATCCTGTGGTAAGGCTGAGATTAAACAGCTGCCTTATGTGCGGTTTAATTCCTCATTTAGCTTGTAGCACACAGCCGGGACACCATCCGTCCCATTGATGCTGTGTGTTTAGCTTTAGAGAGAGCAGCTTTCACCTGCGCATTTGAGATGTCTGGGAGGCTACACTCTGCTGGGATAGTTATCTCTCCTTTAGGGGAGAGGGGTGAAGTTTGCACTGAACCTGTCTGCCAGTATGTTGGCAATGTCTGTGGGTTCAGTGATTTTGTATCATTTTGGACTAATTCTGAGCATATCTGGGAGTTTCCACCCAGGTTCCTAACATAGCTGAAAAAGGCCTTATGATTGTCCTTGAATCCATGGCAATTTTTCTCTCAAAATTGGCCTTAGTTGATTTTATGAGTGCTCGTATTTTTTACTAATAATGATCAGGGTGACTTCCCTTTTATGGATTTTGTTCTATCATGTAATAGCTTTCTCCTCTTATTGTAAAGTTTGTTAATGGCTGGGGTCCACCAGACTGGACGCGTGCCCTTTGTGGAAAGAGTATTGGTTTTATTTGGGATTGCCTGGTCCATGCAGTCCTGGAGGTGTTCATAGAAGGCATTTGTAAGGGCTTCCGCAGCTTTGGTTGTGGTTTCCACTGGCTCAGGGGCCTTGAAGGATACCACACCAGTCTTGAGTAGTGTGAAGTTTGCTCTAGAGAAGTTCTTCACTGTGGTCTTTTTTGTTTGGGGTGGGGGCGGGATGTGGATTTCCAGTGAGATTACTTTATGATCAGGTCTCACCAATGAGGGATATACTTCCGGTGTGGAGCATTTTGTCCCCATGTTTGTGATAATGAGATCTAGTATATTTTCTCCTCTCGTGGGAACAGTGACTAGCTGTTCCATGGTATTTGAATTTATGAACTCCAGGAACCGTTGGGCTAGAAAATTAGGGCTTGAGTAATGTTCCCAGTCTATATTCGGGTAGTTGAAGTCACCCAATATGATGGTGTTTGGAGATACATTTATACCCTCCAGTGTCTTCAGGAAGGCTGTGTGGGGTTCCTGAGTTTGAGAGGGTGGCCTGTAGCATGCTACAATTTGTAGAGCAGTTTTGCCTATGGTTAGTTGCACCTGGATGGTTTCCGAAGCTTTGTGCGTTGCCACCAACCTGGAGGTGTGGGTATCCTTTATGAATATGATACACCCCCTCCTTTTGTGGTGTGGTCTGGGTTTTGGGGCCGGAACGCATGATATGAACTAAAACCTAATAGTGCCGGGGTGCTCTCAGGAGCCTTGAACCAGGTTTCAGTTACAGCACAGACATCGATGCTCTCCATACTGAGAAGGGCCTCGAGTGCGTGCATTTTGAGATTTAGACTTCTGGCATTGAGCAGCATTACCCTCAGTTTCTTCCCATTTTTGTTTTCTAGGGTGGTAGGTTTAGAATTTGAGCCTTGCCTAAAAAAGGCACTATGGGGGTGGCAAGAGCCTTAGCCAATATCCGGAATCCCAGGGGTGACAGGTGCAAGCCGTCCCTTGCGAAGCAACGTGGCTTGTCAAGCATGTCATCCCAGGCAGACAGACACTGGATCCCCTTTGAATGACACCAGACATTAAGCCAATTGTTAAAGCTGATCATCTTGTCTCTTTATTGTGGCATCATTCTTGGTGAAGGAAGGATACTGCTCAGGGTCAGGGTCATACCTGCCTGGGCTACATAATCAGAGAGCTCCTCTATGTCTCTTCTCATGTAGTCCAGGGAGGTACGTCTCAGGTCGTTCACACCAGCATGGACAATGACTGTGTCATATTTGTACTTGCCGTGGAGTGACTAGAGTGCTTGTGTTATGTGGCGGATTCTAGCGCCCGATAGACAGCTTACTGTGACCCTCTCCTTGTTCAGCCTGGTGAGTGGGATGTCAGTGTGTCTGACTATGGAGTCACCTACGACAAGTATGTTTGGTTTTGTATTTGGCCTTAAGGGCTGTGACTGCTTTGCACACTGCTTTTGTGGTTTATGTGTTGCTTGTGGGGTGTCTTGAGGTAGCAGTTGTTTGGGTGTCTGCTTTGGAGGCCTCTGCTGTTTAGGTAAATTTTTACTCAGAGCCTCCGAGTATGTCTTTGTGTGTTTATGTGTTTGATTCAGTTGTGTGGTAGCATTATGAGAGGCTGGTTTTGTGGTGTGTGTAGTTGCCTTCTCCTCCTGTCTGGTCTTGCCAGTCCTGAGTTGAGAGAGCTCAGCCTCCAGTTTGGCTAAATAGCTGCATCTCTCGCAAGTATTTGTGTTATGTGGGAGGAGGAGAGGGTTTTCTGTGTACATGAGTCAGTTATAACATTGCCTCAAGATTCCCAGATTCACCAGCTGGACCGGAGAGGAGATTGACAACTGACCTTTGGACATGCTAGAATAATATTGGGAATTCCTTAATTGAAAACAAGGGCCAGTGGGGAGTGAGGGTGTAGTGCTTTTAATTTTTAGTGCTGACTTATATAATTTATAATGCTAAAAATCCTACCCCTTCTGATAGAGACTCCAGGGCGCTGGATAGATGGGGTAAGAAGGTTTACACTTCTGCAACCTTGGCCATTAGGGCTTTAAACTGCCAGTTTTATATGTTAAAGTATCAGCAACATGTTATTGGATTTCTTAAACAGAAAATGATGTTGATTCCTGACTGTGTGTAAAATAAAGAATTACACGATTTAATGCATTCTGTGAACAAGTTGGAAAACATACTTTGCAATGTGGTTTAGATTCATTAGAGGCCTCTTGCAGGGCCACTGTTACTGGGTCTGTGCTCAGAAGGCATGCTTGGCTTAAGGAGCGATCTTTGCCTGATCATGTAAGGAACAATCTTTGCCTGATCATGTTAAAGCTAAATTGTTGGATGCTCCCTTAAATCAGGACCTCCTGTTTGGCAACAAGGCTGAGGAAGTTCTTAAAAAGATGGAAGATAAAGCTAAATCTATGCAAACTGTTAAAGATTTCTTACAAGTTCAGCCTCCTAGATTTAGTAGGCACTGGCTTTCTTGGTCTTTTCCAGCCCCTTCCAGGTTTTGTCAAGCCAAACCCAGACACAGCAAAAACCCCAGGTTTCAGTCCCAGGGGACACACAGGACTAAGCAGTGGGGGGCCTCCACTTCCAAATCTGGAAGTAATAAGACTCCCCCCCCCCAATGGTAAACTGTCCCAATGACTTCCTTTTAAAATTTCCAAGCACTTATCAACTGGCTGCCCCTTTAGGGGGAAAGATTGCTCTTCATGCAAAGAACTCAGCATGCATTACCCAGGACAAATGGGTTTTAAATATAGTGTCCCAGGGATACAGATTTCACTTCCATACGTTGCCAACACCAAGCGGGTGGCCGGACCTACCCCCAAATCAGTGGACAGAAGCCCAAAAACAAGTACTTTCTCTCTTAAGCATGGGGGCTATTCAGCTGGTACCAGAAGAGGAAAAGGGACAAGGTTTCTACTCAAGACTTTTCCTGGTACCCAGAAAAGACAATTCATGGCGTCCTATTGTGGACCTGTCTACTGTAAACACCTTTCTGGAGATTCCAAAATTCAAGATGCTGACTCTTCAACAATTATTTCCTATGCTAGGCAAAGATGCCTGGTTGGCAACACTAGATTTAAAAGGAGCATACCTGCACATCCCAATCAGGGTATCTTGCAGAAGATACCTACGCTTCAAAGCAAGCTACGCACACTATCAGTTCTCTGCACTGCCCTTTGGCTTATCTACTGCGCCCAGGGTATTCACAAAGTGCCTAGCTCCAGTTATTGCATTTTGCAGGCAAAGAAATATTCAAATATACCCATACCTGGATGATTGTCTAATTCAGGCAAAAAGCCAGGACATACTTTTGAATCATCCGGCCTTTGTACAAAGGGTTCTAACCTGTCTGGGGTACACCATAAATGAAAAGAAATCTCACCTGGTACCCTGTCAACAAATTATATTCCTGGGAGCAATCTTGAATACAACTTCCCAGATGGCTTACTTCACGCCAGAGAAACAAATTCATTGCTGTTCTGAACTGTTTGTAAGTTTCTTGGAGGCCAGTGCTTGCTTGGGCTAAAGGGAAGTCTCTGTGTTCATCAGTGGCAGTGATTAACACTGAGCAGCCTGCCTGCCCCTGTAGGAGTGGTTACTACCTAGAAACATTTTGGGCTAATTCCCAGCTCTTTCAAGTTCCCTGCCTTAAAACCCACTTTTGCTCGATTTTGAGCATAGTGCAGCATCGGGCAGCGCCGCTTAAATGGGTTTAAAGTATTCCCGGCTCCACAAAGTCTGCTCTTCACTTTTTCCCTTAGAACTGTTCTAAATCTCAAAGTAAGCACTCTATTTTCATTCTAAAGCCCTTCACTTGATCTTATAAGTATCTTATAGGTAAACACTAACCAAAGCACTACACCTTCTTATACTCCTTATAAGTACTTGGCTCCCTATTGGTCCTTTCTGATCAGTCAAAAAACGTTCCTTATACTGTTCTGGCATGTCCAATAGTCAGTTTCGGGTTTACTCTCCAGTCCAGCTGGTGAATCTGGGTATCTTGAGGCAATGTTACAACTGCCTTACGTACACAGACCACCCACTCCTCCTCCCATCAAACTCAAACATATGTGAGAGATGCAACTATATAGCCAAACTGGAGGCTGAGCTCTCTCAACCCAGCATTGGCACAGTCAGTCAGGAGGAGAAGGAAACCACACACACTACTATTCCTGTCTCACATAGACCTATCACATCAGCAAACCAAACACATAAACACACAAAAACATACTCTCGGAGGCTCTAAATAAAAATCTGCCAAAGCAGGAGAGACCTCCAAAGCAGACATCCAAGCAACCGCTACCCCGCAACAATACCCATGTATCACATATTTTACAAAGTCAGTGTGCCCCACAGCCCTTAAGGCTAAATAACACACCTAACACACTTGTAATAGGGGACTCTATTGTCAGACACACTAACATCCCTCTCACCAGACTGAATAAGGAGAAGGTCACTGTAAGCTGCCTGTCGGGTGCCAGGATCCGCCACATAACACAAGCACTCAGGTCACTCCAAAGCAAGTACAAGTATGACTCCATCATTGTCCATGCTGGTGTGAATGACCTGAGACGTACCTCCCTGGACTACATGAAAAGTGACTTAGAGGAGCTCTATGATCATGTAGCCCAGACCGGTATGACCCTGACCTTGAGTAGCATCTTGCCCTCACCAAGAATGATGCCACAGTATAAACACAAAATGATCAATTTTAACAATTGGCTTAAGTATTGGTGTCATTCTAAGGGGATTCAGTGTCTGTCAGCCTGGAATGCCATGCTTGACAAGCTATGTTGCTTCGCTAGGGACGGCTTGCACCTGTCACCCCTGGACTTTCGAATACTGGCTAAGGCTCTTGCCACCCCCATAGTGCCTTTTTTAGGCAAGGCTCAAAAGGCAAACCCACCTCCATAGTCAACACAAGAAAAAAAAACTAAGGGTAATGCTGCTCAACGCCAGAAGTCTAAACCTCAAGATGCATGCACTCGAGGCTCTCCTCAGTATGGAGAATATCGATATCTGTGCAGTGACAGAGACCTGGTTCAAGGCCCCAGAGAGCACCCCAGCACTACCAGGTTATACCTCATACCATGCTTTTCGGCCCTAAAACTCAGACCAAACCACAAAAGGAGGGGGGGTATCCATATTCATCAAAGACACCCATACCTCCAGGTTAGTGGCACTACACAAAGCATCGAAGACCATCCATGTACAGTTGACAGTGGGCAAAACTGCCTTTCAGTTTGTAGCCTGCTACAGACCACCCTCCCAAACTCAGGAACCCCACTCGGCCTTCCTGAGAACACTGGAGAATATGAAGGTGTCTCCAAACACAATAATATTGGGTGACGTCAACTACCCCAAACATGGACTGGGAAAACTACTCAAGCCCCAACACCCTTGCCCAGTGGTTCCTAGAATTTATAAACTCAGATGCTATGGAACAACTGGTCACCACTCCCACAAGAGGGGATAACATATTGGACCTGGTCATCACCAACATGGGGACTCTATGTTCCACACCAGAGGTATGTCCCTCATTGGTAAGATTAGACCATAAATTAATCTCACTGGACATCCATATCCCATCCCCACCCCCAGCCAAGGAAATCACAGTGAAAAACTTCTCAAAAGCAAATTTCACACTTCTCAAAACCGAGGTGGAATCCTTCAAAGCCACCAGGCCAGTGGAAAATACTGCCCAAACAGCAGAATCCTTTACAAATTCATTCTGTGGACACCTACAGGAATCCATGGATCGTGCTATCCCAAATGAAACCAAGACTCACTCCTCCAAAGGCAGGAGACCAGTCTGGTGGACCCCGGCCATAAATAATCTATACAACAGAAGGAGGAAGCTACTACATGATAGAGCAAAATCCCAAAAAGGGAAGGCATCTCTGATCAGTACTAGCAAGAAACTGTGATCCCTCATAAAATTATCTAAGGCCAGCTTTGAAAGAAAAATTGCACAAGACATTAAAGATAATCACAAGGCCTTCTTTAGTTATGTCAGGAATCTGGTGGCAACTCCCAGATATGCTCTGAGTTGGTACATAATGACAAAAAATACACTGATCCCACAGACATTGCCAACATCCTGGCAGACAGGTTCAGTGCAAACTCACCCCATCCCCCCCAAAAGACCAAATGTCTATCCAAACAGAATGTAGCCTCCCTGACATCACAAATGCACAGGTGAGAGCTGCCCTCTCCAAAGCAAAAAACACAGCATCAGTGGGACCAGATGGTGTCCCGGGCTGCATCTTACTTGAGCTCCAAGAAGAACTAAACTCTCACATAAAGTCACTGTTCAGTCTCAGCTTTGCTACAGGATATGTACCCAAGGAATGGCGTACAGCAACAATGGTCCCGCTCCACAAAGGTGGTGCCACAACAGACCCAGGAAACTATCGCCCTATAAGCCTGACTAGTCTGGTCTACAAAGCTATGGAGCGTATCATCATGGAACTCATAAACAAGGACATTGGTAACCTCCAGACACTGGATCCCACCCAATTCGGCTTTAAGGGCAGATCTTGCCTCTTGAACCTGGTAGACTTCTTTGAAACAGTTACCAAGGCCTTAGATGAAGGGAAGGTAGTCCACACGGCCTACCTGGACCTCGCAAAAGCCTTTGACACAATATCCCACTCGGGCATCATAAATAAGCTCACCAGCTTAAATATCAACCCCTATGTCACAAGATGGGTTGCAAACTGGCTCAGGGATAGAACCCACATGGGCAGTATTGCAGGTGCCATGTCAGACTCCAAACCAGTTACAAGTGGCGTCCCACAAGGCTCAGTCCTGGGACCTCTCTTGTTTGGTATATACGTCTTTGAGGTACAGGCTAATACGGGAGGACTATGGCTGACCAAGTTTGCAGATGACTGCAAGCTGGGTGCCATAATCGACTCTCCAGTTGACACAAGCATCCTCCAAAAGGGTCTCACAGAGACGGAGCCATGGCCTTAAGCTAAATGCCAAAAAGTGCATAGTCATCCCCTTTGGGAAAAACAAAGTGCCCACAAATTACCACATAGGTGGTAATCCATTAAGTACGGAAGAAGTAATTAGGGATTTGGGGACCCAAGTAGATATAAACCTCTCTTTTGACAATCACGTTGCCAAAGTGGTTAGAAAGACTTTCTATATAGCCCACCTTATCATGAAAGGGTTCAGATCTAGAACAAGAGAGGTCATTGTGCCCCTCTACTCATCACTCATCAGGTCCATAATTGAATACAATGCCCTATTTGGGATGTACCTTACCCGACGCCTGCAGCAACTGGAGATCCCCCAAAAGTACCTCACCAAGGGGATCAAGGGACTCAAACAGATGCCCTATGCAGTTTGGCTAAAGAAACTCCAGCTCTACTCAGTTGCTTACCGCCTACTCAGAGGTGATCTATGCCTGACGTATAAAGCCATGTCCAACCCAGAATTAATGGACATGCTCCACCTCAGCCAAATCCTTTAAAGCTACATGCTCCAGGGACTTAAACCTCAGCACAGAAATAAATAGGACATGCTGGAGGGACAGATTCATATCCCAGAAGCTGCCCCTCACACTGGAACAGAATCCCAGTCCATGTTAGGCAGAGCCCCTCACTGACCCTCTTCAAGAGAAATCTTGACGAGTGGATGGGAGATCGTAAGATGTCCTTCAAGGATGCAACTGCAGTCCTGACATATGGGTTGTCCTGCCTCAGGCAGCCCTTCGGTCGGCCGGATTCCAAAGTCTGGGTCCGGCGTCGGCTGATGTCACCCTCTCCCCGACGTCAGTGCACCTGGGTTATAAAAGCGTCAGCCGACGTCATCTTCTTCAGTCTTTCTTGCCACGCGGTGCCCGAAGCAGAAGCAGTTCGCAAGTGCCGGTCGGCCAGCTTTTGTGATTTCAGCTACCGAAGTCTTCAAAAAGCTAAGTACCCCATTGGGGACCTTTTCTTGCCTCAGCCGATGTCAGATAAAACTGTAAAAGTTAATAATTGTTTAACTTGTGGGAAACAAATACCTCATAAGGATTTCCACTCTTACTGCTTACCCTGCCTAAGCCCAGACCACAACGTCTCGACCTGTACAGCCTGTGCTTCTTTCAATAAACGCACTCTTAGGCGTCGGGCAGAGTTTGCAGAGGAATTTTTTGGGGAAGATTTCTGTTATATCATGCTGTCGGAGCTTCCGACAGCACATTTACCTAAAAAACGGAAGGATAAGGACTGGCACACGCGGTCCGCGGTCTCGGCCGACACCACACTTAGGCCTACCACGAGTGTCTCGGTCTCTTCTGAGGCGGTTTCACAACCGCTACAGACCGACGACACCGCTCTACTGGTTACTTCGGTACCGGAGGCCAGCTCTGTGCCGGTTCCTGTTTTCCCCTCTGAGACCAAAGCCCAGGAAATTTCTGACACCATTTCTGTGGATAAAACTACTCCAGCGTGTGGGGCTGCCAGGCCTCCAGTGTCTATGTCAATTAAGGCCTACACACGTGCTAAGGCTGCCAAACAAGTCTCTCCCTCCAAGATCTGTTTCTCAGGGAGCCACTTCTGGTTCTCAGATTTTAAGTTTAGCTGAAGACCTTATTTCCTTAATCAGGGGTTCACAGCCACATCCAGATAGAGGATCTCAGCCACCTTCAGACAAAAGGCCTAGGGTTGAGCAGGTAGACCCCCAGTCTTCTGATGAGGCCTCAGGTGATTCTGAACATTCAGATTACCAGGAGGAGGCCTTCCCGGCCTACGAGGATTCTGATGCAGAGGAATCCATTCCCTCTGCTTCCCCTCCAGAGGAATTTTCTTTTGGGGAAATGCTTCATTCCATGAGAGAGCATTTCAAATGGCAAGGCCAGGAATTCTCAGATTCTAGGAAAAGGTTAAGGGAATTTTTAAAGCTACCTCAGCATAGACCCTTAGCTATTCCTCCAGTTTTAAATATTTTAGATGATGTGTACTTAGAGTCCAGTGTTTCCCCTGACTCTCTTCCTCCTGCTCCTGCCAAACCAGACAGGTACTACAGGGTCCCAGACACACATCAATTTCTGTACAAGGGCCATACTGCTGACCCAGAAACTATTTATCAGGGGCCTAAAGGGGTTTCCTCCACTACTACTAAGAATCCACTACCTTCTGAAAGAGATTCTAGGACTTTAGAAAGGTGGGGCAAGAAAGTATATACTTCCACCCTTTCTATGAGAGCATTAAATTGTCAATTTCATATGATTCAGTATCAGGAGTTCATGTTAGATGACTTGCAAAAGAAATTGGCCTCCCCTGAACCATTAGATAGAAAGGAGTTGCAGGATTTGGTTCATAATACTCAGCAGGTTAGCAACCACTTCCTTCAGTGTGGATATGATGCATTGGAAGCTTCATGTAGAGCAGCAATGACAGGTGCTGTCATACGTAGACATGCTTGGTTAAAGGAACAAACATTGCCAGACCATGTGAAAATTAAGCTTCTGGATGCACCACTGGAAAAACAAAAGCTATTTGGTGCTACTGCTCAAGAGGTTTTAAAGAAAATAGAGGAAAAGGCAAAATCAGTGCAAACTGTCAAAGATTTCCTCCAGATACAACCTCCAAGATTCAGCAGGAATTGGCCTTCTAAGAATTGGTCCTTTCCAGACGCACACAAATTTCAGAGAGGCAAAAACAGACGCGGCAGAGGTAGAGGGCAAACTCGAGGCTCCTACAGAGGACGTCAATGGCAGCCTCCGAACCAGAGAGGTGGGGCAGGACCTTCCAACTGCTCCACAAGGACAATCTCAATGACTTGACTTTGACACCGCCATCCAGGGCTCAATTAAAAGCACCTTTGGGCGGAAAATTATCTTTATTCTCACAAAACTGGCACAATATTACAAAGGACAAATGGATACTGGACATAATAGACAAAGGATACAGATTCCATTTTCATACATTACCAACAAGACAAGGCATGCCAAACCTGCCACCAAATCAAAGGGCAGAGGCACTCAAACAAATAGCAAAGCTACAACAGATAAGAGCAATAGAAAAGGTTCCTCATGCAGAACAAGGTCAAGGATTTTACTCAAGACTGTTCCTTGTTGCAAGAAAAGAAAACCAATGGAGACCTATACTGGACTTGTCCGCGCTAAATACTTACCTCATTGTACCAAAATTCAAAATGCTGACCTTACAGCAACTCCTTCCCATGCTGGGCAAGGGGTCTTGGCTGGTAACTGTGGACCTCAAGGAGGCATACCTGCATGTCCCAATCAGACAAAGTTGCAGAAGATACCTCAGATTTCTTGCAGGCTCAGAGCATTATCAATTCTCAGCATTGCCCTTTGGCTTATCTACTGCGCCCAGAGTGTTCACGAAATGCCTGGCATCAGTAATTGCACATTGCAGACTTCAGGGGATACAAATATACCCTTACCTGGACAACTGCCTTATTCAAGCGGACAGCCAACAAGCCTTGTTAAAAAACTTGGACTATGTCATTCATCTACTGCAGGCCTTGGGATACACAGTCAACATTCAGAAATCAAGACTCGTACCATTCCAACAAATAATTTTCCTGGGTGTCACACTGGACACAAACACCCAGATGGCATTTCTGACAGAAGAAAAACAAGAACAATTACCAGAATACTTCAGAAAACTGGCAACTCAAACCCAGATGACTGCAAGGAAAATCCTGCAGGCCCTGGGTTTCATGGCATCTTGCATTCTTCTGATTCCACAAGCAAGGCTGCATATGAGAAAACTACAATGGTATCTAAAAAGTCTATGGTCTCAGCACAGCCACAGCCTGGAAGCATTGATCCCCCTCATTCCATGCCTTCAAAAGGAATTTCTGTAGTGGGCTCAAGCAAGCCAAATAAACAAAGGATGTTCTTCGTCTTCCCTTGCTGCAGTCCTGACAATTGGGTATAGTCCGCGTCCCAGTCGGCCCGAATACCAGAGTATAAGGCTGACGTCGGTCATGGCGCCTTAGACTGACGTCAGTACGTCAGGGTACTAATGCGCATGACCGACGCCATTTCCTCAGTCTTTTTTGCCGCATGGTCCGATGCAGAAGCAGTTTTGCGAGTGCAGGTTGGCGTTCTGAGATTTTCCGAAACCGGAGTTTCAGACCGAATACAGAGTTGGCTAAGTAACCCCGTTGAACATTTTGGTTTTTTCTTGCCTCAGTATTTAAACGGATGTCAGGAAAAGTGAATAACTGTATTTCTTGTGGGAAGCAGATACCGCATAAGGATTTTCATACATTGTGTATACCTTGTTTAGGGCCTGAGCACGACGTTGTTGGTTGCCGCTCTTGTGCTAGATTTAACAAGCGCACTATTAAGAGGAGGCTTGATTGTGCTAGGTTAGTGTTTGGGAAACGTTGCAATTATAATATGCCGTCGGATGCTCCGGCGCCTGCTTCATCCAAGAAGCGCAAAGATAAAACAGTGAAGCCTAGGGGAGAGGAACCGCAGCCCCGGATGTCGGTCCTTTGGAAGGCTCAGGGGAGCCGGAGGTTTTGCCAGGAGTTTCAATGGAGTCTCAGGCAGATACTTTACTGTTACAGGATGTGCCCTCTCAGGAGGCAGGCCAGGCTGAGGGGGCTTCTCAGGTAACTGTTCTTCCCTCTCTTCCCAAGGTAGTTAGGGCCTCTCCTTCTGTTGCCAAAGCTTCTTTTAGAGGTAGGCCAAGTTCAGTTTCTGTGCGGCTTCTCCTAGCATTTCGGGCTCTGTGCCTAAGAAACATATGCTCAAAATGGCAGAAGATTTGATTACTCTGATTAGAGGTTCTATGCCCCCACCTGATAAGAGGCCTAGGGTGGAACAGGAGTTTGATAGTTTTGAACAGTGTTCACAGGCTTCGGAGTCTTCTGGGGAAGACTTGCAAGAGTTTCCTACTTATTCTGATTCTGATGTGGATGATTCCACCCCTTCGGCTTCTCCTCCTGAGGATTTTTCATTTTCAGAGACTCTTCACTCCATGAGGGAGCACTTTAAATGGGAAGGCCAAGATTACTCTGACTCTAGAGAAAGGCTTAGGAATTCTTGTTTTGCCTCAGCATAGGCCCTTAGCTATTCCTCCTGTGTTGAATGTGGTGGAGGATGTTTTTGCAGAGGCTTCTCTGAACCCTGACTCCTTGCCTCCTGCTCCTGTTAAGCCTGATAGGTATTATAGGGTGCCGAAGCTCATAAGTATTTGTTTAAGAGTCCCAGGGCGGACCCGGAAACTGTTTCTCAGGGGCCTAAAGGTGTTAAAGCTTCTGTGGTTAAAAATCCTGTACCCTCTGATAAAGAGGCAAGGGCTTTGGATAGGTGGGGTAAGAAAGTATATACTTCTTCCACTTTGGCCATGAGGGCGTTGAATTGTCAGTTTCATATGCTGAAATATCAGAATTATCTCCTTTCACAATTGAAATCTAAGGTGGATGCTTTGGCGGAAGGTATTGAGTGTAAAGAATTGATGGATTTGGTTCATGTGTCTGAACAAGTGGGTAAGCATTCTTTGCAGTGTGGTTTTGATGCTGTTCAGGCCTCCTCGAGGGTGGCTGCTACTAGTTCTGTTCTTCGCAGACATGCATGGTTGAAGGATCAGAATTTAGCTGAGCATGTTAAGACCAGGATTTTGGATGCTCCTTTACAGTCTGATGTGTTGTTTGGACAGCCTGTGGAAGCAGTTTTAAAGAAAATGGAGGACAAAGCTAAGTCTATGCAGACTGTTAAAGATTTTTTGCAGGTGCAGCCTCCGAAGTTTAGTAGAAATTGGCCTGCTAAGGGGTGGACATATCCTGCTTATGGTGCCCAGTCTAGGGGTAGGTCTAGACGTGGTAGGGGCAGGGCTCAAGGTTTGTTTAGGCCTAGATCAGACAGTTCACCTGCTCAGACTTCTGGTGAGGGCAGGGGTCAGTCCTTTCGTAAGCAGAACCAATGACCTGCCTTTTCAGCTGCCAGTGGACTCTCGTCTGGCAGCTCCTTTAGGAGGAAGATTGTCTCTTTTCAAAGAAAATTGGGATTTAATCACTCAAGACAGATGGGTGCTGGATATCATTCATCACGGGTACAGATTTTATTTCCACACAATGCCCCCTTTCAAAGGCATGCCAGATGTTCCTCCTCCACAAAGAAAAGAGGCTCACAAGCAAGTTTCTCAGTTACTCCAGATAGGGGCTATTCAGCCAGTCCCTGTGTCAGAAAGGGGCTTCGGATTTTATTCTCGCCTGTTCCTAGTGCCAAAGAAGGGGAACACGTGGAGACCAATTTTGGATTTATCTATCCTCAACACTTATCTGACATTCCCAAGTTCAAGATGTTGACGTTACAGCAACTGTTACCTCTGCTGGGCAAGGATCACTGGATGGTAACTTTGGATCTCAAGGAAGCTTACCTTCATGTGCCCATAAGGCTAAGTTGCAGAAAGTATCTGCGTTTCGAACTGGAGTTTTTCATTATCAGTTCTCTGCATTGCCCTTTGGCTTATCTACTGCGCCCAGAGTATTCACAAAGGTTCTGGCTCCAGTGATAGCTTACTTCAGGCTTCAAGGCATTCAAATTTATCCTTACTTGGACGACTGCCTGATTCTGGCTCAAGAAAAGGAACACCTTCTACAGCATCTGGAATATGTCATAGCAGTGCTAAGATGCCTAGGGTATTCTGTGAACGAAATAAAGTCCAGTCTAGTACCCTCTCAAGACATGTGCTTTCTGGGTGTGAGACTGAATACAGCAGCCCAGGTGGCCTTTTTAACCCCGGACAAACAAAACAGTCTGTCACTTTACTTCCATCAACTATCTCATCAGTCCGTGCTGACTGCAAGGACAGTCCTTCAAGCATTAGGGTTCATGGCATCTTGTATTCTGGTGCTTCCCAATGCCAAACTGCATATGAGGAAGCTGCAATGGTATCTCATAAATGTATGGACACAGCACTGCCAAGATTTGGACACTGTCATTCAAATAATACCTTGCCTTCAAAAGGAATTCTTGTGGTGGGCTCAGGAATGTCACCTAAACAAGGGACTCTCTGTGACCCGGCCAGAGGCGAGTCAGATTTTAACGACAGATGCCTCGGACACTGCTTGCGGAGCTCATCTAAATGGAAAGTGGATACAAGACAAGTGGCCTGCCAGACTACAGCATCTACATATCAACATGAAGGAGATGTTAGCAGTCCAGTTTGCATTGATGGCGTTCAAGGAGTTGCTTCTTCCAGGGCAGGTGTTGATTCTGACAGACAACACAACTGTCATGTGGTACATCAACAAGCAAGGGGGAACACATTCTTATCCTCTATGCAGGCAAGCAATGATTTTATGGGAGACTGCTAAGCCTGCAACTGACTCTTCAGGCAAGGTTTCTGCCAGGAGCACAGAACTCCCTAGCAGATGTATTAAGCAGACATATCATGGATCCCCACGAGTGGAAACTGGATCTTCATGTATTTCAGAAATTGACAGTGTCATGGGGAACTCCAGACATAGATCTGTTCGCTTCTCCACTAAACCACCAGCTGCCAAAGTATTGCACAAAGGGGTTTCATCACACAGCTTGGAAAGTGGATGCTCTGTCTTTCAGTTGGAAAAACCTTCATGTCTATGCCTTTCCACCTCTACCTCTTCTTCCAAAGGTATTACTAAAGGTCAGACAGGACAGGCCAAGGATGATTTTGATAGCTCCAGATTGGCCTCGCAACACTGGTACCCACTTCTAAGGAGTCTTGTACAGAAGCCTCCATGGCCTTTACCTCTGATTCCTCATCTGTTATCTCAGAAGGACGGTCATCTGCTCAATGTCAAGCTTCAATCTCTTCATCTCACAGCTTGGCATATTCTGTGTTGAAGCATGGTAGGTCTCAGCTTCCTCAACAAGTTTTAAATGTGATTATGGAAGCTAGAAGGCCTAGTACTAGGAGAGTGTACGCAGAAAAATGGAAGAGATTTTTATTTTGGAGTACAGCAAAGAATTTGGAGATTTCAGAGCCTAATTTGAGTGTGGCTCTTCAATATCTTACTGAATTATTGGACAAAGGTTTGTCTTTCTCTTCCATAAAGATTCATGCTGCAGCAATTTCAGCTCACTATGATTGTGACCCACCTTTGTTTTCATCCTTTGTTCAAGCAGTTTCTTAGAGGGGCAAAGAATATAAGACCCACACGTAGAGCTCCTACTCCTGCTTGGGATCTCAATTTTGTGTTGGAAAAACTTACTCTACAACCTTTTGAGCCTGCAGCTACTGCTGAATTGAAATATTTGTCATGGAAGACTGCTTTTCTGTTGGCTATTACTTCTGCAAGAAGGGTGTCTGAGTTGCAGGCCCTTATGGCAGTAGAGCCCTTTTGATTTTCCATAAGGACAGGGTATCATTACGCACTAATCCTTCCTTTATGCCTAAGGTGGTTTCTAGTGTGGCTTTAAACCAAACTATTCATTTGCCTACTTTTTGCAGATCCTCAAAATAAAGGGGAAAAGATTTTGCACACTTTAGATGTACACAGGCAATTGCGTTATTATTTGAGCAGGACTAAAGATTTTAGGCAGTCTCAGCAGTTACTTGTTTCTTTTGCTTTGAGTTCACAGGGCAAGCCTGTGTCAAAACAAACTATTTCTAGGTGGATTGGCTTTTGCATTGCATTTTGTTATTCCCATCATGGCAAACAGGTTCCAGCTGGGATTAGGCCTCATTCCACTAGGGCTACTGCCACTTCAACAGCATTTCTAAGGGGGGTGGCAACTAAGGATATTCTGGAAGCAGCTACTTGGACTTCAGTGCATACTTTCTCTAGGCATTATCACCTGCCTATATACTCTAAGTCTAGAGCTGGTTTTGCCACAGCTGTTTTACAAGGCATGTTGTCAGCTCCTGCTACTTTATAATTTGCCAGCCTCCCTTACCTCTGCTTTGGGATTCTACCCAATTGTCAGGACTGCAGCAAGGGAAGACGAAGAACATAGTACAGTTTTGTACCTACCATAAATGTAGATGTTCGAGGATTCCCTTGCTGCAGTCCAATTTACCCTCCCTCCTTCCCCTCTGTGTTTCAGGGTGGTTGTATAGGTGAGTTTACATGCTTATATTTTTTGTATATATATTACTGTATATATTGTACATGTTTTTGGTGCAGGTTGTTTTGGGACTTGTCTTTTGGGTCTTCTGACATCTGGGGCAAGAAAAGACTGAGGAAATGGCGTCGGTCATGCGCATTAGTACCCTGACGTACTGACGTCAGTCTAAGGCGCCATGACCGACGTCAGCCTTATACTCTGGTATTCGGGCCGACTGGGACGCGGACTATACCCAATTGTCAGGACTGCAGCAAGGGAATCCTCGAACATCTACATTTATGGTAGGTACAAAACTGTACTTTTCCCTTTCAGCAAGCCTCATACAAGCCAAACTATTACAACAGACGCCTCAGATCATGGATGGGGGGCGCACATGGAGGGCAGATGCATTCAAGGACAATGGACACAAAAAGAATTGCACCTGCACATCAACCAAAAAGAAATGCTGGCAGTGATACATGCAATCCAGGCCTTCGAAAAGTTCTTGCATCAGGACCATCTACTAATAAAGACAGACAATACCACAGTTATGTGGTGCATAAACAAGCAAGGAGGTACCCATTCCTACCCTCTTTGCAGACTGACGATGAATCTCTGGGATATTTCCCTGCAATTAAAAATAAAGCTGCAATCCCAGTTTGTACCAGGGAAGGACAATGTTCTGGCGGACAGCCTAAGCAGAAACATCATGGACACTCACGAATGGATGTTGCACCCAGACATTTTCTTGGAAATAACTCAAGCATGGGGAAGGCCGGACATAGATCTGTTTGCCTCCCACCTCAATCACCATCTGAAAAAGTTTTGCACAAGGATATACCATCCTCACGCATGGAAGGTGGACGCTCTTTCCTTCAGTTGGAACTCTCTAACAGTATATGCATTCCCTCCTCTTCCTTTGATGACCAAGGTGTTACTGAAGATCAAGACAGAGCAACTGAAAGTCATTCTGATAGCTCCAGACTGGCCAAGACAACACTGGTACTTACTGCTGCGGAGCATGTCACACACCAATCCATGGCTCCTGCCTCAATGGCCACTTCTTCTGATGCAGCACAACTACAAGACTCTACACTCCAGCCTGAAAGCATTAAAGCTGACAGCTTGGAAGATACCATGACTCTTCATCAGGATACACTTTCCAAGAGGGTAAAAGATATCATCCTGGAGGCTCGCAGACCTTCCACTAGGAAGACATACTCCGCAAAATGGAAGAGATTTGTTATCTGGAACAACAGAAAAGGTCAAGACCCATCAGTGATGAGCATTCCACAGATCCTAGAATATTTGGCTGAAATGCTCCAAAATGGCCTTTCATATTCTTCCATAAAAATACATGCTTCAGCAATATCTGCAAAATATAACACTGATCCGCCTGTATTTTCTCACCCATTGCTAAGACAGTTTCTAAGAGGTATAAAGAACATCAATCCTCCAAGGAAACCACTAGTGCCTGCATGGGACCTCAACTTCATGTTGGAAAAATTAACTCTTCCTCCCTTTGAACCAGCAGCATCTTCAGAGTTGCAATTTCTGTCTTGGAAAACAGCTTTCCTTCTGGCAGTAACCTCAGCAAGAAGGGTCTCTGAGCTACAGGCCCTCATGGCAATACAACCATTCCTCATTTTTCATCAGGACAGAGTTTCCTTGAGAACCAATCCATCCTTTATGCCAAAGGTGGTATCCAGGGTATCCCTGAATCAAGCTATTCACCTGCCTACCTTCTTTCCTAATCCTCAAAATAAAGGAGAGAGACTTCTGCACACCTTGGACATACACAGACAGTTGTGCTACTACTTGGACAGAACAAAGACTTTCAGAAAATCTGACCAGCTATTTGTAGCATACGCTGCTGGAGTGCAGGGAAAAGCCATTTCCAAACAGACAATTTCTAAATGGATTGGAAATTGCATTCGATTCTGCTACTCTTTCCATGGAAAAACTGTGCCAGCTGACATCAGGCCACATTCCACCAGAGCTACGGCCACCTCCACAGCTTTTTTAAGAGGGGTGGCTACAAAGGACATTCTAGAAGCTGCTACATGGAGCTCCGTGCATACATTCTCCAAGCATTACAACCTGCCTTTATATTCCAGATCCAGAGCAGGGTTTGCTACTGCAGTCCTGCAGGGCATTTTAGCTACACCATCTTTGTCTTAGTGCCTACCACCCCCAGGTTGGCTATGGTATTCAACCCATATGTCAGGACTGCAGTTGCATCCTTGAAGGACATAGTACAGTTTTGTACCTACCATAAATGTAGATGTCCGATAGGTATGCAACTGCAGTCAGGTTTTCACTCCCACCTACCCCACTGTGATACTCTTTTGGGTATCTACCCCTCATGTTAGCTACCTGGGGTTATCTTTTATGGTGTATTGTTTTTAATGTTGTGCTTGTCTGGAATTTTTTCTCTATTTTCAAAATTTAGCCTTCCTTAGAGGGCACCTGGCATCTGGGGCAAGAAACACTGAAGAAGATGGCGTCGGCTGACGCTTTTATACCCCAGGCGTACTGACGTCGGGGAGAGGGCGGCATCAGCCGACGCCGGACCCAGACTTTGGAATCCGGCCGACCGAAGGGCTGCCTGAGGCAGGACAACCCATATGTCAGGACTGCAGTTGCATACCTATCGGACATCTACATTTATGGTAGGTACAAAACTGTACTTTCACCCCTGGGATCTCTTCTGTGTCCCTGCTAGACAGGGGAACAGTAAACTAACCTTAAAAGGGCTATCTTCTGTGACCTACTCTACAGAGACACAGTAAACCGATCTAAAGGGGTGGCAAAAGCCAAACACACTCTGGCTAGGCTTGTAAATGCCCCAGGGCAGATAGCCTAGTATAAACCTATGAACCTATGAAACCTATTTGACAACCTACTTAAAACAAGTGGCCAATGTCTGCAAGACAAATACTGCAAGCCGTGGGGTTCATGGCCTCCTGCATTCTTCTACTTCCATATGCAAGGCTGCATATGAGAAAACTACAGTGGTATCTAAAAAGCCTATAGTGTCAACATTCTCAGGATCTAGAAGCAATGATTCCTATCATATCTTGCCTACGCCTAGAGTTACTTTGGCCTGCCACCAAAACAAGGGACTACCTCTCACACCGCCCCCTGCCACCCAAACCCTAACAACAGATGCATCAGACTATGCATGGGGGGCTCACCTAGCAGGAAAGTGCATTCAGGGCAAATGGAACCCATGTCAAATGCATCTGCATATCAATCAAAAAGAAATGTTACCTGTACAGAATGCTCTTGACAGCCTTCAAGGACCACATTCTTCCAGGACAACTAATGGTAAAGACGGACAACACCACTGTTATGTGATAGATAAACAAGTAGGGGGGTACGCATTTTTACCCCCTCTGCAGACTAGCCATAGCATTGTGGAACACAGCCTTGAGCTACCAAGTGCACCTTCAAGCTCAATTCCTGCCAGGAAAATTAAATACACTGGCAGACTAAGCAGAAACCTCATGGACCCACACGAGTGGAAACTGGAACCAAGAATTTTCAACATGTTGACAAGCAAATGGGGAGCCCAGATATAGACCTATTTGCTCTGCCCAGAACTACCATTTGGACAAATTTTGCACAAGGACTCCACACAAACAAGCCTGGAAAGTGGATGCTCTGTCCTTCAGCTGGAAAAACCTATCAGTCTATGCCCCCCCCCCCCTCTGCCTCTGCTCTCCAAAGTACTACTAAAAATCAAACAGGACAAACCAAGGATAATTTTGATTGCGCTAGACTTGCCACGCCAACATAGTTACCCCCTCCTGCGCAGTTTGTCACGGCTATCCCCATGGCACCTGCCTCAGACTCCTTCCCTGGTGTCCCAGCAGGAGAACCAGATTCTGCATCCTCAGCTTCTAACACTGAATCTTGCAGCCTGGCTAATTACCTAATCTCTCCTTTACCATCCCTCAGTAAACCTGTGATGGATATCATTTTAGAGGCAAGGAGGCCTTGTACTAGAAAATGCTGAAAAATGGAAAAGATTCTGTGCCTGGAACCAGTCTCCAGGGATGAGCACAGCAGCACCCAAATTACCTCAGATTTTACAATACTTAATCTGAGATGCTTCACAAGGACTTGTCTTTTTCCTCCATTAAAGTCCACACCTCAGCCATTTCAGCTCATTATAACACAGAACCTCCACTCTTCTCTCACCCACTGCTCAAGCAGTTCCTCAGAGGGGCCAAAAATTTGAGACCACCCAGGAGAGCTCCAACCCCAGCCTGGGACCTTAACTTTGTTTTGGAGAAACTCACTCTACCTATTTTCGAGCCAGCTGCTACTGCAGACTTAAAATTTCTTTCTTGGAAAACAGCTTTCCTTTTAGCAATGACTTCAGCTAGAAGGGTATCTGAATTACAGGCCCTTATGGCAGTGGAACCTTTCACCATCTTTCATGCGGGCAGGTTGTCCCTCAGAACCAATCCATCCTTCATGCCCAAGGTGGTATCCAGTGTGGCTCTTAATCAGTCCATTAATTTGCCAACCTTCTTTCCCAATCCACAGAACAAAGGGGAGCGGATACTGCATTCCTTAAATGTGCACAGACAACTTAGATTCTACTTGGACAGGACTAAACCTCAAAGGAAATTTGAACAACTGCTGGTGGCATTTGCTGCAGGGGCAGAGGGGAAGGCTATTTCAAAGCAAACCATGTCTAAATGGATAGGCTATTGCATTAATTTCTGCTGTAAGCACCATGGAAAACCTATCCGCCAGGGGATCAGACCTCACTCCACCAGGGCTGCATCTACCTCTACAGCCTTTCTCAGAGGCATACCTACCAGGGACATCCTAGAAGCTGCTACCTGGAGTTTTGTACATACCTTCACCAAGCATTATCATTTGCCAATTTTCTCTAAATCCAGAGATGACTTTGCCACTGCAGTCTTGCAGGGCCTTATAGCTGGTCCTAATGCTATTTAAATTACTCCTCCCAACCATAGCTTTGGGGATCTACCCAAATGTAATGACTGCAACAGTGAAACATGAAGAACGTAGTGCAGTTGTGTACACTTACCATAAATGTAGATGTTCAAGTGTATTCACTGTTGCAGTCCTGGTTGGCCTCCCTCCTGCCTCCTAACTTATTTTGATTATACTTCTACTTTCCTTTACTATGCTTAAAAGCTTTTTGGTGTATTTGCTTTTTTGTTGGAGGCATATCATTTTACTTTTATATTTATTTGCTTCCCATTAGGGGGGCACCTGACATCTGGGGCAAGAAAAACTGATGTAATGGCTTTGGCTGCATGATTTATACCCCTGACGACCTGACGTCATGGAAGAAGGGACAGCAACTGACGCAAGACCCAAGACTTTGTTAATCAGGCCGACTGAGGGCTACCTGTAAGCAGATAACCCAAATGTAATGACTGCAACAGTGAATACACTCGAACATCTACATTTATGGTAAGTGTCCATAACTGTACTTTTCTGATTGCTTGAGAATTACTATTAAAAATAGGCCTGACTAATATGTACCCTATACTATTTATTGGGTTTGACTTGTTCTTAGGTTGGGGAGAGAGGGAATTTATTCCTATCTTCCTTTTTAAAACTATAAAAATCTAAAAACATGTAAGGTATGTTTCTGTGGGGTGGTGGAACAGAAAGTGCAACACATGAAATTTCTACAGTATTTTTTTGATTTTTTTTTTTGTTCTGGTTGCTTGAGTTCCGGTTAACTGAGAGTTTACTGTATTGTCATTCAAACCGGGATGGTTATCTGCACTAAATTCAAGAATCCATTCCAATTCACATTGCTATGTCTTAGTCTTAACCTCTCCACCCCTTATACCCAAGTTTACAGTCTCTAATACATGGATTTTAAAGGTGTGGCTGCTGTCTGTCTTTTTAACATGCTTTGCCAGTGCATTGGTATCTTTACATTTACTCACATCCCTTACATGTTCCATAATCCTCTCTTTTAATGTACAGTTTGGTTAGACACATAGAACATATCACACACTGAACAGCTTGCAAAATATACCACATTTACAGTTTAGTCAGTATAAAACCTAAAATCAATAAAACTATCCATACTTGGATGTTTCATATGAGACCCTGACTTATTGTATTTATATGCGGAACAAGAACGACAACTAAAATACCTTTGCATTGTCTTTGAATTTCTGATTACTGTCCATTGGTCCAAGTTACATTTTAAAAAGGGATAGGGAGGAACACGTGGATGGGTAGCCCGTTCCAGAGAATGTGAATTCTCTGAGAAACATATCTGTCTCTCCAACATGTTCTGTTTTAGTTAACATGCAAAAGTTAGGTCTTTTAATCTAGTAGTTATGATGCTGCATGTTTTGTGAATATGCAAAAGGTTAATCAAAACAGGATCCATGGATGCCCTGTGTACCAGGCAAAGATCACCTCTCAGAAGACTGTGTGATGCTGAGTAAAGAGACAGGGCTTTGAGGCAATTAGAATAGGACAGTGTGTTTTAATCCTTTATTCATTTTGTAAGGAACCTTTATGGATGTTCTAGTTGCTGCACGTTGTCTTATCAGGTACATACCGAAGGGGACATTATGCTCTGTGATGAGTCTGATGAGGGCTGAGTATAGTGGTATGATGACCTCTCTGCACAAGATGCCATGCCCTTGTTTATAAGTTGAGTAACATAGAAGGAATTTCTTACTACCCTGGACACGTGCTGGACAAAGGCTAGGTTACTGTGTACATGAGTTCCCAGATCCCTGACTAATGAACCAACTTTTAAGGGTGTTTTTTTAATAGGTTCATAGGTTCATACTAGGCTGTCTGCCCTAGGGCACTTATAAGCCTAGCCAGAGTGTGTTTGCCACCCATTTAAATGAATTTTACTGTGCCCTTTTTTGAGGTTAGTATACTGTGCCTCTGTCTAACAGTGACACAGAAGTGATACCCGGGGTAAACCTACGATCTCCCATCCACTCATCAAGATTTCTCAAGAGAGTCAATGAGGGACTCTGCCTAACCTGGACTGGGATTTTATTCCAGAGTGAAGGGAGCCTCTGGGTTTTGAATCAGTCCCTCCAGCATGTCTTACTTATTTCATTGCTGAGGTTCAAATCTCTCGCGCGTGTAGCTCAATGGGATTTGGATTTTTTAAGGTGCAGCATGTCCATTAATTCCGGGTTGGACATGGCTTTATAAGTCAGGCACAGATCGCCTCTGAGCAGGCGGTATGCCACTGAATAGAGTTGGAGTTTCTTTAACCGGGCAGCATATGGCATCTGTTTGAGCCCTTTGATCCTCTTGGTGAGGTATTTTTGGGGTCTTTCTAGTTGCTGCAGGTGTCTGGTAAGGTACATCCCAAAAGGGGCATTGTACTCAATTATGGGCCTGATGAGGGATGAGTAAAGAGGCACAATGACCTCCCCTGATTTAGATGTGAATCCCTTCATGATTAGGTGGGCTATGTAAAATGTTTTTCTAGCCACTTTGGCCACGTGGTTGTCAAATGAGAGATTGCTATCAACTTGGGTCCCCAGGTCCCTAATTAATTCTTCCGTACTTAATGGATTACCACCTATGTAGTAATATGCGGGCACTTTGTTTTTGCCAAAGGGGATGACTATACATTTTTTGGCATTAAGTTTGAGGCCATGGGTCTGGCACCAGTTGTCAGTTTCTATGAGGCCCTTTTGGAGGATGCTTGTGTCGGCTGGAGAGTCGATTATGGCGCCCAGTTTGCAGTCATCTGCTAACTTGGTCAGCCACAGTCCTTCCGTGTTAGCCTGTACCTCCGAGAAATATATACTGAACAAGAGAGAGGTCCCAGGACTGAGCCTTGCAGGATGCCATTTGTAACTGGTTTGGAGTGTGACATGGCTCCAGCAATTCTAACCATGTGGGTTCTGTCCTTGAGCCAGTTTTCAACCCATCTGGTGACATAGGGGTTTATATTTAAGCTGGTGAGCTTATCTATGATGCCCGAGTGGGGTATTGTATCGAAGGCTTTTGCGAGGTCCAGGTAGGCTGTGTGGACCACCTTCCCCTCGTCAATGGCCTTGGTGACTGTTTCAAAGAAATCGACCAGGTTCAAGAGGCAGGATCTGTCCTTAACAAAGCCGAACTGGGTAGGATCCAGTGTCTGTAGATCCCCAATATCTTTATTTATGAGGTCCAAGAGGATCCTTTCCATAGCTTTGCAGACCAAGCTAGTCAGGCTTATGGGGCGGTAGTTTCCAGGATCCGTTGGGGCACCACCTTTGTGGAGGGGGACCATTGTTGCTGTATGCCACTCTTTGGGTACATACCCTGTAGTAAGGCTGAGATTGAACAGTAGCTTTATGTTTGGGTTTAGCTCTTCTTGGAGTTCATGTAGGATGCAGCCCGGGACACTGTCAGGTCCCATAGATGCTGTGTTTTTTGCTTTGGAGAGGGCAGCTCTCAACTGAGCATCTGAGATGTCAGGGGGGCAGCACTCTGTTGGGATAAATATTTGCTCTTTTGGTGGGGGGGAGAAGTTTGCGCTGAAACTGTCAGCTAAGATGTTGGCGATGTCTGTGGGTTCGGTGTATTTTTTTGTCAATTTGGACTAATTCTGAGCATATCTGGGAATTCCCACCCAGGTTTCTAACATAACTAAAGAAAGCCTTGTGATTATCCTTAGTGTCCTGTGCAATTTTTCTCTTGAAACTGGCCTTAGATGATTTTATGAGTGCTTGTAGTTTTTTGCTAATACTGATCAGAGATGCCTTCCCTTTATGGGATTTTTCATGTAGTAGCTTCCTTCTTCTATTGTATAGTTTGTTTATGGCTGGGATCCACCAGACAGGACGCCTGCCTTTGGAGGATTGGGTCTTGGTTTTATTTGGAATTGCATGATCCAAACATTCCTGAAGGTGTTCGTAAAATGCGTTTATAAAGGATTCTGCGGCCTGGGGCGTATTTTCCACAGGCCCGGGGGCTTTGAAGGATTCCACCTCGGTTTTGAGGAGTGTGAAATTAGCTTCAGAGAAGTTTTTCACTGTGGTTTTCTGGGCAGGGGGTGGGTTGGGGATGTGAATATCCAGTGAGATTAGTTTATGGTCTGATCTTACCAGTGAGGGATACACTTCTGGTCTGGAGCATAGAGTTCCCATGTTGGTGATGATCAGGTCCAGTATGTTTTCCCCTCTTGTGGGAGTAGCAACAAGTTGTTCCATAGCATTTGAGTTTATAAATTCTAGGAACCTTTGGACTAGGGTGTTGGGGCTAGAGTAATGCTCCCAGTCTATGTTTGGGTATTTGAAGTCGCCCAATATAATGGTGTTTGGAGAGACCTTCATATTTTCTAGTGTTTTCAGGAAGGTCGAGTGTGGTTCCTGCGTTTGAGAGGGTGGTCTGTAGCAGGCTATAAACTGGAAGGCAGTTTTACCCACAGTTAGTTGCACATGGATAGTCTCTGATGCTTCGTACTGTGCCTCCAACCTGGAGGTGTGGGTATCTTTGACGAATATTGATACTCCCCTTCCTTTTGTGGTTCGGTCCAAGTTTTGGGGCCGAAAAGCATGGTATGAGGTATAACCTGGCCGCGCTGTGGTGCTCTCAGGAGCCTTGAACCAGGTTTCTGTTACTGCACAGATATCGATGTTCTCCATGCTAAGGAGAGTTTTGAGTGCATGCATCATCTGGAGGTTTAGACTTCTGGCATTGAGTAGCATTACTCTTAGTTTCTTATCTCTTGTGATACCTATGGAGGTGGGTTTGTCTTTTGAACCTTGCCTAAAAAAGGCACTATGGGGGTGGGAAGAGCCTTTGCCAATATCCGACAGCCCAGGGGTGACAGGTGCAAGCCGTCCCTAGCGAAGCATCGTGTCTTGTTGAGCATGTCATCCCAGGCTCCCAGGCTTACAGGCATTGGATCCCCTTTGAATGACACCAATGCTTAAGCCAATTGTTGAAGTTGATCATCTTGTCTTCATATTGTGGCATCATTCTTGGTGAGGGTAAGATGCTACTCAAGGTCAGGGTCATACCGGCCTGGGCTACATGCTCAGAGAGCTCCTCTATGTCTCTTTTCATGTAGTCCAGGGAGGTACGTCTCAGGTCATTCACACCAGCATGGGCAATGACTGAGTCATATTTGTACTTGCCTTGGAGTGACCTGAGTGCTTGTGTTATGTGGCGGATCCTAGCGCCCGAGAGGCAGCTCACCGTGACCTTCTCCTTGTTCAGCCTGGCTAGCAGGACGTCAGTGTGCCTGACGATAGAGTCACCTATTACAAGTGTATTGGGTGCGTTGTTTAGCCTTAAGGGTTGTGACTGTTTGGCACACTGGCTTTGTGAACTATGTGTCGCACGTGTTTTGTTTTGAGGTAGCGGTTGCTTGGGTGTCTGCTTTGGAGGTCTCTGCTGCATAGGCAGATTTTTATTTAGAGCCTCCGAGTATGTTTTTGTGTGATTATGTGTTTGCTTTGCTGTCTTGGTAGGTGTATGTGAGACTGTAGTTTTAGTGAGTGTGGTTTCCTTCTCCTCCTGACTGGCTATGCCGGTGCTGGGTTGAGAGAGCTTAGCCTCCAGTTTAGCTATATGGTTGCATCTCTCACATGTGTTTGAGTTTGTTGGGAGAAGGAGAGGGTTGTCTGTGTACATGAGGCAGTTGTAACATTGCCTCAAGATTCCCAGATTCACCAGCTGGACCAGAGAGGAGATTGACAACTGACCTTTGGACATGCTAGAATAGTGCTGGGAATTCCTTTATAATTGAACAAAAAGGGGCCAATGGGGAACAAGGTACTCACGGGGGGTTTATGAGGGTGTAGTGCTTTTAATTTTTAGTGCTGAGTTATATAATTACCTTAGTAAGCAAGTGCCAGGCTTTAGAGTAGGAATAGGGTGTTTATTATGAGAGCTAGATCAGTTCTAAGGGAAAAAGTGAAGAGCAGACTTTGTGGAGGCGAGAAAAGTGTAAACCTGATTTAGCGGCACTACCCGATGCTGCTCTATGCGCAAAATCGTGCAAAGCCGCGCTAAAGCGGGTGTTATACAGGGGGACTTGAAAGAGCTAGAAATTGGCCCAAAACGGCCAATAGACTACCAGATTCTTGTGCTGGGAACACTCCTCTAGGGATAGATAGGCTGATCTAAGCTCCCCCCTCCCACTGATGAACAAAGAAGCCTCCCTTTATCCAAGAAAGGAAATGGGCAACACAGGAACGTTCCAAAAGTCCAGAATACAGCAAAGCCTGTATTTGGACTACTCTAGGTCAGGAAAGGCAGGAAACAAGGATAATATTTTTTTCTTTTCTTTTTAGCAACAAACAGCAGGAAAATGCAGTAAATCAGTAACACAGGCTAGTGCACTTGAGTGTGTAGCCTCAACAGCTAAATGCAACAAACAGAACAAACTTTAAAAGTGCAGGTACAAAAACAACTGTAAATAGTTTAAAGCAGTTCAAGAAGCAGAGATGCTTGCAGTTTAGCTAGATTGGACAGTTGCCCAGGTAGTAGTAGGAAAAAACACTTTTATCAGATTAGCAGTCACTCTTTTAGCCTCTCTGCTGCTAGCACCACTCTGCAGGACCACGAGGAGCTTGGCTGAGTAGTAACAAGTGCAAAAACCGCGCCAAAGTGGGTTTTATACAGGGGGACTTAAAAGAGCTAGAAATTGGCCCGAAACGGCCAATAGACTACCAGATTCTTGTGCTGGGAACACTCCTCCAGAGATAGATAGGCTGCTCTAAGCTCCCCACTCCCACTGGTGAACAAAGAAGCCTACCTTTATCCAAGAAAGGAAATGGGCAACACAGGAACTTTCCAAACGTCCAGAATACAGCAAAGCCTGTATTTGGACTACTGTAGGTCAGGAAAGGCGGGAAACAAAGATCATTTTTTTTTCTTTTTAGCAACAAACAGCAGGAAAATGCAGTAAATCAGTAACACAGGCTAGCGCACTTGAGTGTGTAGCCTCAACAGGCAAATGCAACAAACAGGACAAACTTTAAAAGTGCAGGTACAAAAACAACTTTCAGTAGTTTAAAACAGTTCAAGAAGCAGAGATACTTGCAGTTTAGCTAGATCGGACAGTCGCCCAGGTAGTAGTAGGAAAAAAACACTTTTATCAGGTTAGCAGTCACTCTTTTAGCCTCTCTGCTGCTAGCACCACTCTGCAGGACCACGAGGAGCTTGGCTGAGTAGTAACATGCACAAAAACCACGCCAAAGCGGGTTTTATACAGGGGGACTTGGAAGAGCTAGAAAGTGGCCCAAAACGGCCAATAGACTACCAGATTCTTGTGCTGGGAACACTCCTCCAGGGATAGATAGGCTGCTCTAAGCTCCCCACTCCCACTGGTGAACAAAGAAGCCTCCCTTTATCCAACAAAGGAAATGGGCAACACAGGAACTTTCCAAAAGTCCAGAATACAGCAAAGCCTGTATTTGGACTACTCTAGGTCAGGAAAGGCGGGAAACAAGGCTAATTATTTTTTTTTTCTTTTTAGCAACAAACAGCAGGAAAATGATATAGTTACCTGGGGTGGTAGACTTCCCAAAAAGTACTATAATTGGGGGAGGGGGGGTTCAATGACTGCTTCCAGTTTACAGTCATCTGCGAACTTGGTCAGCCAAAGGGCATTGAAATTGGTTTTGGCATCCAAGAAGTAAATACCAAAGAGGAAGGAGTGGGCCCATCACAGAGCAATGGGGGACTCCACTGGTGACCAGCCTGTTTGTGGAGGTGGCCTCACCTATTTGAACCTTGTAAGTTCCATCAGTGAGCCAGGTAGCTATCCATTGTCTTATAGAACTGGGTATAAACCCTTTTATAAGTCTTTTGACAATGCCCAAGTTCGGTATTGTATCAAATGCTTTAGCCAGATCTAGGTAGGCAATATGCACCATTTTCCCCTGATTCATTGCCTTATTGACCTTTTCAAAGAAGTCCACCAGAATCAGTAAGCATGACCTAACTTTGACAAAGCCAAACTGGGACTGATTTAATGTTTGTAGGTCTCCTGTGTCCTTGTTGATAATTTCCATGGCTTTGCAAATAAGCCTAGTCACTCTAATGGGTCTTTAATTTCCAGGATCTGTTGAAGGTCCTCCCTTATAAAGTGGGGTGACTGTTGCAGTCCTCTATTCATGTGGCACAAAGCCTGTTTTAAGACTATGGTTAAATAATGGCTCCAGCATCCAGGTATGTTATCAGGGCCCAAGGAGGCCATATTCTTGGCATTAGTGAGTGCAGCAGATACATGCTCCCTAGTTATAGCCGGAAGGATTGTTTGCGGGGATTTTTGAGGGGATGGGGGTGAGCATGGGGTAAAGTTGGAACTGAATTTGCTAACAGGTTTGCTATCTCCAGGCGCAGTGAATGTGGCACCATTAACTAACCAGTTCAGCACATTGTTGTCTGCTGCCCTTGAGGTTTCTGACAGAGTTGTGGAAGGCCTTATGGTTATCTTTCACCTGGGAAGGCTGTCTTAACCACAAATTTGGCTTTGCTTAACCTAATTAACTTGATGAGAATGTTTCTATTTTATGGTAATTACCCTTCCCAATATTTGCCATCATTTTTTTCCTTTTGTTTTATAGCCTGTTCAGTTTGGGATGCCACCAGAGTGGTTTGTTTCTAGAACTAGTCCAGGGCTTACTTCTAGTAGGTATAGAAGCCTTTATGCAGCCATTGATGTAGTTGTACAGAGTTTCTGAGAGCAATTCAGCATAGTCTGCTGTATTCTCTGGGTTTGGAGAGGCATTGAGTTTTGACAGTCCATCACTTAATAAAAGGTCATTTGCCTTGGAATAGTTCCTGTCACTGGTTTTAATGGGATTACAGAGTTGATTTTGATTTTGAAGGAGACAGCTTTATGATCGGACCTTACGTAGGAAAATGAGACATTGGGGGGGGGGGGGGTACAGCAATCTCCCATATTTGTAAGCACGAGGACCAGTATGTTGGAGCCTCTAATGGATATATTCACGATTTGATCTGGTTGTTTCTATTTATGAAGTCCAGGAATCTCTGTGCCTTAGATTTGATGTTGTATAGTATTCCCAGTTTATAGAGTGGTAATTAATGTCTCCCATGAATAGAGTATTAGGTTGGATGTTGAGAGTCTCCAGTAGGTCCAAGTATGCATTGTGAGCTTTTTGGGACATGGAGGGTGACCTATAGCTGGCAAGGATATGGTATGGGATTTTGTCTGTGGTGATCTGCAGTTGGAAGAACTCCAGCTCATCATCTTGTTTGACCATCCTAGAGCTGTAGTGTTATGCTTGTTATTGATATATATTGAGATATCTCCTTTAGCCCTTTTCTTGTCTAAAAGTGTGGAAGGCATCGAAACCTTGCACTGCTGGGGTGCCATCTTCCTCTTTAAACCATGTCTCTAACTGCACATATGCCCATAATCTTGAGTGTGAGGATCTCTTTAGAATGACACTAGAAAGACAGCCAGTTGTTGAAATTAATCATTTCCTCTCCATTTGCCAGTTCTGCCATCAAATACCACTTCTCTGTCCTCCCTTCTTTATCCATCTTTGCTTATCTTCCTTATTCTCTTTGATTGATGCACCCCTCTCTGGTGTCCCCTTTATAAACTGTATACAGTATTATTTACAAATCATAATACTTCAGGGTATCCTGTCTGATTGGTGTGGCCCATATCTGTGACCCCAAGACTGTCATAACCATTATAGAGGAACAACTGCATAGGATCCCCACTATCTCAGCTACCCTTCTAATGTCATTTGCTAGTTATTTTTACTGTTTTGACTTTCTATGCATCGCTAAATACCTTCCTATCCATTCATGCTTCTATAATCCCAATATCTCTTTCCTACTTCCTCTCTATCCATCACTCCTCCTTCTTACTTTCCCCTCCCTGTTTTGTTGATTCCATTGGCTTTAAGTATCTTTTGCTAAAATTTCTAGCCCTATTTCCAAGTGCCATTTTATGCTGCTGTGTATATGCAAATCAACTAAACACAGCCCCATATTTACCTGTGATTCATCACTGTCTGCTGAAGTTTCAGCTTTCTTTCTCCCTTCATTTCCTGTTCCTGGTCTGACATGTCCATGCTTCTGCTTTTCTCCATGTGCAGTCTGTTCATTTTTATTTCTATTCTTAACTCACTGTACATTTCCCAAGCACATCTCTCCCGCTTCATCCATAATAAAGTGCTTCTGAAATTCCTTACTTCCTGTATTTTGAAACTCTTTATGTCCACATGACTCTCCGATCTTTTCACTTGTGCTCTGAACTAATTTTTTCACATACAATCCGTTTCCCTCTCATTGTAACCTGTTTATAGAATGGATAGAATATTTATTGTATCTTTGCCCATCTCATCCTTTACATTCTGTTTCAGATCCCTCAAGCTGATTATCATAGCTCCATATTACCTATATGGTTTGTAATTTCAGATCCCCTTCTTTCTAAATCAAATGAGACCCCCTGTAATGTGGCCATGTTGAATGTATTCAGTGTAAAGTTTTTTTCATATTTTGCCTTCCCCCGTACAATCACAAGACTAATGAAAATATATTATATACTCTACCTTATTTATTGCATGCTGTCTGTAGTAACTTCATATCTAGAATATCGTGCAATTGCCCATGTACATTTAGTCCGTTTAGTCCTATTCTGCAACAGAATGAAGAATAAAAGAAAGAGATAAACATATATATTGCTGATATCTTTGTACTCTCTTCAAGTCCCCAGAAAGTCCACAAATGTCCCTTTTATTGTGCTGCATTCTTGTAGACCTTATTCTTTAATGTCTCACCCCACTCTAGTGTTTTTCTCTACCTTCTACAGTTTAGCATATTCCTTCCTTAATTAATCTTCTTGTACCGAATATTGCTGTTTCCTCCTGTCTTGTCAGATCTTCTCTACCCATCCACTCAGTTTCTTGTGTCTTCAGTAGGTTCAGTCTTTTTAAGCATGAAAAAGAAAGAAAAGAAACAAGGAGACATTATCTAGCATTAATATTTATTTATTTAGTTAGTTAAGTGCCTATTGTTTACTAGGATGGACCAAGCAGGCACTCGGGCCCATTTTTAGTGGAGGCCCAGGGAGAAAAACTCCATTAAAGTTAGAAAAAATTCAAAATATTTACAGAAAAAAAAATCAGATCTGAAATAGTTGCCTTTATTTGGTCTTCAACCTGTGGGTTCCCGGATCCATCTTGGCCACATACCCAGTATTTGATTCAAGCTCAGAGCTCCTCCCCTTACCCATATGTCTCCTGCCTTCCTTCCTTCAGGTCTCATTTGCCGTGCTACATGTCCGCATCGTGATCCGAGCTCTCTGCTGTAAAAGTTGTGGTAAATGCTTGTTTTTGGTGAAAAATCTTCCTTTTCTTCTCTGCTTTCTACCTCTCCTCGCACTTTTCCATCGGTGGTCTTGAGTGTGTGGACTGATAGTGTGCTGGGCCTCAGGTTGGGACTGGGCCTTAGGTTGAGACAATGTCCGAAGCTCCCAAACCAGGCTTCAGAAAATGTACAGAGTGTGGCCATAAGCTGTCCCCAGCCGATGGCCACACTCTGTAGTTTGTCTTGGGGCAGCCCATTCTCAGACCTCCTGTTCCAACTGTGCCAGGTTTAATCCCCGCGCAGTCACGGACAGGAGAAACAAACTTATCCTTAAGAGCCTTCTTCCTCTTCGTCCTCCAGGACTCAAGACCCTGCCGCTCTGGCTTCTGCCCCTGCCTCCTCCCTGGCCCCTGGGACTCAAACTCCCAGTAAGAGTACTGGGGATGGAGACAAATCTTCCAAGAGGGATAGGCCAAAGAAGCGATTCCCAGATCACTCAGCTTCGGCTGGCCCACCACCTAAAGTTAGGTCAGCTCCTAGGCCACAGTCTCCCCAGCTCCATTCCCCTCTGTTCTCTCTGGAGACAGAGGAGCTCTGGACCCAGTCACTGGCTCAGGCTTTTCCTCATTGCCCCTCCAGGCCAATGTCAGTTGGCTCTCCCTCATGTTCCACCTGTAGCCTTAGCGAAGTGGAGATGGATAGGATGATACGGAAGTTCACTGGCACCCAGATACAGATGGAAGTCTTGCTTGCTCCCTCTCCCTCTGGAGTGGGGAGCATGCAGCCCTTTTTCATCCCTATTACTCCTTTTCCGATTTGACCTCCGGATTTGGAGGTCTTGGATCCGAGGACACTCAGCGTTGAGGGGCCAGAGCTGATGGTACCTTGTACCTCTATGCCGGCCATGACCTTGGGCAGGTGGGAACCAACTAGCTCAGATCTAACAGGCTGTGAAATCCATAGCCTCGGCATTGGATCTGAGGAGTTGGTGTGGGTTCCGAGTATGTCAAAGCGGAGCCTTTCTCTTGGTATCTCAGCACCTGGAGGTTCGGCTCTGACTCCCCCGTCAGGTCACAGGGTTGACCGCTCCTCCTATTGTCCTTTCTCAGGATGTCCATTCCCCTTTGGATTTCCATGTGGTGGACAGGGTTCTCTCAATTTCTTCGAGACCCTTGACTATCTTGTCTTTGTATTCCACCCTGACTCCCTCTGATTCTGGTGCAGATACAGCCATTTGTCATCTCAGGGACAGCCTGCCGCCTCTTTGCCTCAGGACACTCCCTCTTGGGAACAGCAAGACTTTGGGGAGTCCTCCCCAGAGATCCCCACTGAGGAGGTCCCTCGCAAATGTACATGTAAAAGGAGGCACTTAGACTCCACAGGAGCCTCTCACCAAAGACACTGATTTGGAGGAAGGGGAAGGTCCCCCCCGGTCACCCCCTGAGGATGTCTCCTTTGCTAGCGAGAGGAGTGGTCTGCCCAAAAACCTACCTGAGACGAATCGGTGTTCCTCGAGGCATTTGGCACAGGACCCTTTTCTTCCTGGGTGTGTCTCCCGCATATCCCTTAGTGGATCTCATTACAGCTCAGGTGTGGAAGGAACCGGACACAGTGGAGCCCATTCCCAAACATGCAGACAAGGTTTTGAGCCCCCTTTAGACAGATCTTACTGACATAAGGCATCCCCGGTTGATGCCATGGTGGTGGCAGCTGCCACTAGGAAGGAGCTCGCTTAGGAGAGCTCTACGGTCCACCCTCCTGACCAGGAGTCAAGGACAATGGACCATTTTGCGAAGCGGGTATATGCTTCAGTGACCTTCTCTATATTGGCGATGAATTACATGGCACATGTGATTCAGCTGCAGTGAGACCTGGTGAAGAGATTGCTGAGTCGACCCCTGGGTCCTTGTCGGCTGAGGACAAGAAGGTGTTTTCCGTTCGTATGGCCACCCTAAATTCAGTTGCGAATACCTCTATGCATCTTCTCTCCCATGTGACTAAGGGAACCGCTAGAGCCGCAGTGCAGGCGTTGCCATCAGGCGACATGCTTGGCTCTGGCTTGGTCAGCTTTCAGAACCCTTTAAGGCATCATTTACCAATGCCCCGTATGATGGTTCCTCCCTTTTTGGGAAGTCAGTATGTGACACATCAGTTCAGAGGGAGAAGGATGGGAAGATTCTGTTTGTCATCGGGATCCTGCTTTTTGGCCCCTCAATGATCATTCTCGAGGAACCAAGAAGATGTGGTTCTGGAAAGCTCAGAGTTTTCCCCAGGACACTGAGGACTCACCTGCTTCAGGGGCAGAGGGGGATTTGACAGATGCCGCCCTTGGGGCAGAGGGGTCCTAGAGATTACAGGTCTCGAGAGCCTTTCTCAGGCAGACCTGCCCAGCAACCCTAAAGGGTTGCCCGGCTGCTCATCTCTGGAGGCAGTTGGGAAACATCTCTCCCTACACCTAACGGAGTAGGAATCCATCACAAAAGATCATTGGGTCTTGCAAATTATATCTAGAGGCTATTCAGTCCCCTTTCTAGAACTAATCCCACCTCCAAAACACCTCCCAGACATCCCACCCACGCACAGGGAGGATGCAGCACTGGAAATCACAAAGTTGCTAGGAAGACGAGTCATCCAACCTGACCCCCAGACCACTCTGGCTCAGACATTTATTCCAGGTTCTTTTTGGTGTCAAAAGAAAATGGGGGACCTAAGACCCATTTTGGATCTTTCTACCTTGAACCAGTCAGTGGCCAAGACGAAGTTCCGGATGGTCACCCTTTAATCTATCCTGCCCTTACTGCAGGAGAACAATTGGATGTGCTCGATCGACCTCCAGGACGAGTACTATCACGTCAAAATGGACATGCACTCTCAGAGGTTTCTCCACTTCCAGCCAGGAGCCAATCATTACCAGTTCAGAGTGCTCCCCTTTGGTCTTACCACAGCCCTCAGGGTGTTTACTAAAGTGATGTCAGTAGTAGCGACTCACCTGAGACTCCATGGTGTACAGGGATTTCTCTACCTGAACGATTGGCTCCTCGCTGCCCCTTCCAGGCATCATCTTTGTCAAGCGAGGGTTTCCTTTCTTCTCCTGGCCTAGAGGTTAGGCATTACCATCAGTCTCAACAAATTACCTCTGGCCCCAGTCCAAACGTTAGACTTCATTGGGGCACATTTCGACATAATTCAAACCAACGTTTTTCTTACTCCAGGCAGGATATGCACTCTGAAGCTACACGTTCTTTTCTTTCTTCAAACTCAGTTCCGTACAGCAGAGATAGTATTAAGGATGCTAGGGTCCATTCCAGCCATAATCAATATCATACCCTTAGCGCACCTTCACATGTGGATTCTTCAGTGGACCCTTGCAGTACAATTGTCCTGGTTAAATCTTCCATTGACCCACCCTGTCCGAATCTCTCGAGTGTGCAGGGACTCCCTTCTGTGGTGGATTCATTCCTCAGACGTTGTTCGGGGTCATCCTTTTCTTCCACCTTTCCCCACAGCCACGATGACTATGGATGCCTCCCAGCTGGGGGGGGCACTGCTCTGGAAGGACAGTTCAAGATACGTGGTCCCCCTATGAGACTAGATTGCATATCAACGTCCTGGAGATGAGGGCGGTGCTTCTAGCATTGCAGGTTCTCCATGCCCATCTTTCTTCAGGAACGATTCCTATCCAGATGGACAATATGTTGGTGGTCTAGTACATCAACAAATAGGGGGAACCAGATCTTATCCCCTATGTTGCGAGGTCATGAGAGTATGGGAGTGGGTGATCTCCACTGGCCATTTTCTGGTGGTAATGCACATCCCAGGGAGGTCCAACCTTTTAGCGGACAGGCTCAGCAGATCTATTCTGATGCCTTACGAGTGGTCTCTGAATCCTTCAGTAGTGGAACGGATCTTTCACAAGTGGGGTCAGCTTTGCTGCAATCTCTTCTCTTCTCCTTCCAAAGTGAAATGCAGTGAGTTCTTGGCTCTGAACCCCCATCTAGGGGAAGCCCCCAGAGATGTTGTGACTCATGCTTGGGCCCCCCGGTCTTCTGTATGCTTATCCTCCTCTTCCCTTAATACCAACGTTCCTTCAGAAAGCTTACAGGCTGGGGAGCCTAGTAATCCTCATTGCCCCATTCTAGCCTCGCCAAGTATGGTTTCCCTCTCTGTGGTCTCATCTGGTGGCTCCACCATGGACGTTGGATCCTGTTCCGGATTTCCTTTCTCATCCCTTAAGGATTCCCCATTCAGACCTGGACAGTCTAAAGCTCACTGCTTGGCTGCTCCAGTTTCCATGATAGTCAGGACTCCCGGCTTATCCTCTCCTGTCAAAAGAATCCTGATGGCGGCCCATAAGTCTTCCACCAGGAAGGTATACTCCAGTAAATGGAGATGTTTTTCCATGTGGGCTTCACAGTGTGCATTAGATCCTTTCACTGTCCCTGTTTCCGCGGTACTGGAATTTTTCAACAAGGTGCTAGTTTTTCCACAGTCAAGGTTCAACTTGCTGCAATTTCTAATTATCATGTGGGGGATAAGGTGGCTTCATTAGCATCTTCAAAGCCTTGTAAGGCCCAAGATACCTTTTCTCTTTGACCCCCAGTGAAGGACCCTACACCACCATGGGATCTTACGTTAGTACTTCAGGCCGTAGTTTGCACCCCCCGCTTTGAACCTGCAGCCTCAGTGGATTTGCAGTTTCTATCCTGGAAGACTACGTTCTTGGTTGCCATTACTCTGCTAGGAGAGTTTCGGAACTTCAAGCTTTGTCGGTCAAAGCCCCTTATATAATTTTTCATAAAGACAGGGAGTCCTTGCGCACTAACCCATCTTTCCTTCCTAAAGTAGCTTCAGAGGCCAACATTAATCAAGTGATTAATCTTCCTGTCTTTTCTTTCCAAATTTTCAAAATAAGTGAGAATACAAATTGCATTTATTAGATGTGCACAGACAGTTACTTTTCATCTCTTATTCCAAACCCTTTTTGGGGAACCAATATCTAAAGTTACTATCACCTGTTGGATTTCCCAATGTATCATTAGAGCAGATTATGTCAAGGGGATTTCCTCGCCAAGTCATGTGAAAGCTCATCCCACCAGAAGTATGGCCACTTCAGTGGCTTTTTGGTCCAGAGTTTCATGAAAATATATTTGTTCTCGGGCTACTTGGTCTTCATCTCATACCATCATCTCACATTGTAAATTGGACATTGTATCCAGGAACTGGGCATCCTTTGGCTCCACCGTGCTCCAGAATATCCTTCCATTAGGGCCTCCCAGGTGTTTAGTAGCTGGGGCCTCTGTCCCACAGTTTGAAGACCAAATGAAGACAACTACTTCAGATAAAGAAGTTATGTACTCACCGTAACATTCCATCTGAGTAGTTGCTCTTCATTTGTCTTTAACCGTTCCTCCCACCTTCCCCCGGCCTTGTGTGAACTGTTGGTTGCTTCTACGACTTCTGGAGGTGGTCACCGTAAGGGTGCCTCTTCTCCTTATCCTTGTTGATGGTTTCTGGTAGTGACATGGTTCTGCTGGATTGCGTGAGAGTACTAGATTGGGCAGCAAACTCAATCTGAATGGAGGAAGGAGTATTATGGGTAAGGGAAGGGGCTTTGAGCTTGGATATGTGGCCGAGACAGATCCGGGAACCTAGAGGTTGAAGACAAATGAAGAACAGCTACTCACATGGAATGTTATGATGAGTACATAACTTTTTTGTTCTTAACAGTAGCAATGAGGTTTTAGAATCATGTAGTGGGTTATACAATCAAGACAGAGGTTAATACAATTTGATTTCTGTAGGAGTGTTATACAGTCATAAATAAGTTCTATTTACATATACAGCAATATACAAATTTCATTTACATAGGATTGATGAAAAGCAGTATATAATAGAATTTATTTACAGGATAGGATAAGAGAGATGGAGAGTTAGGGATTGGTGATAGTTTAAAG